>NC_134568.1:106123435-106492810 GCF_050947875.1 Dermacentor variabilis
ATACAAGTTTAAACGGCATAAACTGTGTAGTCTCCTGTACAGCATTGTTATACGCGAAGGTCACATAGGGTAAAATCTCGTCCCACGTCTTGCGCTCTACGTCGACATACACGGAGAGCATATCAGCCAGCGTTCTGTTCAGACATTCCGTTAATCCATTGGTTTGAGGGTAATACGCAGTGCTCTTGCGGTAGGAGCTAACCGTCAGCTGGAGAACACCCTGCATAAGTTCGGCTGTAAAGGCTGTACTGCGGTCGATGATGAGAACAGATGGTGCACCATGTCGTAGAACGATGTGGCATACAAAGAATTTGGCCACTTCATACAAGTTTGCTTGTGGAATAGCTTTGGTTTCAGCGTACCGGGTTAAGTAGTCGGTAGCGACGAATAGCTATCCGTTGCGTGAAGAGGTCACTGGGAATGGCCCAAGTAGATCCATTCTTATTTGTTGGAACGGTGCTTGAGGAGGGTCCACAGCGTGGAGAAAGCCAGCCAGTTTAAATGGTGGTTTCTTGCGGCGCTGACAATCGCAGCAGGTCTTCACGTACCGTTGCACAGAAGAAAAAAGCTAGGGCCAGTAATACTTCTGTCATATCATCGCTAATGTCTTAGCGAATCCCAGGTGTCCCGCGCATGGATCATCATGGCAGGCTTGCAACATGTCTTGGCGCAGTGCCGACGGCATGACAAGGAGGTACGTATTTGGACCGCTTCCGCAGTTTTTTTGTAAAGGATGTTGTTGTGCAAATAGTACGATGATAAGCCGCGTACGAGCGAGCAGGGTAAAACACCTTCAACTCCTTGAAGGTGCTCGATCAGCGGCAGCAGCTCAGGGTCAGCGCACTGGTACTCAGCCATCTTTATGGCATCGATAATGCCGACAATGCCGACAAATGGCAAGTCATGGTCAGGGTCCGATGACGTCGTAGGGAGTGGTGCGCATGGCAAACAGTCAGTGTCACTGTGCTTCCTTCCATACTGGTAGACAACTGTAACGTCGTACTCTTGCAAGCGCAGGCTCCAACGGGCTAGTCTGCCTGAAGGATCCTTGAGGTTGGCAAGCTAGCAGAGAGCGTGGTGATCGCTGACAGCCTACAGCCTTAAAGGGTCTACCGTACAAGTAGGGTCGGAATTGACTAATTGCCCACACAACCGCTAAGCATTCTTTTTCAGTGGTTGAGTAGTTTTTCTCAGCCTTGGTGAGGCTGCGGCTCGCATAAGCAATGGTGCATTCCGCACCAGCTTGCCACTGTACAAGAACTGTGAAGAGACCCGCATTGCTGGCATCAGTATGAATTTCAGTGTCAGCGTCTTCGTCGAAATGAGCAAGTATTGGGGCCGCTTGCAAACACTTGCACAATTCATTGAACGACTGCTGCTGCTCGTCCGCCCAAATGAAAGGCACATTGTCGCGCGTAAGCCGTGTCAGAGGCTCAGCAATTCTGGAGAATCCCTCGACAAAGCACCTATAATATGCACATAAAGCAAGAAAGCATTGGACAGCGTTCTTGTCTGTGGGTGGTGAAAACTCGGTGACGGCAGCTAAGTTGTCGGGGTCTGGTTGGGCGCCTGTAGGACCAACGACATGGCCAAGAAATTTGAGCTCTTGGAACCCGAAGTAGCATTTTTCAGGCTTGATATGAAGGCCGGCAGAAGGGATCGCAACGCGGGCACTCTCGAGTCGTGCGAGATCTTCGTCAAACGTGCTCGAGAACACGACGTCGTCGTCATAGTATATGAGGCAGGTTTGCCGTTTGAGTTCAGCAAGCACGGTATCCATCATCTGCTGAAAGGTGGCAGGTGAGGAACAAAGACCGAAGGGGAGAATGTTGAACTCATAAAGCCCGTCAGGTGTCACAGACGCTGTTTTTTCACAATCCTGTTCATCAACATCGACTTGCCAATACCCTGCTTTAAGAACCAAGGAAGAAAAAAACTTGGCATGTTGTAGACGATCCAACGCGTTGTTGATGCGTGGCAATGGATGAACATTGCGCTTGGTGACATGGTTCAACTTTCTGTAATCTACACGGAAGCGTAGTGTGTTGTCTTTCTGACTAACACTACAGGGGAGCCCCACGGGCTTGTGGACGGCTGGATCCCATTGTCTTGGAGCATCTCTTTCACCTGATGCTTGATCACTTCCCTTTCCACTGGAGACACTCTGTAAAGATGCTGACGAACAGGACGTGCGGACTCGTCCGTAATACAGTAATGCGATGCTTCATGATAGACATGCGCCGTACTTTGGATGACGCTGAAAAACAGTCCGCAAATTCATTCACGAGACTCAGTAGACGGCCTTATGATGGTCTGGCAGAGCAGTGTTAACGTTAATCCATTCTTTTAGGCTGGTAACTCAGATTGCTGAGACGATGCGATTTCCAATGTGGCAATGTCAGTAACATCAATGATTTCGCGGAGAAATGTGATTGTCGTTCCTCGCGGTACATGCCGATACTCGTTGCTAAAGTCTGTTAGCAAAACGACTAAACATTTGTTTCGCACCTGAAGAAGCCCTCTGGCTATGCAAATGTGGTGCTCAAGCTGCAGGGGGATGTTTGCCTCAGCAATTCCTTCGGCGTCGTCCTCCATGTCGCATCAGACAAGGGCAAGCACGCTGCTCTTGGGTGGCAACGTGACGTGATTGTCAGCTACGCAAAACGAGTTGCCATTACTGTTCGCTATGGCTTGCGTAGTATCAAAGCTGACTCTAGACTCTTGCAGGTCACTAGACTCTTGCAGGTCAATGATGGCACTGTTTGGTTGAAGGAAATCCATGCCAAGTATAAGGTCCTTTAAACATTCGTGAAGAATGACGAAGTCACCGATGTAAGTGAAACCCCAAATGTTGACTCGTGCCGTGCACCGGCCCATTGGAGTTATGAGGTGCCCTCCTGCAGTACAAATCTGAGTTCCGGTCCATTGCATCGAAACTTTGTTCAGTATACGCGCGAGATTCTGGGTCATAACAGACATGTCCGCAGCCGTGTCGATTAACGCCGTGACTTCGCGGTCATCTATGGTAACTGGTACATCGCAAGATACTGACACCAAACTACACTGCTTTCTCTGCATCTCAATTATGTCATATTGTGGTCGACTAGTGCAGGATCTTCAGCATTCACAACATCAGCGACCTCACCTCCGCAGGTCGCTGGACTCAGTTTTCCTGGGAGGCAGGGCTGGATGAGCAATGCCTTGTTGCACTCGGCGTGAGGAGGGGGCTGGAAGACCTGTTTCGGGCGGGTGACGGTGACCGGGGGTCACGGAATTGTGGGGCAAACGAGATACTGGCGTCTGCAAGGTAGGCTTAAATCTCTAGGGGGCGTTCACCATTGCGCGGGCACAGCGCATTCAGTGAAAATCCACGGAGCCCAGCTCGGTGGTAAGGACACACTCTGTAGAGGCGATTGGCTTCACGGCAATGAAAACACAAGGGTCTCCCGTCTGCAGTGCGCCATATGTCACTCTTACAGGGTGGTCGTGTTTCAGCCATGAATGGCGTGCGGTGAGGCCTGAAGTCGCCAGCTGCTTGTTCAATGGCACGCCCACCACGAAAGTCCGGGACGTCGCTCACATCATGAAAAATCGGGGACAACGAACTTCGTGCAGCTTCCCCATACTACATGCGAGGCTGTGGCTGCCGTACCTCGTGCTGTGGTGTCTCACTTCGCTCTGGGACTTAGACTGCCTGTCTGATTTCCTCCCGGACGACCTCAGCCAGAGCGAGTTGCTGTACCGATGCTGGAGCCACCTGAAGCTTTTGGAGCTCTTCTCAAACAACAAGCCTAATGAGCTCAAACAAGGCACCGGTATTGTCCAAGGGTATAGCAAGAGGGTCATGCGACAGGGTTGACACGTGGCGGTTGTACTGCCTTGTTCACTGCTGCAGCGCCTTTTCCATTGATATGGCTTCCGCAAGAAACTCCGCAACGGTCTTAGGTGGGTTGTGTATTAGGCCACCGAATAACTCTTGCTTGACACCGCGCATCAAGTTCCTGAGCTTCTTTTTTTCCAGCATGGTCGGATTCGCGTGTCGGAAAAGTCGGCACATATCTTCAACAAACATTGCGATGCTTTTGTTCGGCCTCTGTACTCTAGCCTGAATTGCGGATTCAGCTCGCTCCTTGTGATCGAGGCTGGCGTATGTGCTGATTAGCTGCCATCGGAATTCGTCTTATGTCGATAGGGCCTCCTCACAGTTCTCAAACCACCCACCGTGGTTGCTCAGTGGCTATGGTGTTGGGCTGCTGAGCACGAGGTCGCGAGATCGAATCCCGGCTACGGCGGCCGCATTTCGATGGGGGCGAAATGCGAAAACACCCGTGTACTTAGATTTAGGTGCACGTTAAAGAACCCCAGGTGGTCGAAATTTCCGGAGTCCTCCACTACGGCGTGCCTCATAATCAGAAAGTGGTTTTGGCACGTAAAACCCCATAATTACAATTATTACAGTTCTCAAACCATGTCCATGCATAGTCCTCAAGGGCAAAGTAGGCGTTGCGAGGCTTGCACTCTCGAGTCCAGCTGTTGAATTCTACAACACGCTCAAAATGACCGAGCCAGTCCTCAACATCCTCGAAGGTTTCCCCATGGAAGGACGTGGGGATTCGAGCCTGGTTAAGGACGACCTCGGTCAGTGTGGCTGAGGAAGAAGACGGAACCGATGTACTCATCCTTCTGACTCGATTGGGTAGAGACTCATGCTCAGGTGGCAGTCCTTGAAGTCAATGGCTTGTCCATACGTGAACAGGAGTCAGCTCGACCGGACTTCGTACTGGGCTTGTAGATGGTGTTCGATCTGGGAGTGGTTGCATGTGCCCCACACCTCCACCAGAAAAATGTAACGCAGATTGAAGATGGAGTCTTACAAAATAGACGCTTCTCTTTAACGGCGGCCCAGAAGAAGAGCGTGCAGCTTACAACATGCTTCATCATTTTTCATGGCGCCGACCTTTGCGTGCGCCGTCCTGCAGTGCAGGAGCCCCACATCAGTGTCAATATCGCCTGGATAGAGTGTTGAAAATTTTCAAATAATTTCAAATTAGGCGCAATATTCAAGATAAAGAAAGAAAATGGGAATGCACTCAAATGTGACTGCCTCTAAATTTGCTATATAAATCAGTGCCCCCATGATTCTAATGAAACATGAAAAAAATTTGGTTAGTTTTCTGAATCGCATGTTATTAGTGGCAAAGTATGTCTCCCTCTCCTTACAACTCCTCTGCAAAACTGTCACGATCACTATGCTCGTAGCTGTTTCATAAAAAATCCCGAACCAGGTCAAAGTTTTCTTCAACTGCGAAACTTTCTTTCTGAGAAATCCATATCAGAAATCTATAGCTTAGTGCCACAGTCGGGTGGGTGAAAATATTTTCGTGAACTTTCCTCCACTTTGCTGGCTGATTCGCCATTAAAAAAAAGAAAAAGAAAAAAAAAACATATTGTATGTACAGTGTACATCACCCTCGTGTAGCGTGCGGGAACAGCAGCCGCCGAGGTGCTCCGGAGACAGCCAGCGACATCTAACAGTGGCTGCTGGGCTCGAGATAAGAAGTGTCTGGGCACGCACAACTGACGCATCTAATCTCGGGCCCAGCCACTATCGCTAGACGTTGCTGGCTGGCTCCGGAGCGTCTTGGCGGCGGCCAGCGTTTGCGCGCTCTACACATGGGTGACGTGCAATGTATATGCAGTAGATACTCCTCTTTTTTTGTTTTTGCTGGCAATGATTTATATTGAACAACCTTCCGAAATGCATAGGTGTCTTTCTGGCCCACTGCATTTCAACAAGGCTTTCTTCCTGTACATTAACTATTTTTTCATGTCTGAGGCTTATCCAAATCTACTATTCCAGTTGTATAAGAAAAAATTGTCATCCACCTGACTGTAGCATGAAGCTACTAAGGAAACCTGTACAGGCTTCTCAGAAAGAAAGCTTTGTGGTTGAAGAAAAAATTGTCTTGGTCTGGAGATCTAACATGGGACCAATGCCTTTTCAGGGTAGATGTAGAGGCATAAGCGGGGGGGGGGGGGTAAGAGTTGTAAGCAAGTCTAACTGAAGTCGTAGCACATGTGTGCTAGCTGCTGCAGCCAAATCATTGAATGAGCAGTAGTGGAGAAAAGAAGTGGGCGCAAAGAGTAAGAACATCTGGGCACTTCTCACGGGAAATCTAGGCAAGATTTTTCTACACTAGGTTCGTTGCAGTTGGCTCCACCTTGACAACATACTAACCTATTTTGCATCGTTAGTGATACTGTTCCTAGCCACGTCTGAAGTCCTTGGTCTCAACGATACATATCTTCCATCAACTTACTTAATATTTCTAATATGGACATGACCGTGGAAAATAAGTTCCACAAGTGTTGACACCATAAAAACTGTGGTTGCACAAATCAAGCGGGTCCCAATGAATTCTACACCTTTTATGAAAGGTGCATAATGTGTCTGATATTACAGGCACCTCCTCTCCAAGAAGAAAGCTACATAATGTGAGTTATATTAATGGAACTATAACGCTGCCACTGCTGTGTTTTCACAGCCTTTCTGTCCTTGTTGTCGCTCCTAGAGTGAATTGTGTACACGAGAAGCAATGCCCACTATGCTCTGCCCATCATCCTGCTAAGGTTTCGCGCTGGCATGACCTTGAGATTGGCTACTGCAACACTCCACCACACCACCCATCTTGGCGGCAATAGGATAAGTTCAGCAGTATCACCATTCACGACCAGATGGCACCACAGCATAGGCGCCGACTACGGGGGGCTCTGGGGCCCGAGCGCACCCCACCCCTCCCCGGCGATGCCAAAGTCTCCCCCCCCCCCCCACACCTAAACGTGTCATTGCCAGAGTTTTGTCACCCACATCATTTTAGATATTTTTTTACTTGCCTCGACCTTTTCACTTAAAATTTTATTGTGGCTAATAGATTACTGCATCATTGTTGGCACGGACGTGCTCGAATTTTAATTTATACTTTCTTTTATTTCTGCAAACCCTGACAATAGAGAACAACCACATTAGAAGTACCAGCAGCGGCTGCCTCATCCATATTTTCTCACATCAACACTGTTTTAAATTTCCACTGTAAACACCATGCACATACACAGTATATTTAAATACAGACACAGGACAATGTTTATTATATTTTTTTAAAGAGAAAGAGGTAGCCAATTAAAAATTATTCCTAAAGGTAGGGATACCCTATGCTTAGAGAATGAATATGTTGCTGTATGTTAACCTCATTTCAAATTGGTTTGTGTGCTTTTTTGACCCTGAAAAAAAAAAAACCTGCCAACTTCAGTGGCCGCTTCGGCAGAGTCTTTTATCAACGGCGTGTGAAATGCACGTGAATGATATGCGTCTCATTATTGCTTCTCTTTCCATTAAGCAATGCTAACGACACATGAAAAACATCTCATAATTTACGACATGTATAAGGAATAGAAACATCGTCACTTGCACGCAGAGGTCATAAATATATACAGGATGTCCCAGCCAACTAGCATGCACTTGATTAAAAAAAAAGAGCAATTGCGTTACTCGAAGAAAACCTCGTGCATATTGTTTCCGGTACAGTAGAGTAGCTGCCAGTAATTTTTTTCATTACTGAGATTTATTTTGGTAATCGTAACTAATTTTCTACCTCAAGGTGTAATATCATAATTATCAAATTGTCAGTGAGGCATTTATAGGCAGAGCCAAGAACATCTAAGTGCAGTATTTTCAGTGACGTACAAATTACGCACTAATTTTTTTCTGACGATACACAAACCCCCCGAAATATGAAGAATACCACGTGATTGGCATCCCACCCACATCATAAACCAGTGTCCTCGAACAAGCTCCCTCTGAGTTAGCCATAACAAAATAAAGGAAATAAAGAAAAACATCGGGATCAAGCTAGTGCCTTATCTGCCACGCCTTGGCCATAATAACACGTCGCGTTTGGTGTTAGTTGGAAAAAAGCTATGATAGCTGTTGCTTTAGCATAAATAAAGTGGACGGATGGTTCTTTCTTTTTTTTTTTGCCACAAAAGCTATCACCACAAAAGTGAATTCACGTCAGTGCAAATGTTTAAAGGTGTGTTTCGTTTCATCCCAGTCACCATGTCTTTCTCTAATGACCAGAAAGTAAAAATTATCCTTGCTTTGGGAGCTGCAAATAATGACAAGAGGAAGTCTGCAACTATATATCAGTCATGGGAAGTGTGGCCGTAGACCGAACACGTGGCCTACCATCAGAAATGATGAAAACTTGAGACAAACCGGCAGCTTCAAGAAACAGTGGCATAAGACTCCATCTTTGAGTTCCAGCCTACGCACGGATGTTCTAGCATTTATGGCCTCAAACCCTCATGCTAGCATGCGGGACGTGGCTCCTCAGGTACCAATTTTCAAGTCATCAGTTCGGAGGATTCTAAACGACGGCCTTTCAACCATACCACCTTAACCAGCACAAATGCTTGGAAGATAGGGACCTGTAGAATTGTCTAGATTTCTCAAACTGGGTCCTCACAAAAGCCGATGATTCACCGGACTTTTTGAGCAACATCATGTGCACAGATGAAGCCCATTTTTAGAGAAACGCCCAGGTAAATTTGCATAATGCACACTATTGCAGTCACTACAATGCACATTGCGTAAAGCGCAATCGGCACCAGTAACAGCGGTCGTTCAACGTGGGGTGCGGAATTTACGCCGGTGCTGTAATCGGTCCCACCTTCTTCGATAACACACTGACTGGACGGCGTTACGTGGATGAAATCCCTGAAGGAGTGGTGGATGAGTTTCTCCGTGAAGTCCCCCTGTCAAGTCTTCCACTTCTGTGGTATCAGCAAGACAGAGCACCAGTACAGAGCAGCAGCCGAGCACGAAACTGGCAGGATGCGACTTTTCATGCGCAATAGATTGGAAGGCACGGGCCTGTAAATTGCCCGGCTAGTTCACTTGACCTCTCTCCACTCGATTTCTTTCTTTGGGGTTATGTGAAAGATAAGAAAGATAGTAGAGTTTGCAGAACAGAATAATATGCGGATAATGAATACCTTTTTCCGCAAGGGGCATCATTAAGGAGTGCGCAATAGAAGGCGGTGGTAACTCCGTTAGACAGGAGACCAGTAAGCTATCGCAGGAGACGAAAGATCTGATCAAGAAACGCCAATGTATGAAAGCCTCTAACCCTACAGCTAGAATAGAACTGGCAGAACTTTCGAAGTTAATCAACAAGCGTAAGACAGCTGACATAAGGAAGTATAATATGGATATAATTGAACATGCTCTCAGGAACGGAGGAAGCCTAAAAGCAGTGAACAAGAAACTAGGAATTGGCAAGAATCAGATGTATGCGTTAAGAGACAAAGCCGGCAATATCGTTACTAATATGGATAAGATAGTTCAAGTGGCTGAGGAGTTCTATAGAGATTTATACAGTACCAGTAACACCCATGACGATAATGTGAGAGAGAATAGTCTAGAGGAACTTGAAATCCCACAAGTAACGCCGGAAGAAGTAAAGAACACCTTGGGGAGCTATGCAAAGGGGGAAGGCAGCTGGGGAGGATCAGGTAACAGCAGACTTGTTGAAGGATGGTGGGAACATTGTCCAAGAAAGACTGGCCACCCTATATACACAATGCCTCATGACTTCGAACGTACCGGAATCTTGGAAGAAAGCCAACATAATCCTAATCCATAAGAAAGGGGACGCCAAAGACTTGTAAAATTATAGACCGATCAGCCTACTGTCCGTTGCCTACGAAGTATTTACTAAGGTAATCGCAAATAGAATCAGGAACACCTTAGACTTCTGTCAACCAAAGGACCAGGCAGGATTCCGTAAAGGCTACTCAACAATAGACCATATTCACACTATCAATCAGGTGATAGAGAAATGTGCAGAATATAACCAACCCTTATATATAGCCTTCATTGATTACGAAAAAGCGTGTGATTCAGTCAAAACCTCAGCAGTCATGGAGGCATTACGGAATCAGGGTGTAGATGAGCCATATGTAAAAATACTGGAAGATATCTATAGAGGCTCCACAGCCACCGTAGTCCTCCATAAAGAAAGCAACAAAATCGCAATAAAGAAAGGCGTCAGACAGGGAGATACGATCTCTCCAATGCTATTCACAGCATGTTTACAGGAGGTATTCAGAGACCTGGAGTGGGAAGAATTGGGGATAAAAGTTGATGGAGAATACCTCAACAACTTGACATTCGCTGATGATATTACCTTGCTTAGTAACTCAGGGGACCAAGTGCAATGCATGGTCACTGACCTGGAGAGGCAAAGCAGTAGGGTGGGTCTAAAAATTAATCTGCAGAAAACTAAAGTAATGTTTAACAGTCCCGCAAGGGAACAGCAGTTTACAATAGGTAGTGAGGCACTGGAAGTGGTAAGGGAATACATCTACTTAGGACAGGTAGTGACCACGGATCCGGATCATGAGACTGAAATAATCAGAAGAATAAGAATGGGCTGGGGGGCGTTTGGCAGGCATTCTCAAATCATGAACAGCAGGTTGCCACTATCCCTCAAGAAGGGAAAAGTGTATAACAGCTGTGTCTTACCAGTACTCACGTATGGGGCAGAAACCTGGAGGCTTACGAAAAGGGTTCTGCTGAAATTGAGGACGACGCAACGAGGTATGGAAAGAAGAATGATGGGTGTAACTTTAAGGGATAAGAAAAGAGCAGATTGGGTGAGGGAACAAACGCGGGTAAATGACATCTTAGTTGAAATCAAGAAAAAGAAATGGGCATGGGCTGGACATGTAATGAGGAGGGAAGATAACCGATGGTCATTAAGGGTTACGGACTGGATTCCAAGGGAAGGGAAGCGTAGCAGGGGGCGGCAGAAAGTTAGGTGGGCGGATGAGATTAAGAAGTTTGCAGGGACAACATGGCCACAATTAGTACATGACCGGGGTAGTTGGAGAACTATGGGAGAGGCCTTTGCCCTGCAGTGGGCGTAACCAGGCTGATGATGATGATGATGAAAGATCATGCTTACATGATCGATCATTACAGATCATGCTTACTAATCTGATCGGACATCAGATTAGCTCAAGGCAAGGATAACAGATGTCTGCCGTAGAATTCGAGCATCGGTCATCAAGAAAGCCACTGAAGATGTGATAAAGCGGACGCAGTACTGTGTAGCTGCAGAATGAGACCTATTCGAACACGTCCTCTAGGCAGGAGCTGGTGTTCATCAGCACTTACGATTTCATAAGATAATAAGGGCACACTGAAATCGGGTGTTTCCTTTTTTTTTTTTTTTTCATGCAGCCGTCCCAATTGCCAATTCTGATCAGTGGTACATTTAATTTCTTGAACACATCGGTATTGCCTTTTCTCTACACGTTGGTCGTTTCCCGGTCTGTTTATTTCGCTTTTAATTTTTGGACGCGAACCTGTTTTTGCAGCACGAATGCACTTTCATGAAAAATAAAACGCTCACTTTAATTTGGCTTTCGTCTGAAGCTATTAGTTTCTGGCGCGAAATATAGCTGCGTGCGTGCTCTTTCGATGCAGTGAGACCAGAGCCAGGGTTTTGAAACATTCTATGCACATTCCATTGCTTTTTGCATTTCGTGCGTGGTCAGAGCACCCGAAACATATTAATAACACACACACACACACACACACACACACACACACACACACACACACACACACACACACACACACACACACACACACATATATATATATATATATTGTGACGAAGAAGATCGGCAGGCTGAAAAGCTCCGTTGCCATCGCGTGGCTCGTACCCAGTTCGTTCGCTGGCTGCTGCGCCCTACCTGCTGGTGCTGAGTTTGTCGCTGCTGCTCCATGAGCCGAATAAACCCCCCTTACATTTGGTGGAGCTGCTGGGTACAATCGGAATCCTGGAACTTCGTAATCGGACACTGCAGCCCGTCTTCATAATGCCGGAAGAAGGACCACCACAACCACAACCCGCTGCCCCGGTGACTACAGTGGTCTGCCCTAGCCTGTTGCGTCAACGCGACCCACCCATCTTCAGTGGTACCGAAGACCATGACATAGAAGACTGGCTCGCTGACTACGACCGGGTGAGCATCCACAACCACTGGGATGACACCAAAAAACTGAATTACGTGTAGTTTTATTTGAGCCGTGTCGCCAGCGTGTGGCACCGCAACCACGAACGTGATCTGACGACGTGGACGGCCTTCAAGACTAGCGTGACAGAGGTATTCGGGCGCCCCGCAGTTCGCAACCTTCGCGCCGAGCAACGTTTGCATGGCCGTGCGCAACAGTGCGGGGAGACAATTACTAGCTGTATAGAAGATGCTGTCGACCTCTGAAACCGTGTCGACGTCACAATGGCTGATGCCGAGAAGATCCACCATATCTTAAAAGGCATTCAAGACAACGCCTTCCAGATGCTGTTGGCAAAAAATTCATCGAAAGTCTCTGAACTCGTCAGTCTTCAAAGCTTCGACAAACTGCGCAGACAATGCGTAGCTACCCGCCAATCTACACCTCAGGCCACTTCAATGTCGAGCTTGGCTGCTGCCCCGGATAACACTTCACTGCAGCTACAGATCAAGCAGTTTGTCAGTGAAGAGGTGGCTTGTCAGCTTTCCTTGATTACACTTACACACGGCCAGCCGAGTACTCCGTTGGCGCCCACTCTCCCATCTGTCATCAAGGACCACATTTCGCCTTCTCTCCAGCAGGCTCCGACGACCGCTCCTCTGACGTATGCTGAAGTCGTGATGAGGCCTGCACCACAGACCTACGGCCCCCTTCGCCCACCTTTGCGCCCACCCATATCCCCTCCAGTTCGTCCACTGGTGCACTATGCACGACCTCAAGACCATTGGCGCACGGAATACAACCATCCGATTTGTTTTTATTGTGGCCGTGCTGGACACGTGGCACGTCACTGTCGCCTGCTTACACCGAACGCCCCCAACAATGTGCGTCCATATGCGCCACATTTCCAACAACGCCGCAACCATTAGGACACCTTTGAATCTCCTCCTGCCGTCGACACCGCATTCTCCGCCGCTCATCGTTCACCTTCTCCTCGCCGCCGCTCCCTTTCCCCCATGCACCGGCGGCGGAGCCCTCTGCGCCAGGAAAACTAAATATCGCAGTTCAGGAGGCGATAAGTGCGGTGTCAGCGAAATGTATAAGGCCTGACACTTCCCCAAAGAATGTTATTAAAGTCGCAATAGAAGGAACATTGACGCTAGCACTTGTCGACACCGGCGCTGTACTTTCAGCAGTAGATGCCCGTATTTGCCGCAAGATGGGAAAAGTGACAAGGCCGCTTTTTGGACTGTCTCTTCAAACTGCCAACGCGCAGCACGTCAAGCCATCCAGCGCCTGCACTTCTCGTGTCGTAATTCAGGAGGTCCTCTATATCATAGAATTCATCGTGTTGCCATCATGCTCACACGACGTCATATTAGGTTGGGACTTTCTCTCCACACATCATGCGATCATTGACTGCGGCCACGCTGAAATTGAGCTGTTTCAGTTTTCGACCAATATTATCACTGACCATAAGGACCATTGTCGCAAAATCACTGTTTCAGAAGACACCGTTATACCTGCCTGGTCTTCCACTCTTGTCAGTATCTCTAGTGTCCCTGTAGATGACGGCATAGTACCCTTCGCTCCGTCTGAACTTTTAGTTCGCCGCCGTTCACTACCACTGCTGTTCGCCGTCCTCGAGTTCAAAGCTGGCGCCTCTCTCATGTGCGTCTCAAACCCATCGGCTGAGCCAATTACTTTAAGCCGCCGTGAAAGCCTTGGCAGAGCAGAGCCACTGACCTCATATTCAATATTTGACATGATGAACGACTCCACTTATCTTGCTGCTCTCGAGACATCGCCTCCTCAGTCACTGCCACGTTCTTTTACGCCAGCTATTGCTAGTGACCTTACGACGACGTAGCGCAACGAACTTCTTCGCTTGCTCCAAGGCTTCTCTTCCTCTTTTGACTGCCAAGCAACATTACTTGGCCGTACAGCGACTGTTTCGCACACTATCGACACTGGGAGCCATGCACCAATTCGACAGCGTCCCTACTGAGTATCGGCAACAAAAAGTCGCGTTATCACTGACCAGGTGAACGATATGCTAAATTGCGGTGTCATCCAGCCTTCTAGTAGTCCCTGGGCATCACCAGTCGTCCTAGTTAAAAAAAAAGATTGCACCATACGACTTTGCATCGATTATCGAAGACTTAACAAGATTACCCAGAAGGATGTATACCCGTTGCCACATATTGACGACGCACTTGACTGTTTGCAAGGAGCAGAGTTTTTTTCCTCCTTAGATCTCCGCTCTGACTACTGGCAGGTGCCCATGGCTGACGCCGACTGTTCTAAAACCGCGTTTGTAACACCAAACGGCTTATATGAATTCACTGTAATGCCGTTTGGTCTGTGCAATGCGCCCGCCACCTTTGAACGTATGATGGACGGCATCCTCCGTGGCCTCAAGTGGCATACTTGTCTCTGCTACCTTGACGACGTTGTCGTCTTTTCCCCTGATTTTCCAACCCATCTTCGGCATTTACATCAAGTTTTCACCTGTCTCCGGAATGCTGGTCTCCAGCTTAACTTAAAGAAGTGCCGATTTGCAGCTCGAAAACTGACTATAGTACGCAACATTGTCTCCAAAGAAGGCATCCAAAGCCCACTAACTTGAAAGCACTACGCAGCTTCATTGGCTATGCTCCTATTTTCGACATTTCGTTCGCAATTTCACTACTGTGATCGCACCACTAAACCAACTTCTCCAAAACGACAATGAACTTTCTGCTTGGTCACAAGCCTCAGATGATGCCTTTACGACTCTTCATCACCTACTCACGTCTTCACCAATCTTGCGCCATTTTGATCCAAGCGCACCTACAGAACTTCACACTGACGCCAGTGGTGTCGGCCTTGGTGCCGTGCTCGCACAACGCAAGAACACTAATGCCGAATACATAGTCGCTTATGCCAGTCATGCCCTCACGAAACCTGAGGCCAATTACTCAGTAACAGAAAAAGAGTGCCTGGCTATAGTATGGGCTCTTCAAAAATTTCGTCCATATCTCTACTGTCAACGCGTTGACGTGGTGACGCTCTTTGCTCGTTGTCTAACCTAAAAGACCCATCGGGCCGCCTTGCTCGGTGGGCCCTCGAATCCAGGAATATGATATCCGTGTCGTCTATCGCTCTGGACGCAAACACTCTGACGCCGATGCCCTCTCGCGCTCCCCAGTTACTTCAGACAGCAGCACTTCTACCTACACACATGACATCTCACCACTTGACATCCTGGACATGGCATCGGAGCAAAGAAAAGGCCCATGGATCGTCATGATATTCGACTTTTTGTCAAATCCTCCGGCAACTTCGGCACCTCGAGCATTATGCCGACAGGCGCAGCATTTCACAATCCGTGACGGACCTTTATACCGCCGCAACTACCACACTGACGGCCGCAAATGGCTATTAGTAGTGCCTCCCCACCTACGACAAGATTTATGCTCCGCTTTTCATTCTGACCCACAGTGTGGTCATGGCATAGTGTCAAAAACCTACACACGGCTTCGCCTACGATATTATTGGCGAGAGATGTACACCTTCGTCCACAAATACGCACACTCCTGCATTGCCTGCCAGTGACGCAAATGTGTCCTGCATCTCTCCGCCGCACCTCTATAACCACTTCCCTGCCCAGCTCAGCCATTTGACCGTATCGACATTGATATACACGGGCCTCTCCCATCTACTGGCGCTGGCAACCGGTGGATTGTTGTCACTGTAGATTATTTGTCATGGTATGCTGAAACCGCCACCTTGCCTGCCGCATCAGCAAAAGATGTCGCCTCGTTCATTCTAAACAACTTCGTTCTCCGCCATGGCGCACTTCGTGAACTGTTGAGCGATCGGGGCCGCGCATTCCTCTTGGACGTCCTGCAGTCACTCCTATCTGAATGCCAAATTGTTCACCGCACTACTACTGCTTATCATCCACAGACCAATGGCTTAACAGCACGATTCAACAGAACTTATGCTATACCTGATCACTCCAACTGGGATCTTGTATTTCCTTTCGTCACTTACGCATATAACACTGCCTCTCAAGCCACTACTGGATTCTCGCCATTCTTTCTGCTTTACGGCCCCAATCCCTCCAGCACCATTGACACGGTTCTCCCGTACTGGCCGGGCCCTGCTGAATGCTCACCTGTTTTTGCTGTTGCTCAGCACGCCGAGAAATGCCGACAACTGGCCCGTTCTTTGATGTCTGCTCAACAGTGCCACCAAAAAGAACGTCATGACCTCAATCCTCCCCATCACCCCTTCCCCGTCGACTCACTCGTGTGGCTTTGGGTCCCGCCTGTTGCTGCTCCTGGCCTTTCGTCCATGCTTTTCCCAAAGTACCAGGGGCCCTACCGCGTTGTTGTGCAAACATCACCAGTTAATTACGTGGTCACACCCCTATCGCTATCCCCCGATCTGCGTCGTCGGGGGCGAGAGACTGTACACATTGACCGGCTGAAGCGTTATTACGATCCGCCCACCTCTTCCTAGGTCGCCAGGATGGCTACTCTTCAATTCCGGGGGTGATTGTAACGAAGAAGATCGGCAGGCTGAAAAGCCCCGTTGCCATCGCGTGACTCGTACCCAGTTCGTTCGCTGGCTGCGCCCTACCTGCTGGTGCTGAGTTTGTCGCTGCTGCTCTACTAGCCAAATAAACCCCCCTTGCAATATTATATATATATATATATATATATATATATATATATATATATATTATAAATATGAGGTTTGGAAAGCTGGTCGCCCCCTCCCCCCTCGGAAAAGTGAACTTCCCACCTATGCGCCACAGTGACGACATTTCTCTGCTTTTTGTTGGAGCTTAGTCATGACTTACGAAGAAATCTTCCCAGTAGTCATTGTGAGTACTCTTCTATAAGAGTAAGGAAAAAACCGTGGCAGGGTTTTTGAAAAGTTGGAAGGGTAGGTAGCATTTTAAGCAACATTGTAGGCTCCCAGCTGCATGTACAAGAATGATATTTGGCTCTGATGTTTATGGCAGTATTGCCTAGTGACTAATGTTCAGAAAGTAGTGTAGGGCCCTCTTAAGAAACAATTGTAATCACCTACTGAAGCAACCAAAGTCTGAATGGAGAAGGAGTAAGCAGGGAAGAAGTTTGCGCGTGTTGGTGGGATACATACAGACTGGGATACATAGCACAAAAAATGACACAGGGACAAGCAGGAACACAGGATGAACGCTAGTAAGGCCACTTTGCACAGCTATGACAAAAATTTCCCCAGGGTGTCTACCAAGTAGACATTTCCAAATTCCCTGAGTTTTCCAGGTTTTCCCTGAGTGCCTTCGCAAAATTCCCTGAATGATGCAGAACTATGTTTTATGTCAAGATGGGCTGAAACCATTACTGCCCGATGTTGTCACTCTCAAGTAAGCATACGAAAAAAATATTAAAAAAGAATTACTTAAGCCAATTTGAATACTAAGGTGTAGTGTTTATGTTATTCAAAAAGAGAATAAAGGGAGGGGTTAGTAAAATGCACAGCAAATAAAATGTCTTTAAAAATATGCAAATCGATTCGGACATTCTCAAATACGAATAAAAAGGAGATACATATAGAAGCAAATATGAGCTATTTCTATCAATTGACAGCAAGCTCAGTGGTATGAGCCCCGAACTTTGTCACAATTGGGATTCTCTCTCAACAGCTCTTAAGTCAACCTCAACTGTCCTGACATACTTTCAGCCCGCCCACAACGCCTCAGCGTTGTGTTTCACTGCTTTAAAGAGTTTATTTTGGTTTGGATCAGGGACACCTGCATCTCGGCATCAGCCAACACTTTGTTTTTTAAGCTCAAGCTCCTTCAAAACGGCGACAGCACGCTTCCTTTCCCGTTCTTTCCTCAATGCGTAGGTACTTTATGTTCTTGTCTTCCTTCCGCACCTCGTTCGTCCCACGGACCATTTTAAGCACCTTCTTGGTCAGTTGCACAGTTCACATTCGATTTTTTGAACTCCCTAGGGGCCGCGAAAACATCCGAAAAATCGGCCAGTTGGAAAAAAATAAATGGTTGTCATTTAGTGCCCTTAAGGGCTCAAACCGCCACAGGCACATTCGAAAACGCTCTCAAGGCCTGTCGGTACATGTATTAGGCATATCGGTGCTCGTACTGTGACAGGAAATACCGGGTGCATGCGTGTATAATTAAGGAATACATACTGTGTCCTGTGGCAATAGCCCCTTTCCACGCTTGTTATGCTTTACTGCAATACTTTTGCGTATGCTTCACCAAGTAACATTTCTGTACTGAGGCGATGCTGACTTTCGGGAACCGGCATTATGCAACGCACCGTGGTTTCCAAGCTTCTAAGCCAATCGCGAGGACCACAAGGCGGAATCTGTGCCATTGCTGGCAGTAGCGAATCCTTTAAATAAAAAACACGGCGCCCAACGGCAAGAAGCTTCATAGCGAACGCCGAAGCAGCTAGGCCTAGCGTTGCTACAGTGGTGGCAGCGAATCTGCGTACGAGAGCGCCTGTTCGAGGCGGCGAGGTAATCAAAATAGCAGATGGCAAATTAATGCCGTTTCGCATCTGCGGTCACGGCAAAACGTCCGGAAAATTGGACGGCAAAGAGTTCTTGCGTCCGAAATTTCAGACGTTCTGATAAATTGAAAGGGTACGTGGTGGTGCCGCGTAGCCGTCCAAATTATCGGGAATCCGGAAAGTCGGTCGTTGACAGCACACTGTCAACTCCTCCAGCCGACAACAGGGCGTCCAAGATGATTCATTACAATTCCTGTCTGCTACTCACGCCAGCATTACCGTGACTTTCGACCCTTTCAATAAAATTACAGCTAGTTTTCCCTGACAGAGGCACAAATTCCCCGAGTTTTCACTGAGTTTTTCCAGATTACTCAAAATTCCTGAGAATTCCCGGTTTTCCCGGTTGGTAGACACCCTGTTTCCCTTAATGCTTTGCACTTTTTATGTCCACTCACTGTCCACCAACTTTATTGCCACACAGTGTAAGCCATATTTATCAACATAATGGCTGAATCTCATATAAACTTTGTCATAGCTTGAGTTTCTCTGCCTTACAATAATAATAATGGGGTTCAACATCCCAAAGCAACACCTAAGCTAAGAGATAAATCAAAACGACTGAGCAAAAATTAAATGGAAGATCACATACCTCTGACTGGCTCTTGAACTTTTTTTTTATACGTTTGATCATACGAGACTTCTTTTTGTCATTGAGTCCAGCGTAAGTCAACAACAGGTCAGCAAAGTCCCACTCTCTAATCATGCCTTGTTCATCAGGCTCTTTACGCATGAACTGAAAGTTAATGCACAAAAATTCAATGGCACACCTGGCAGAGCACTCCATCTTCAGTGTGCCATTCATGCAGAGTACTTGACTCTGCTGGTAAATGAAGTTAAAGGTCTACATTCATTTTGTGAGAAGCTTTTATGAGCATTTCTTGCTTCAGGCAGATGGGCTTTCACCAATGAATTTTAGAAGAAACATAACAATGAAAGAAATTAGACATGAATCTTCCTCTAGACCTATGCTATCGTGAACAACATAAAAAACTTAGAAGAGCCACTTTTTGGGCCTGCTGATACACAGTGAACAAAGGAACCATTGAAAAGACACACTGATGAGTCGCAGAAGCAGACATGATGAGCATTGAAACATGGTTGTAAAAAAGAGCCTGTCCAAGAGTATGCAACATGCAGTAAGAATAACCATAGGCACATCAATTTCATAAAAGTTTAATCATGCCCATTTTAATAAAATCACATAGTTGAGCTGACATAAATAATCTGTGATATCAGAATGCTAATTTCTCATGGCTATCTGGATGCTACAAAAGATAAAAGGGTGACATAAAGGTAATAGATGACAGCAGAGCAGCAAGAAGCTTACGAAGCCACATGGGAAAGTGAGTTATCATTCTGACCCAGAGTGATAGAATCCAGAAAAATAAATCCGCAGAGCTTCTGCACACTTACCTCTAGGGTGAGGATTTCAGTCTGCAACTGCCGTTGAAAGTTCAAAAACTTTTCTACTGTGAGCTTTTTGTCAAGCTTGGGGCCAAAAAAGTAGTTGCAAAGAGCACTGCTCACTCCCCTGTAGATGCTACCCGTTGTCTGGTGGTCCCTGTGCCGCATGCCAAAGCTAGTTTGGTGCCTGATTATTGTCTGCACCTGCATTCAAACCATTATACATGCTCTAGACATCAAGCAGGCTAAACAGTGTCACAGTTGCCAGGCAGCCCTTACCAGACAACAGCAACTCCTGTGCTAAACGTGTACAATGATGAGCACTAAGCTCTATGGTCATGCATACTAGCATATTAGTATCATCATCACTTATTAGTGATGACATTTTAGTGAATGGGAACTTAAAATGCCACAAACACCAAACTGTGTGCCCTTCAACTACTGCCCTGTGCTGACTAGCCTGTACATGAGTGGTTTGTGATATCACCTGACTACTACTTTCAGTTTTCGTGACATACTGACATTTTCAGCTTCATGTCCAAAGCAGCACTTCGTGTGGCACACATCTTTGACTGATTGCATTTAACAGTGACGCAATTGTTTTTGTTGCTGCTATGGTGCTATGGAATTCAGGCATCAAGCCGGAAAAAAAAAAGTGTGACAGCATGTTTGTGTCAATAAACCTTTAACCCTGTAATTTACCATGTATCCTACACACTATGCTGCATTATTAAAATAAAATCAATATTACATGAGAACTTACAGCCAAAATGCTTGGAGCTAGCGACAAAAATCCTGCCTTCCCCACACTACAGCATCCACTAATTTATTTTTCAAACTGATGCAACGAGCAGAGCATGTATGCATGCGAGTCTCCCATCTCACACAGGTATACCTTAAGCAGTGGCTATGTCTAATTTTAAGCTTGAAAATATAAACTGCAACTGTACCTGGGAGAAAATTAGTTTATTATACCTAACGTCTGCCATAAAAGTGTATACATGCCGTGGTGCCAACAAGTAATGCATAGCCACACCTGTTTTGTCAAAACGTTGTTCCACACTACAACAGGCAAAACCTTTTTTGCCTGAGGTGAGCTCTGTTTGTTATTAAAATTAGCTTAGACACACAAAACACATATTTCTGCGCACAGGATGACAGATACACAACAATTATGAGTAACTTTTATGAGTTAATTTATGAGTAACTTTTGGGACATTTTGCATCTTGCTTACATTTTTCAAGCTGCAAAGAAACAAAACTTTGCCTCACTATAACCCATACCCTTTTGTTTTCGGTTTCTGAATAACAGAACAAAACTCACTGGAATAAAGCAATGGCCAGGTACATTTTAGACTTGCTTTACTGCATCTAACAATCTGTTTTAGTACTAATGTTTGACTATATGTGTACAGCCTTTGTCAAAGGCATACAGACCACACTGCCTGTAACTGCAGCAGTTACTGGGCCATCAACGGGGGCCCCTATTGCATTTCCACAACTCCAAGGTTATGGAAGATGAAGACAAGACAAATGTTTTCTTAACTCTCTAGGATGTTACAGAACTATGTTTGCATTAAAATCCTTACTGCTTGGCTTCACCAACCAGGACCAGTGTCTGCTCTGGTTGTGTAGCGGGGCTTAAACTACATGCTCTTGGCTATCACGACAGACGGGAGTGCCAACTCTGCAACTGGTGATGCAGTTTCTTCCACAGCGATGTCATGCACATAGTCTTTGCTGTGACTCTTCTAGCCTCCCAATTTCCAGACGTTGAAATAGTATGGACTCCAGGACACGAGTCCCTCTGTGGAAGTCAGTGTGCGCATGCTGTAGCCCAAGCGCATGCCTCCCGGCCGCCACAAGAGAGGGATATGGCCACATATATGCTGCCCGTACCTTTACAATACAACGCCATACTACAACACCACAGATTGAAAATAGGACAATACCCACCTCCACACAAGACCCTCTCACGCGAAGATGCCGTAGCATGGGGATAATTACAAATCAACACATTTAAGCAGACTACACGTAATACACCATACACTATACTCGTACAAATATCTCTTTTGTAACGACCGTGCCTTCCTGTATCACACCACATAGGTGTGCCCCAACATAAAGGCAGCCCCGAAAATACCCAACCCTACACCCGAGCAGTGGGTGGCTGTGCTAACTAGCTCAGACCCTCATGACCAGCAGCAACTGGTGCAGCTGGCCTGGGAGACGGCAAGAGCTGCAGGAGTCCTGGCCTGAGGGCGCCTTCCCGCACAAGCAGAAAGACACCTGCTTCTCTTTTTTTTTCAATAAATGTTTTATCTTCTCCTCCTCCTTTTCTCACCACCTCATTTCTCACAGGTTAGCAAGCCCTTTGTTTACCCTCATACTCCTCCCAACAATTGACAAGTTGTAAAATTATTCCTATCAACACTGATCAAAAATCCACACACAGCAGTAGCAACGAAACAACATCATGACGATGCACAGAAACACTAACTCTTTATGCATCTGCAGTGGAAAGTGAAAATAATAAACTGCTGCATAAACCTTGAATCTGGTCCAACTAGCATTCACATGCTTAACTGGAAGTCTCGCACAATGCTTGCCTTGAATGGCATGTGAACTATAAATTTTATCGATGCCTTTAACTAATATGAGTAGGAATAAAATAATGGATCACTGATGCAACAAATATTTTGTTTTTTGTATTGGCAAGAAATATGTGCTGCCTGATGATTAGGTGCAAGTGTGGTTTTAACCAATCAGCCACTACAGCGAGTGTTCTCATATTGATCATGCACACATGCAAGGATGCACACACAAACAGAGAGAGTAATGTTGGATTGAATCCATATGGCATTGTTTTCCACCCATACAGCAGTGTTGTTACCTGTAATGAAAAAGGCGCATTGGACAATGCAGACCAAAATATGTGATTGAAATTCAAAATCTGAGCAAAAACAAAGCAATGGTAAGCACATGATCATTAACATTGTTAGAATAAAAACACAGATCAATGCATGTACAATATTATGCAGGCATTCACATAGAGAATGCTGTTTATTATGCAGAAGCAAATAAATCTATCGTGGTACAAGCACCTTGTGGCAGCTGCTAGCAAACGACAAGAGCTTCAAGGCTGCAGAAGGCATGGAGCACACGTGAAAAAACAGGTGGCACATGTACATGCAGTGGCCATCACGCTGGACCATTCTGAGTGCCGCCATCTAGGAGAAAATCCAATCTGCATGGCCTTATGAGCTGACGTGCATCAGCCCAGTTCCTGTCTGTCTTTACTTAATGTTCTTGACGAAAGGTCAAGTGAAACTCTATTACAATTATCATGCACAAGAAAAACACAGCACAATGACTACCTTTTCAAACTCATCATAGTCCACGTTGCCATCTCCATTCAGGTCAAACATCCGAAATGCAATCTCGAACTGATGCTTTGATGCTAAAAATAAACAAGTTTGCAAAATTAATTGTTATATTTGGAGTGCTTTTACCATGTGCTTGGCAAAATAAATATGTACAAAGAGAACACGCTATGTAATTTGTGTACAAAGATATCCGTGGTTGATAAACTCAGACAAAGAGTGAGGCTTGAGAATTGCGGTTGCTTTCAGACAATGTCAAGCATGAACTAGACTTGTTACACTAAAATAGGTGTGAAAATAAGTAACTACTGGGGATGTATTTTCACACGACCACTTTTGTAAGCATATTTAACGCCAGCAAACAAGGACGGAACGGAGACGACACCACAATGCGCATTGTGGTGTCGTCTCCCTTCCATCTTTGTTTGCTGGCGCTAAATATGCTTTCAGTTTACAAACACGCCCAACAAATGGCAACACTTTTATATTGTTGAAATGATCACGTAGCACACGGCATGTTGTATGATTTGAGTGTTTTTTTCTAAACCAGCCAATAAGCACGCACTGAAAGTGATCCCTTACAAAACTTTTATAGAAAGTCTATAGACAGTCTATAGACAGTCTATAGACTGTCTATAGACTTTTTATAAATTTTTTTGTAAGGGATATCCCCGAAAGTGGCTATCCGAGAATGCATCCCCTGTTGTGAACTTTTCGGGTGCCTTTTCTTTTTCGACAGGAACCTATTCAGTTAGAAACCAGGCCACTTAACATGTGCAGCACAAAAGCATTATTGGTGCTCTTTGGCCATAGCTGGTCCTTTCACCATTAAAAACCACACATCAATCAATCAATTAACAAAAACATTATATTCTCACAGCAGGTATTTCAAAGCTATATTCAGTGTCAATTACAAGGAAAATGCAGTCAAACATGATATCAACCCTTTCAGTGGCGGGTTTTTTCACAGGTGATGTACCCCAGCGTCGAGTTTTTGTCATGGATATCATAAAACGAACAGAATGGTTTATTTTTTGTGGTACAGAAATGACAAAATTGATACAGATAACAGCAAATGCTCTCCTGGTGTGGTCCTGACATTCCTACCTGACAAAAGGAATTTCAAACGAAAACATGGCTGGACAGAAATGTGGAAATGTACCAGTGTCAGTGACACTGAAACGGTTAAACAGGGAATCTACCAGAGTTGCCTAAAATTTTGCTATCAAACTGTCTGCACGTTTATGCATATGGTGCAGAACACAACTTTTCGTCTGGTGGTTGTGCACATGAAGGTGCAACAATATGTATGCAATGCAACATTTCCTATTGCGGAATCACAGTTCTTAGATGTTGGCTGCTGCACAATATCAGATAAGATGATATTTCAGACAATAGGTTATTTTGATTTGCAGCGGACAACATCAACACATTCATAAGAGGTGCTGCAGTGAACCATACAGAGACCATGGCATCACTTTTTGATGCAATACTTCAGGTGATAAACAATGTAAAGATTTAAGTGATGTCATCATCATCATCACAAACGGCATATGATCAGGTGCATAAACGGCACCCGATCATACAGCCAAGGGGGTCATCCGAGGCATACCTCTTGAAGAAGACTCCATGACCATTATCTCCAAGACTGTCAACGACAGGAACCCGACAGCCCTAGCAGCCAAGCGTCTTAGCAACACGACCACAGTCATCATCGCCTTCGAAGGCCTAAAAGTGCCCACTCTCGTCAGGTACGGAGGCACTCTGCTTCGCTGTTCGCTGTACAGGAAGCAGGTCGACATCTGTCACCAATGCGGTAGACTGGGGCACCGTATGGACGTCTGCCCAAATCCCCAGGACAAGATCTGCAGGGGCTGCGGTGCCAAGAACCCAGACCTCAATCACCAGTGCACCCCAAACTGCCGCCTATGCAGAGGGAAACATCCCACGGCAGACAAATCCTGCCGAGCAAAGTTCAAGACCCCGTATATAGTCAAGAAACGAAGATGGGAAAGGAAAAGCGCCAAAGCGGAAGCAGAACTTGAGGTAGTCAAGGAATTCGGAGCAGAGCAAGCCCCCGCCCCGCAAAAGCCAAGATCCAGATCCAGAGGCTGGGCCAGGTCCAGATCGACGTCGGATACCGGGACCCCTCAATCCCGCCAGCACAGCCAGTTAAGGAGCAGAGCTCGCAGTCGCATCCCGGGTCCGGGCCGAGCCAGGTCCAGATCCGTCCAGGCCCTCCCAGAAAAGGTGAGCTGGGCAGACGCGGTCAAGGGTGTGCCAAGGCATATGATCAGGTTTTGAGGCAGTCTACAGAGTAACTGCCTCAGAACCGCAGGTCACAAAGAACATAGACAATGAGATTACTGCAGAAATAAAATGTGAGAACGCCATGCTCAGGAGCCTAATACAACAGCTAACCCAAGAGGTACGCGAACTGAGAAAGGTCGCGCCTCCCGCGCAACCCCCTAAACCTACTCCCGTCAGCACTCCTGCTCCGAGCAACAATGGCGAGGAACAGGACAAAGCCACCCCACCCGCGAAAAAGCGAGCCGTACAAAGCCAAGACACCAGCCGCGCCGAACAGGCGCCATCGGAAATAAAAGCCATGCTTACCGAACTACAAAGTGCAATCAGCAATCTGTCTCCCGCCATATCCGGCCTCACAACCAGGGTGGTCAAGCTCGAAGAATGTGCGATGTGGGCACCGTCGCTGTCGCAATCACCACAGCCGAACACGGGAACTCATAATATAAATCCTGTAATCTCAGACGTCCCCATGGTGGCACCGCCCCCCGCGCACCGCTCCAGTTTCTCAACAGCTCCTTATTCAAGACTCCAGGATGGCCAGACATGGTAAAGAGCTATTGGTCTGGCAGTGGAACTGCAGAGGTCTGGCCAGGAAAAAACCTGTCCTACAACAACACGTAAGAAACATCCAACCAAAACCTGATGTGATAATGCTACAAGAAACCGTGGGCGCGTCGGCCACTATCCCGGGCTACCACGCCCTCGTCCCTAAATTCCAAAAGAATAGGGGCATCGCCACACTAATCAGAAAGGGCCTAGTACACATAGAACATGAGATTAAAGGCCCGCAGGCCGAGCATATAATGATAGAAATTATTCCTAACAGAACGCAAAAGAATAGCATCTTTATACTGAACATATACCGTAACCCATCCAAAAGACAGCAGCGTTTTCTCTCCCTGCTCAAAACAGCGGCCGAGCTCGCCGGCCTGAACCCGCTAATAGTGGGTGGGGACTTCAACGTGCCGTGCCATACCTGGGGATACGGCCACACCACAACCAAGGGCAAACAGTTATGGCAGGACTTGCAAGAGTTGGAATACACGCTCATCACGGACTCCAGCGCCCCAACACGTATTGTCAATTCGGTTGCAAGAGATACCACACCGGACTTAGCAATCATCGAGCAGGAACCCCCGATCCACCGAGCAGGAACCACCCTCCCGGTCAAAAGCTTCAAATGGACGGACTGGGACAAGTTCCGCAAGCACCAGGATATCAGGCTAGACGACGAGCCGATCGGTGACATTGACAGATGGATCGCGGACCTGACCAGGGATGTCGGGGAGGCCACGCAAACTACCACTCCCGAATTCCTGACGGAGAAGATGGACAGTCGCCTTGCCCACCTCTGGGAAGCCAAGAAATCCATAAAAACCTTATGGCAAGGCCAGCAGCTCAATCGAAAGCTGAGGAAAAAGATAGCCGAACTAAACAAACAAATCAAAGAGCACTGCAAAACCTTGAGCAAGCAACAGTGGGACGAAGTCTGCAACGCCGGGGATGGCCAACTCCACAACGGAAGTACGTGGCAACTGCTGAGGCACCTCTTGAGCGAAACCCAAAGCAAATCCAAGCAAAGAGCTGACATGCAGAGACTTCTGCACAAAGAAAAAGGGGCGGCGAGCGAGAATCAAATCATCATGAAACTCTGCGACAAGTACCTCCCGCAACGACCGATGGTCGAGCACGGCTGGTACACTGGCAGTCCTAGTCCCAAGTTAGATGAAGACTTCAGTGAGGCGGAAATCAGAAGGGCACTCCAAGGACTCAACGGCAAGTCAGCCCCAGGACTGGACAGCGTTAACAACAAAACGCCCAAAAACCTGGACAACAAATCTGTCACCAAACTCACGGGCTATATGAACAAGTGCTGGAGAGAAGGCCGCATCCCGGAGCAGTGGAAGAGATCCAAGGCTATCCTCATACCCAAGCACAGAAAGCCGTTGAGTTTGGAGAACCTATGCCCAATTTCTATCACGTCGCGCATGGATAAGGTCTTGGAACACGCCTTCCTGAACCGTATCAACAGCCATCTAGAAGAGACGGAAGCCTACCCGCACACAATGATAGGCTTCCGATCCCGCCTGTCCACACAGGACATCATGTTACAACTAAAGAACCAGATCCTTGACGACAAGACTAGAAACACCAGAGCCATCCTAGGACTAGACCAGGAGAAAGCATTCGACAACGTCGCTCACGAGTCGATCCTTAAACAAGTGTTTAATCTGAACCTGGGGGAAAGGGCCTACAACTACATGAGGGACTTTCTGGACAATCGCAAAGCCCCACCCTGACGATTGGCGACCTCGAGTCTGAAAAACGAACCCAGGGAAGTGCAGGTACCCCCCAGGGCTCAGTTATATCTCTGCTCCTCTTCAACTTAGTCATGCTGGGTCTCCCCAGCCAACTACGGGAAATCGAAGGAATCCACCACGCTATATACGCAGACGATATAACGATTTAGGCGGACCGCAGCAGTGACGACCAAATTGAACACGTACTACAAACGGCCATTCACAAAGTCGAAGAGTACCTCCAAGGAACGGGCCTCAAATGCTCCCCGAGCAAGTCCGAACTACTTCTTTACCGGCCCAAGCGCAGAGGCATGCCACTAAAGAGCTACACAGGACCCCTGGAGTACGAGGAAATCGGCCTGTACACCCAAGACAGAAATGCAATCACCAAAGTAAACAAGATCAAAATCCTCGGAATGATCATTGAGGCCAACGGAGCTAACGGCGAAACCGCGAGTAAGATCGAACGCAAAGTCACCAGCGCCACGAGACTCATAAAGAGAATAACCAATAGACACGCGGGCATGAAGGAAGAAAACCTCATTCAACTGATCCACTCATTCGTTGTCAGCCACATCGCATACTTAGCCGCCTACCACAGCTGGTACATCGCGGAAAAGAACAAGAACAACACGCTCATAAGGAAAACGTACAAGATAGCCCTGGGCCACCTGAAATCGACGAGCACCGAGCTCCTGGCTCAGCTGGGCATATACAACACCCTAGAAGAAATAGCCGAAGCACAACGCATCTCGCAGCTCGAACGCCTGTCGACCACCACGACGGGAAGGTACATTATGAACACGCTCGGCATAACGTACCACAACCAGCACGGCCAGAAAATGCAAATCCCTAACAAAATCAGAGACACCATTACGGTGGCAACCATCCCAAGAAACATGCACCCTGATAACAACCGAGGTAGAAGAAAGGCAAGAGCCGAGGCTCTGCTCCGTTCATCCGGCAGGGAGAGAAACGCACGCTTTGTCGACGCAGCCGAATATCTGAACGGCCAAAAATACACCGCGGTAGTCATAGACGCAGCATCCAAAATCAGAATCACATGTAGTGTATACACCAAACACTCGGAAATAGCAGAGGAAGTAGCGATTGCGCTGGCCCTCACAGAACAGGAATGCGAAGTCGTACTAAGTGACTCACAAACGGCAGTAAAGAATTATGCCAAAGGTCAAATTTCCAAGGAAGCCCTGTCCATTCTGGCTTAAGCGGGCAGATCCAAAACCGCGAGCTCAAGGATCATATGGTTCCCCGCGCACGTCACCACGGAAGGCGATGCGCTCCCGAACCTAAACGAGACGGTGCACCAGACGGCGTGAGACATGACCCGCCGTGCCAAACAGGGCAACGCCTCTCGAACGACAGCGAATGCTTCTCGAGCAGAACGGGACAGGCTCACCAGATACAACAACATAACCAGTGCATATTTGAACGCCAGAAGGATATACCCACCACCAAGTCCCAAATTGAACAGGAGGCAGGCCGTCGCCTGGAGGCAACTCCAGACAAACACCTTCCCTAATCCATTCCGTCTGAAACGTATCTTCCCAGATAAGCATCAGGACGACACGTGCAAATTGTGCCAGGAAGGACCAGCAACACTCAAACACATGCTGTGGGGGTGCAATGTAGTTATAGGAGGGATGGCAGTTACTCCGGAGACCCTGTCGTCGAGGTGGGCCGCCGCTCTGCGCAGCTCAGACCTCGGAATCCAGAGGTGGGCAGTCCAGCAAGCCCGTGAGGCAGCGTTCAGGCAGGGCCTTGACGTTCCCTCGTGGGAGACCTGAGCCCGGGTCGCGTTAAACCTTGCCGGATGTACAAGAAAGTTGTATCCATTCATGTGCATAAAGCTAGCAGGAGACCGAGTTGACATGGTTGCATATAAATTTATGAATGCTTCTCTTAGAAATACATATCTTGATATTTTTGTACCTAAATGAAGTTTACATAATTAACAGGGGTCATCATTATCACAAAGCGTAGCCCTAAAGTGAGTGTCTTGCAAAACGTTCTGGGCAAGTCTGATCAAAAATTAACCATTTAAAAGGCTTTTTAAAACATGAAATTGCAAATAGTTTCTGGAAAATCTAAAGGTTTCCTTTTTTTTTTTAAATAAGAGGATGACAACGAGCATCCATTACATCATCCAGATTTTCAGAGCTACACAACTTAAAAAGAGAAAATATAAGGAGACCCATTCATATTTCTCTGTGAAAACTGCACATCTACAAATAAATGATAATTAATGTAATGTTTGAGCAAAAATTCTAAGCCTACAGTGCTTTCACTGCATTTATTTTACAGCTAACTACAACACAATTACGAGGATAGTAGATAGAAAAACAGCGATGAGTGACAGGCAGGAACACTCACTTTTCTTCGAAGCTAACCAACAGAACATGAGTAATACAAAGAGACAATTCATGCAAGATACATTGAAACAGCCATGATCACCACATAATCATTTAACCATCATTTAAACATTATGAGCAAGAGAAAAAAATTTGGCAGAGACACTTAAGACTGTTTATGTGTGGGAATGCGAAAGTATTATAGTCACTTTGGTGAAGTATGTTTTTCTGTGCGTTCCTTGTCCGCGCAAGCTCTCACCTGCACTTTAGCTGCACCTCGGTAAGGCCAAATGAATAAGCACTAAGTGTCTCAACGCACATGCTTGCCCGCGAGGAGTTCTTAACTCAAAGGACCACTCAGCAGCATTCAATTGGACAATAATGCTTTTTATTTTATACACTTATTTTATACACTCATGACGTGACGCCACCTTCTACCCATTGGCTATGCCGTCACGTGCCCAACGATGCACGCACCAGGCCACACGTTTAATCAGCCAGATGGCTGCGACATTACATGCACAATGATGCATGCACTAGGCTCACATTTATTCAACCAGAACCGTGGAGGTCCTGTGGTGTTGGGGAAGCGTGCTCGTTTCGCACCCCGGAGGCCCGGGTTTGCTGCCCACCCAGACTGAAATATACCTAATTTTTTTTTCAAAGGCATTAATTTACTTTGCTTACACGCGCTCCCTTGAGAAATTTGATGAAGTATGTTTTTATATGGCTTTACTCTTTGCCATCAGCCATTTTTGGCACTATCAATCGGTCATGCCGCCGACTACAACGCCAGGTTTTCGCGTAATGGGGCATATGGTGCTTTCACATTAATATTAAGGCAAGCATTATTTCAAGTCCTTTGAACAGAATAAGTGTTCAGCATCACACTAGGCTAGACATTTTCCATAGTACAGTTGGTTTTCCACCAATTTCACCTCAGTGAGACAGAAGTGGCCTAAGTTACCTGAAGTTCAAATTAGATGATATGCTTCAAACTTAAAGTAAATTAAACACTGATTTATAGAAGTGTCTCATTACGGTGGTCACTACCTGTAAAACCAGGTATTCCAAAAATGATTTTACATGGCTGATACAGACAGCAAGGCCTTGCTGACATCGGCTCGCTGTGTGAAAAACCACCCTGCAAGAACCTTTTGCACTCAAGATACAGTTGCTTGTGTCCTAAATTGCTTAGCATCACTGCTGCTGTCATCCTGAATCTCACATGTGGCTTGGCACATGCTTTCTTTGCCGGCCAGTGGCTGGCTGACTTCAATGTTTGCTTCAGTGTTCGTATACTTCTTCAGGTCAAATTGGCTCAGAGCCAGCTCAATTTTAATGGGTGACCACACAGCAAGCTTTCCACGCTAGTGCATGTGAATGGGAAACCACCCTTTTTCAAACATTCCAAAACAGTTGATGGCTTGACAGTGTTTCCATATTTGTTCAACCATCGTTAACACTTATGGAACAAGTTGCACCATTTACAAACAATCAAGTACTAATTTCCACTATAGTACAAAAAATTAGAAATTTGGGATTCAAAGTAGGAAGTAAGGCAGAAAACCACAGATCACAGAGTCAAATAACACATGACAAGTTAATCGTTGGCTATTGTAGATTCCAAAGAAAAAGTACTAAAATTTATTTTGTTTCTCAACGTCCCTCAACAGTTCAACAAAACGACAAGCATTAGCACCACCTCAAAATGTTAACATCAGTAGTTGATGCAAGTGAAGTTGATTAGCAAGAAACTGTAATCTCTGATTTGACAGTAAAATAGGATGATGACAGATCTTGTAACAAAGAAACACATTTTATATTTTGTCAGGCTTTCAAATACTATAGCTAATAAACTACTGTATTATAATACTTTTCTCAGTAAAGTTAAAATGATGTTACAGTCTATGCTCATTACAACGAAACCGCGTACAACAGGTTTTCGGATATAACGGACCATATTTCAGCCTTAGTTTGTTCTACCTATTTCATTAGAGAGTTTTAGAATAGGGGCCCCAAAGAAATAGCGTCGAAGCCACTGCACATGTGCGAGACGCAAACTGCATTTGGGCTTTGCGTCGGGCAGGCTATTTCACTGATTTAGCGGGAGCCCCAAAAGCTGCCCCAAAAGATTTGCATCAACACAGCGGCACCCGTCGAAGCTACAGCTCTAACCTAGCACTAAACTGGGCTCGATTCGAGGTAACGTGTGAACTTCACAAGCTAGGAGAAGTGACTGCAGTTATCACTTTCTATCAATTAACGTGTGCTATGAAGATTGATTCATTAGATACCGCTGATTCTGAATTCGATTGTTGATTTCATGGCTCGTAGGCCTAACACAAATTAGCTTGGCCGCAGGCACGTCAGGTTGGTTACTCAAAACTAAGTGCAACTAATTGTTTGCTGCTCATAGAATAACCTCTAAATCGTAATTAAATGCGAAAACACGAAATTCAAAATTACTCTTCTATTCATAAAATGGTATATTTTATTTAATTATTTCTAATAGCTTTTCTTAGACGTAGTGGCACTGTCAGCGCAAGACGCTATTCGCAAACGCAAAGCCCTATTCTAAAACTTTTCATTCCTGTGTGCCACTACACTAAAATACACAAAGCTTTTTAGGGCCCCGAACTTTTGGGGCCCCTATTCTAAAACTCTGTATTAATGCAACGACGTTTGCTTTTAACGGACCGCGCTATAATGGAGTAACAGCTACAGTGAATGAAATTAGCATCAATTTTTGTCAACATCGGGCGTATAAAACTGACTTTTGCTGTGTCGACACGAGCTGGCATCTGACTTGCGAGGGTCAGCCGATGATCGTGGCTCAATATCTTGCGCGCGAGAGAGGGAGGAAAGTGGGGCGGAAGCACGCCCTCTTTTGCGCGCGAGGCACAGGGGGGGACGAGACGCGAGGGGAAGAGGGGGGGGGGTCTACGCCAATGGCCGCTGTTAATGGCGCGGCCGCGCGCGGCCGCTGTATTTTGAAAGCGATCTGCGTGCGATGTGGACAAAGTGCGCGCCCACGCAGGCGCCTTATCTTGAAAGCAATGTGCGATGTGAACAAAGTGCGCGTCCACTCGGACCTCTTCTTCAAAGGGATCTGCGATGTGGACAAAGTGTGCCTGGTGTTGGCAGCTTTGTATGTGCTGTGCTTTCGACGTTTAGTTTGGGTTGGAGCGAGAGAGAGCATGATGTTCAATTCGCTCGCTGCTGCTGCCACACTTATCTTGCTTAATTTGCTATCGCAATCGATGCTTCGCCTTTCGGGCGAAACTGCGACTTTCTGTTTTTTACTTTGGACGTTCGTCACTCACTCTTTGCAATAAAGTTGTTAGGCATCGCGGCAAAATTTTTGGAAGTGAGGCATTTCGGATATTACGGAATAAAATTGACGTTTTTTTGGATTATCAGGGTCCGTTGTAATGAGCGTCGACTGTACCTACATTGTTTTGCAGAGGTTAGACACAGGACGCTACAAAAAGCATGATTACAGGTCATAATAATGTGCTTTTGATGTGCAAGGTGACTGCTTGGGGTAGTTGGTGATCCGTTATCGGTGGGGGGTACAGCGTTAAGGTTAAGTAGCAGACAAGACAAATCCTCATCCTTGTCTTGTTTACATCCTCATTTACCCTTTGTGCTATACCTCCACAATAATACTTCTGAAGAAATTGGCACTGAAGGAAACTGTTGCTAGTGGTAGCACAGACATGAAGAGCATCATTAGTCTCGTACAAAATAATACCTCGCAGCAGAAAGCCTTCAAAGCACCTACACAGAACATATTTCGGTGTAAGGTGCACAACTAGCATTGTACACGATTATTCTATACATACACACTGCTTTGCACTCGCTAAAACTAGGTATATTTCATATCATGCAGGAGGAATATTAGTGTAAGAAAGGCGAAAAAGTATTCTTTGATATCTACCTATTGTTGACTGACAAGTTTGACATGAGTTTTAAAAAGAGCTGGTCTGATTCATCTCTTGATTACACTTTTAATGTTGCATGCAAATAACACATAAAAACTTAAAATGCAATGATGCTTTATTTTTTCAATGTAGAATGCATGTGGCATCCCAAGATGAAGTGCTGTCTGTGTGAAACTAAACTTTCATTATATGCATATCTTGGTGTCTCCCAGTGCTTGCTTAATTATTTTCTATTATTGTGCATCGAGGGCCTCACCTGACAGTATGGTGAGCAGGAAAATGTAATCCGAAAAGCTGATCAAGCCAGACGAACTCAGCTTGTAAAAAATGCTGTCTTTGCTTAGTCCTGAAAATACTTTCTCATCCTGAAACAAATGGTAGAATGCATGTAACACTCTTATTCAATGCAGTGTCCTTCAAATACCTAAAGAGCTTGGGAAGTCAAACAAAGACACAGCTAGACAATCTCCAGTGCTTAAAAAAAATTTGAAGGTTCTGTGTTTACCTGCAGTGCAGAAAAATAGGGCACTAAAAGAGGTCAGGTGTTGTGAGACGCCTTCACTAGGAAGTGTAAGAAATAGGAGACCTAAAGTTAGGAGACACCATTAGCCAGGTGCACAAAAGTATGCAAAGAGAGTACAAAAGAATGCAAAAGGCATACATGTTGGTGTTTGGGTATGCAAAGACTGAATGGAGAATATTTGTCAAAATTGCACATGCCACTGATGGGACCAAAGCTGCAATCAGGCCATACGTTGGTCTCTCGTTGCACTACTTGTGCTCATATGGATTTCAAAGGTAAAAATAACTCATAATATTGCTGTGACTCTATCTGTGCCAAACCATGTTGATTAAAAGAATGACATTGAGCATGCAAGCAGGTTCAAGAGAAGAATAAAGACAACTTAGCCTGGGTCTGCTCTTGCAGAACAACACCCGTTCTCACAATTAAAGATCTCTGTCCACTTCAGTGCTCAGTGAACCGCAACAATATGCACAGCCTTCAGTTGTTTACAACATGATTTCCACTATGCAACCAGGTGATAAAGTTTCAGCATAACATGGCAATCTGTATACTTTTGATTAAAATCTTTAATTGTGTGCTTTGACACTAAGCTAATGTTTCATGCCTTGCCACAAATCAAGAGGAAATAACCAACTGGCAGGTAATTCAGTTTAGCACCACATGTGCTACCAGTAGCAGTTCATATCACTGAGTTTTGAGTTCTCATCCCAGCTGAACAGTCAAGTTGAACTTTTTTACTGCTATAAAGATTGTTAAAAGCCATTTCTTGCGAGCATACCTAACACCACAATAGTTCCATGTTTCTTCCAACGTTTTACTCCTACTAGTACTTATAGCTGGCAGCACAAGGTGTCTGTATTATAAGTACCTATATTGCGTATTTCACATTCCTATAAAACAAAAACTTATACCGTTATACAGTGTCTGTCCTGAAAGTAAGGAGACAGCCACACTGTTTGAGCATAGTTATAAAGACGTGACATTGTGTACACGTGCCTTGATCAGGAAACTGGTGTGGGCAAAGGTGGGGGAACCTTCAGCTTCACAACGCGATGAGCTCAGTTGGCTTCGACAGGTGAAGCAAGTCTACGTGCTTAAGAGTGTACCCCTATTTTGTCACTGAGTTACAGCAACAATGGAGCGAACTTTGGAACCGCGCCATGCAGGTTCTGCACCACGACAATACTCCATCGCACATAACACTCGCTGCCAGGGAGTTTTTGACCGGACAAGGCATAATCACGCTTCTCCAGCCACCATACAGCCTTGACCTCTCTCCCTGTGACTTCTTCCCATTTCTGAGAATAAAACATGCATTGAAATGTCACCGAAGATGTCCAAAGGGCTGCAACAAAGGTGCTCAACAAGATTGCAGAAAAATACTTCCAAGACGCCTACAAACAGTGGGAAACTTACTGGGCTTGCTGTGTCAATGCCCAATTAAGGTTCTTATTTTGGAGAATACTAGGTGTATTGAAAGATTCTGTCAAATAAAGTGTGTGCTATACTCATTCTTCTTATTTTCAGGACAGACCCTGTATGGGCAAAACTCACTCCATAATAGACAGGGGTTCACAGGGTTTTCTGCCATACAGACAGTAGTAGTTGTTAACAAGCTGCAATGCCAATTTAGGTAAACAGAAGACTCCTGGAATTGCATGATATTTCACCATGCATGAGCATGCTCAACTGGCTGCCCAGAATGAAATTTTGCAGCCATAATACGGCAGCAAGCAATTTTTTTCCTATGAGGCTGGCCAAGGGAACAATAAACATACCAACCAGGAGACCATGGATTAACTGGAGGTGCAAACCTGAGATGCCTTCATGAACATTCCAGCACAGTTTCTGTGACAATCCATGGATGCTATACTTGACTGGTTGCCCAAAATTGTAGAATTTTAACATGCAAAATTCGTTCAATGAATGCTCACTAACAAATTTGTAAGTTATTGAAAAAAGTTAAACAGGCAGTGACTTTCCTCACACCCTGTATACATCGAGAATCCCGCTAATTTCTTTTCCCATTCATTAGTTACAGCCCAGCAGAGCTACCATACTTGTAGTTATTGTTTTGCAAAAAGCTGAAAATTAATTTTGCAATGTTAGAGTCTTGTATTAAAAACAACAGTGTACAGACAAAGTCACGCATTTTGAGCTTATTGGGCATTGGTAAATGCTGCCTTTGCACCCCAGAATGCACTGTTCAAATGTTTTAGATAGTGTGATTGGGGCTATACACAATACCTTCATGGAACCTCAACAGTCAATTCTGTCCAAGCGGCAAATAATACAGGTGCATATATATATATATATATATATATATATATATATATATATATATATATATATATATATATATATACACACACACACACACACACACACACACACACACACACACACACACACACACACACACACACACACACACACACACACACATACACTAAATTTTACCTTGAGAGCATAATTGTAATGCTAAAGTTTCTATGATGCTTTACTTAAAGACAAGCCAAATACATTCACTTGAAAGCTTTAGCAGTACCTTAAGTTTTTTGCTTCTTTTTGTCCTTTAATGACTACATTTTAAACACCTTGATTTATTCAGCTCAATGAACTTCAATCTCCAGATAGCTTCATCCACATCCCATGTAAATTGAATGATACATAACTTTCATGTCTTCCAAGGTGCTCAAAAGAAAATGAAATAGAAAACACGCAAATGACAGCGTCTGTTTCTGGCTTTTGTAGGCAGCGTAATGAATCATATACAGTTAATCTTTTCAACACATTACTTTTGCGTGAAATATAATTTTGCCAGGTTTAGTAAAACTTTTTCCATTTAGTTTACATGCTTAAGTGAAAGCAGACACAATGGGATCAAATATATGCCTCAATAATGCTCTGGGATATGCATTTTTGCGAAACAGTGTCGCACAGTCAATTATATATAAAATAGCGGGCTTTGCTTTAGTACAGTTAGACCAGAAATAAAGTGCAATCAAGTCAGTGGCCAACTACACAAAAATAATCTTAAACACACAAATGTATTCATAGATCACAGAAGTATAAACATTTATGGAATGAAAAAAAGTTAGTGATAACAGAGATATTTACCACAATCTAATAAAGCGTTAAGATAGATTAATATCTAAAATGCGCTAAGAAACACTACTATGCAATCAAAGCAGGAGAGACAACAGAGACAGAGAGTAAAGAGTGATGGGCAGTTTACGGCAAATTACATCAACTGAAAGAAACAACGTCTGTGAAGTGACATGTGCTTCTATAGTGCTAAATAGGTGCTATCATCTGACGATCATTTCCGATTAGTGCTTGCTTTTCAAAGTGACAATGCTCTTATAAAATAAACTGGATAGTAACAATAATAACTGCAGTTCATCTGAAAAAATTCAGTGATTTGCTGATGGGTATTTTCAATTTAGCATGTTATCACTGAGAAAATGACAGAAAAACTGAATGCGTGTTACACAAGGACCCTACTTAATAAAGTTGAAAGTGATTTCTTATTTCTCGGAGGCAATGGATACTTCCTTCAATGACTGCCAAAATATGGCAGTCAATGAGTAGCACAATGATGTTTATTTTAAATTTAGTGTCTAACTATCAATATATACTGCAATGGCAAAAAATGTTAACAGCCATTTAAGCATGTAGACAATGCACACATATCAATTAACCTGCCCTCTACAAGTAGGTTACCAAACGCTTGTTGCCCCTAGGTGCTTAAAGTGCGACATGAACAACATGAACCGTAGCTACGACTGCCGTCTTATTTCATTCACGTCACATAGCCAACCCAACTTGCACATGCCTTGTTTATTAAGAATGTATCACAAGAAAATCATAACATCAACCAGTATGTGAAAATACATGTGCACTGGTGAGAGAAATTGTAGGTGGAGAGGTCAGCTGAGCAAAAGGCTTGCCATGCTACTGCAGGTTTAATACATATAAAAAAATATTAAAGGACAAGAGGAAAAAAAAAGCACAAGCATCCACTCGCACAAAAACTCGAAGAGGGGCAGCGTGTGCAGGAGCAGCATGAATTTCAACAGTGACTCCCAAAAAAAATGACAGCAACGAATACTTTCCCCTTATTAGCTCCTATAGTTTTTATAACATCATTACGAGTCCCACCAGGGTCACTGCTACTTCCTCAACATCAATCGACCATATACTGTGCAATTTAGACACAACAACCAGCAAGTGCAACAATTATGATACAGTAATTTTGGATCATTACCTGACTATTATTTCTTTTCCCCATACTGATAACACTACCCAACAAACACCAACTTATTGAAACAATTGATCTTTGCATTTTAAAACATAGCTTTTTAGCAGTTAATGATATTGTGCCAGACCATACAGAAGATGCACACTAACAATATGGCATACTATTAATTTGTAATATAACGGAAGCCATTGTGCAGTCTATAGTAACACGCAAGAAAAGGTATCATCATGAGCCTATTTGTCTGTGAATGACCAATGCTATTTTACAACTGATAAAGAAAAAAAGACTGTTGGTACACCCAAGTTAAACAAAATAAAGGTAACCCGTACTACGAAGCGAAATTCCGGGCAGCCCAAAACAAGGTGATGCGAGTCAGCCATACTTGCAAGAAACACTACTATTCACAGCTCATTGCTAAAAATTCTAGAAACTCAAAAATAACATGGCAGATTAAACTCTGTAATAAAACCTACCCCTATGCTTGATATAAGAATGATGGGAATATCATCCGACCTAATAGTTTTGACTTTCAATCATTATTTTTGTAACACTGGTAAAGAAATTGCGAACTCCTTCCGTGATGTCCGCTCGGTACCGTTCCAAATAGGATTGTCAATTCTTTTGAATACATTGACATAACTGTCAAGAAAATTGTCACGGTCGTTAATACCATGCCATGCAACTGTGGTGTCGGGTGTTATGAGGTATCACTATTTATATTACAAAAGTGCACAGAAATTCTTTGTGCTCCATTGGCTACAATCTTTAATCACACATTTTACACAGGTACTTACCCAGACCTCTTAAAACTAGCCGAGGCGATTCCAAAACACAATAATAGAGACCATAACCTTCTAGATAACTCCGTCCAATATCTGTACTAAGTACCATTAACATAGTATTTGAAAAACTTATTGCAAGTGGGTACTAAATTTACTTGATTGAGAATCTGTGTAAATTAACACCTAGCCAGCATGGTTTTCGGAGCAAGAGATCAACCTCCACTACAGTGTTATCTCTTTTAGATATGATAAATTCCTACGTAAACAATAATGTGATTGTAATTGGTATTTTCATTGATATTAAAAAACCTTTCAATTCTGTTCATCATGGTATACTACTTAAACAGAACGCTATGGCTTCCATGGGGGGCATGTCTTGAATTTTTCGAAGTCCCTTACAAAGAGACAACAAATGGCTTGGTTTTTCAATACTAATTCAGATTTTCTCCCAGTTACATAGGATGTCCCCCAAGGATCAGTGTCGGGACTCATTTTATTTTCACTATATGTGAATGACCTTCCATTAATGCTACATAACTTCACTCCTGTCATGTATGCAGATGACGCTGCTCTCATTTGTGCACATGAGTCCATGGCTGAAGCTTTCCGTGCAGCTAACAAAGAAACAATGCTAATTTGTGATTAGCTTCATGCCAATAAACTGCTCCTATACATTAAGAATACAAAATATATGGGGATGCATTCTTCTCATAAAGCTACAGCAATGCACTCGGTGTGTGCTTCAGGCTGAAGGATAACCTATAAAAAGAGTCAGTAACCTAACATACTTAGATGTTGCATTAGACTATCATTCCAACTGGAGAATGTATATTGACTGTCTGTGCTAAAAGCTTGGCATTGCCTGCTTTACGCTTTTCAAATGCTGCCATTTCTTTAATGTAGTGGCATTGAGAACGATCTATTTTGCCCTATTTCACAGTCAAATACATTATCGTATAGAATCTTGGGGCAATACATACGATTCTTAGATAAAACCACTTATATTCCTGCAATAATAGTAATTCTACAATTATGTGACCTCTACCAAACCCCTCTTTTCTCAATACCAAATCGTGCCCCTACACCTACTAATAAATGACAAAACTACAATGACTGTGTATAAGTCTTTAACTAGCAATGTCCCACTTCACCGTTAAGTTTTTCTGCCTGCCCATTTCAAGACAAGAGGCTATGAATGTATAACTTCTTGAAGCCACCAGTAAAGAATGTCTATGGAAAAAGATGGCTTTCTAGAGTTGGTTGTTCTTTATGGAACAACCTTCCTGTTCAGCTAAAGAAACATAAAGCCTTTTTTGTGATGCTTAAGCATTATTACAAAGAACTGCATTATTTGTTAAACTTGGGTTTTTATGCTAATCTTTTATGTTGCTACTTTGATGTATAAAGGTGTCTCCTGCCTATATGTTTATGCATGTATTGTTGTTACAATCTCTGCATGGATCCACATTAGCATGATACTATGGATCCAGATGGTTCTCAACATGTTTCTTGTATGACCTTGTACTTTTTCTAATAAAAATTCAAATATATTAAACCTGTAGTAGCATGCCCAGCCTTTTGCTTGGCTAACCTATTCACATATCATATTAAAATTTCTCTCACCAGCATGCACATATTTTCACATACTGAGTGGTATATATGGTTTTCTTCTGATACATTCTCAGATTACACAAATTATGTGCACGGTCAGTGGACTATGCGGCGAGAATAAAGTAAGGTGGCAGTGCGTGTTCAAGAGACTATCGCCCTACACTAGCAGTCAGGCAAAAGGCAGCACCAACATTCTGAGCAGTTTAACTCACAGGATCCAAATGCAAAATATCATATCTTTTCCTTCACTACTGTAATTTGAACTTGACTTGTTCGCATAAATGCACCTGACCCAAATGGTGACCTGGTCGTGACCCCAATGGCGGCAGCATCTGTGTTGGCGGCACCAGAGAACAGTGAATGCATCGAAGACATGTTATCTCCTGATAACAATACCTATTTTCAATCTACCCTAGGAAGATCTTAAATTGAAAATGGCAGCTCACTATGAGTGATTATCATATTTACCAGTTTATACTGTGCACGTTGTTTTTCCCCCAAAAAAAGTTGGTTCGAAATGTGCCTGTGCGGTGCAATTCATTACAAAACCATCTTTGTAATGGCCTATCATCAATATTTCAAAACCGTGAAAGGGAACTACTGTTGCTGAATGCTAAACATCTGGTGACATAACTTAAACATGTGAAAAGCAAGCAACACATGGCACGAGTGCAATGCCACAGATGCCACGAGCAGCTACGGCGCCCTGTGCCCCTGATGATAGCGCCACTGCAGCAGGATCAGCCACCCGGCAAGCTTGGAGTGGCCAGTTTTCACACCTTCCAGTTCTAGCCACCCTAACGCATAATGCAAGCATGCATGCATGGCTTTCTACAACCATGTGTTAACAAGAGGCCCTCGCCTAGTTTTAGCAGGCCTAATTTATATCCTGAATCCCAAACGATGGCTATTTATAACCACTATTTTAACAGGAGTTGTAATTATTACAAGGCAAATTTCATGCTCACTTACATAATGCAGCTTTAGTAGTTTTTTACAATGTCAATGTTGACTGTGCACTCTCCAATGCTTCTTGAACAAATAAATGTATTTATATAAAACAATATTTATGTGTATAACCAAAGTACTAGCACGGTTAGAGTATACAATTTCTTTTCTATTTCCAAGTCTCATTACGGCCTCGAATAAGCTAGTACACATGTCAACTGTACATTAACCAGACACTAGCTACTCAGAACAAAGGGCAATCAAGCATGTTTGTTGAAGTATGACTACATTCTAGACATGACTTATTTGACCAGAAAAATTTAATTCCCAGATCAGTACCTCACAAAGCCGTCAGTGCCCATCACTGGCTATAGAGAAAGCAGATAGGAAGGAATGGGGAAGGAAGATGGCACACACACCATGTCAGCAGACACCTTGTAACTGTTTCCAGAAGCATTATCAGTCTAAGCAGCAAGCAAAGAGAAAAGAACAAGAATGGTTAATGGAAGCGCCACCCATCCAGTCATTCAGCTTAATCAAACACAGAAAGAGCTGTCAGCAGAAAGGTTACAAGCAAGGGTATGAACTGTCAACTAAGCTGCGACCCTCTAGGAAGTTACTTACACGTATGTCGATTCTCTTGTACTGGTCAAGTCCATAGCCTATGAGGTGACAAAAAGCAAGGGATGACAAAGCGAACAAGCAAGCAAATAAACAAATGAAAAAACAAGAACAGTGCTGTTTATTGTCACAAGGCCGGGCTGCTTCTTGCACCATAAAAAAATTTGATGTCTAAAAGCTGTGATGCATGGAACAAATGTAACATTACAATGGTAGTCATAATAGCTGCAGAGATGTACCTGACTTCACGTGCAGCATTTCAGCATAAACAGCAGTGCTCAATGATCAGTACAGTTGAACCCTAATTTCAGAAACTCGATGGGGAACGTCAGGCCTTCATAAAATCAAGAATTTTGTAAAATAAAAAAATATAAAGATAGTAGGCAACAGTGAATTAAAAAAATAGTAAGGGCATCATGCAGCTCTCATAGCTCGCAAAAGCGATGAGAGACTCTTCCCCTCCTTCTCGAGACCCAGCAAATCACCTGGGGAGGTCGATGATGTCCATGACCTCGCTAACTGTCAGCATACAATCAATGTTTGCGTCCATGTCGCCACCTTCTGACACTTGTTCTGCGTCAGCAACAAGCTCCACAACGTCCTCGTCATACAAATTTTCTGTTGCGACCATGTCTGTTGGCATCAAGGCTTACATAGTCTGCAAAGTCGATGTCTTGCAGCATTTTTGTTGTTTCTCTGCCTTTTTTCTTCAGGGCGGCTTCGTAATATCGGAAGCGATGGAAGTGATTTCTTTCAGAAGATCGAATTGGTAAATACATTATACATAATGGAAAGCATTTGGGGAATTTGAATTTCTTTGTAAAATAGAGAAATTGGTAAAATTGGTTTTCGTAGCACTGGGATTCAACTGTATAACCAAAACAATATTATACTCAAACTTCAGGAAGCCGGGAATTTTCTAGGAAGTGAAGATTAAAGACAACAGGTTTGAGGCATAACAATTAGATTACCCATAGCATGAGACGATGTAATTGACATATCTTCACACACTACAGCATTATGAAATATGGAATCTAGCATAATGCCAAACAAATAAGGTTAGAGTGTAAAAGAATATTCTCTAACAAGCAATAAGATACAACAAAAACACCAGGTGCCACCAAATGCTAATTAGAGGGCACATGTGCACCAAATCAATTAAGTATTAGCTAACACACTTTCATGAAAGTTATATCATGAAAGTTATCCTTCTGAACAGCATATGCAGAGAAAAAATGGCAGTGCCTGCACCAGACACGAAGCCAGAAAATTATTTGCCGTACAGCAGCAACACATATCTATCACCACACGAGCACGTGTGGCAGACATATCTACAAGTCGGCTACACACTGGTGCATTCAAGACTTGTCAGAGTTGGCTGTGACAACAGGCCAAACTTTCTCACCTTCAGGCTGCTTGGTACCAGGTGTTATAGAACGAAGGAAGTCTTGGGGTGACATGAAAATTTCAGAATCGCCAGCCTCATTGTAGACTCTCATGGTGGCAAAGTAACGAAATATTTTGTCTGGAGTAGAGTAAGCTCGAATACGGTTCTCATACTCAATAATCTGCAGTTAGGAAAATATTAAAGACAAGTTAAAAAACAAGAACTCACTCTTGCAGAAAGCTTCAATTTTCAATGTAATGCTCCTACATACAAGTTTGCCTTAAGACACTGTGGATATCGGTCAACTCTAGCAGGTAAAGAGCAGGACTCCTTACATCTACGCCAGCACCAGGCAACATACAGGTTAAGAAGTAGCCTAAGGTCAGTACAAACACAGTAGAAAAAAAAAAATGGTAACTTCTTGCTGTGTAGCTGTTTCACGTGTATGAAGACATTGTAGTGCAAACCAACACATTCACAAAGAAAACACACGAAGTGTGAATGCTTTAATTTGCATCACAATGTCATCCTTGCACAGCGGCTAAGCATTTGTAAAGCATCTGCACTTGCTCAGCAGATAGTCTTATTAATTTACTTCCATCTTTTACAATGTTTAATTGTGCTCCCCCAACAGAAGCTGCTTACCAGATAACCTAATCAAGGGCAAATTATATTTTACATTCCAGACAGTAAAGCCAAGGACTTTCCTTGTAACATGTTTGTAACAAAATATGTGAGTTGTTAATTACCACAGGCAATGTGCTTTATCCAACAAAGCTTTGAAGAGAGAAATACAGTAGCCTTTTGGACAAGAAGTGTTTCAATAAGTGTACATTTATTTAAAAAGTTATCAACCTTGAAATTCTTGAATTACAAATTCATAATCACAGAAGTAATGATGACTATAAAAACATATGCTACATTTATAAACATCACTGTCTTTTTTAAGCATAATAGTAACTACCAAAAATATCATCATCATCATCATCAGCCTAGTTACGCCCACTGCAGGGCAAAGGCCTCTCCCATACTTCTCCAACTACCCCGGTCATGTACTAATTGTGGCCATGTTGTCCCTGCAAACGTCTTAATGTCATCCGCCCACCTAACTTTCTGCCGCCCCCTGCTACGCATCCCTTCCCTTGGAATCCAGTCCGTAGCCCTTAGTGACCATCAGTTATCTTCCCTCCTCATTACATGTCCGGCCCATGCCCATTTCTTTTTCTTGATTTCAACTAAGCTGTCGTTTACCCGCGTTTGTTGCCTCACCCAATCTGCTCTTTTCTTATCCCTTAACGTCACACCCATCATTCTTCTTTCCATAGCTCGTTGCGTCGTCCTCAATTTCAGCAGAACCCTTTTCGTAAGCCTCCAGGTTTCTGCCCCATATGTGAGTACTGGTAACACACAGCTGTTATACACTTTCCTTTTGAGGGATAGTGGCAACCTGCTGTTCATGATTTGAGAATGCCTGCCAAACGCACCCCAGCCCATTCTTATTCTTCTGGTTATTTCAGTCTCATGATCCAGATCCGTGGTCACTACCTGCCCTAAGTAGATGTATTCCCTTACCACTTCCAGTGCTTCGCTACCTATCGTAAACTGCTGTTCTCTTCCGAGCCTGTTAAACAATACTTTAGTTTTCTGCAGATTAATTTTCAGACCCACCCTTCTGCTTTGCCTCTCCAGGTCAGTGAGCATGCATTGTAATTGGTCTCCTGAGTTACTAAGCAAGGCAATATCATCAGTGAATCGCAAGTTGCTAAGGTATTCTCCATCAACTTTTATCCCCAATTCTTCCCACTCCAGGCCTCTGAATACCTCCTGTAAACATGCTGTGAATAGCATTGGAGATATCGTATCTCCCTGTCTGACGCCTTTCTTTATAGGGATTTTGTTGCTTTCTTTGTGGAGGACTACGGTGGCTGTGGATCCGCTATAGATATCTTCCAGTATCTTTACATATGGCTCATCTACACCCTGATTCCGTAATGCCTCCATGACTGCTCAGGTTTCGACTGAATCAAACGCTTTCTCGTAATCAATGAAAGCTATATATAAGGGTTGGTTATATTCTGCACATTTCTCTATCACTTGATTGATAGTGTGAATATGGTCTATTGTTGAGTAGCCTTTACGGAATCCTGCCTGGTCCTTTGGTTGACAGAAGTCTAAGGTGTTCCTGATTCTATTTGCGATTACCTTAGTAAATACCTTGTAGGCAATGGACAGTAAGCTGATCGGTCTATAATTTTTCAAGTCTTTGGCGTCCCCTTTCTTATGGATTAGGATTATGTTAGCGTTCTTCCAAGATTCCGGTACGCTCGAGGTTATGAGGCATTGCGTATACAGGGTGGCCAGTTTCTCTAGAACAATCTGACCACCATCCTTCAACAAATCTGCTGTTACCTGATCCTCCCCAGCTGCCTTCCCCCTTTGCATAGCTCCTAAGGCTTTCTTTACTTCTTCTGGCATTACCTGTGGGATTTCGAATTCCTCTAGGCTATTCTCTCTTCCACTATCGTCGTGGGTGCCACTGGTACTGTATAAATCTCTATAGAACTCCTCAGCCACTTGAACTATCTCATCCATATTAGTAACGATATTGCCGGCTTTGTCTCTTAACACACACATCTGATTCTTGCCTATTCCTAGTTTCTTCTTCACTGTTTTTAGGCTTCCTCCGTTCCTGAGAGCCTGTTCAATTCTATCCATATTATAGTTCCTGATGTCCGCTGTCTTACGCTTGTTGATTAACTTAGAAAGTTCTGCCAGTTCTATTCTAGCTGTAGGGTTAGAGGCTTTCATACATTGGCGTTTCTTGATCAGATCTTTCGTCTCCTGCGATAGCTTACTGGTTTCCTGTCTAACGGCGTTACCACCGACTTCTATTGCGCACTCCTTAATGATGCCCATGAGATAGTCGTTCATTGCTTCAACACTAAGGTCCTCTTCCTGAGTTAAAGCCGAATACCTGTTCTGTAGCTTGATCCGGAATTCCTCTAGTTTCCCTCTTACCGCTAACTCATTGATTGGCTTCTTGTGTACCAGTTTCTTCCGTTCCCTCCTCAAGTCTAGGCTAATTCGAGTTCTTACCATCCTATGGTCACTGCAGCGTACCTTGCCGAGCACGTCTACATCTTGTATGATGCCAGGGTTCGCGCAGAGTATGAAGTCGATTTCATTTCTAGTCTCACCATTCGGGCTCCTCCACGTCCACTTTCGACTAACCCGCTTGCGGAAAAAGGTGTTCATTATCCGCATATTATTCTGTTCTGCAAACTCTACTAATAATTCTCCTCTGCTATTTCTAGAGCCTATGCCATATTCCCCCACTGACTTGTCTCCAGCCTGCTTCTTGCCTACCCTGGCATTGAAGTCTCCCATCAGTATAGTGTATTTTGTTTTGACTTTACCCATCGCCGATTCCACGTCTTCATAAAAGCTTTCGACTTCCTGGTCATCATGACTGCACGTAGGGGCATAGACTTGTACCACCTTCAATTTGTACCTCTTATTAAGTTTCACAACAAGACCTGCCACCCTCTCGTTAATGCTATAGAATTTCTGTATGTTACCAGCTATTTCTTTATTAATCAGGAATCCGACTCCTAGTTCTCGTCTCACCGCTAAGCCCCGGTAACACAGTACATGCCCGCTTTTTAGCACTGTATATGCTTCTTTTGTCCTCCTAACCTCACTGAGCCCTATTATATACCATTTACTATCCTTTAATTCCTCCAATAACACTGCTAGACTCGCCTCACTAGATAGCATTCTAACGTTAAACGTTGCCAGGTTCAGATTCCAATGGCGGCCTGTCCGGAGCCAGGTATTCTTAGCACCCTCTGCAGCGTCACAGATCTGACCGCCGCCGTGGTCAGTTGCTTCGCGGCTGCTGGGGACTGAGGGCTGGGGTTTGATTGTTGTATTCATATAGGAGGTTGTGGCCAAGTACTGCACCAGGGTGGCCAATCCTGCTCTGGTGAGAGAGTGCGTTACCGGTTCTGGTCACCGGGATCAGGCCACACTCCAGGCCTGTTTGTGCAATTTTCTCAACACACGGTTTTTTTTTGTATTTTCCGGTGGAGAATTGCGCGGCACCGGGATTTGAATCACGGTCCTCTTGCACTGGAGACGGATACTCTACCGTCCCCGCAGGAGTTAAATTAAAAATTGAATTATGGGGTTTTGCGTGACAAAACCACTTTCTGATTATGCACGCCATAGTGGAGGACTCCGAAAATTTCGACCACCTGGGGTTCTTTAACGCGCACCTAATTCTAAGTACACAGGTGTTTTCGCATTTCGCCCCCATCGAAATGCGGCCGCCGTGGCCGGGGTCCGATCCCGCGACCTCGTGCTCAGCAGTCTAACACCATAACCACTGAGCAACCACGGCGGGTCCCGCAGGAGTTGTACGCCTCATTTAACCTACAGTGGTGCCCTATTTGATCAGTCAAGGTGGACCAATCTGAGCTCGGTTATACCGCATGGATGGCACTCGGCTAGAGAACCTGGTATTTATGACCTGCACATGTGTGGCCACACATAATTGAGGATATATAATATTTTTTTTTTAGGAGGGTTTCCGTACAGTGATAAAATGAAGGAAAATACATTAAAAGAAAAAAAAAGGGGGGAAAAAAGGAACATAACATGTGATTTGAACTCGTGATCCTTCAATGTTGCCCGGAAAGGTAGCTCAGTCGGTTGGTTCGTCAAGCCAACGGTTACTTTCAAGCGCCATAGCTCCTGCTCCGAGCCTCATACTTATGTGGAAAGGGACTGATGTTGTCCGCGGCAGTCGATTTTTGCTGATTCTGAGTGGTTGGAAGGCATAATTTCTTGGAAAAATGGCCGCCAGAGGAGCAGCATGAACTCGAGTGGCTTTAGAGACTAGGAAAACTGCCTTACAATATTTAGACTTGAGGGGAAGCTTCGTTAACAAACTATAACACGGCAATCAGCACTCGTATACGACGAGAGAAATTATTGAGACATGGAAAATTCCCTTGAAATAAATCTGGTTTGCGAGACAAATGCTTGTATGTATTGAATCTCTTAAAAGATGAGGGGGGAAATATGCGCTCACCGAGAGGGCATTATCAGCACGAGACCACCACCAGGCACCTTACTGAGATGTAGAGAGCTTCGTGGCTGGAACGAAGTCTCCCCTCTCCACCGGCCAAGGGTGGAAAACGCGCTTTCCGATCGCTCAAGGTTGCGCAGACATTGTATAGCTCTAGTGTCTAGGAAAAAGCTTAAACAGGTGCGAGGGCGGCAAGCATAGCGTGGGAAGCTAGCCGCCGGAATAGCTATCTCAAGTACTGCTGCTGGCAAGGGCGAAATACCTTCGTGTAATTATAATAACCCTAATAGGACTTCTTTCAAAGAAAAAAAAAGAAAAAAAAAAAGGGAAACGGCTCAGAAGGCTATACTACGAGAGCTATGACTTGATACTTTTCTATATATATGTATTCATCTCATCTATGGGATCGCATGCGCGCGCTGTTGCTTTGTCTGTGCATGTAGTAGTTAAGAGAGCCAGTTTAAGGGCGGAGAAGAGGGAAGGAAAGGAAAGTCTCCGAAGCAAACTTGCAGCGCCGTGGTTTTAAAGCGCAACCGTGGTAGAGAAACGGAAGGCGATATAAGCATGCGTGTCCATGATACGCACACGACAAACTGCCTTACAATATTTAGACTTGAGGGGAAGCTTCGTTAACAAACTATAACACGGCAATCAGCACTCGAATATAAGTATAACCCTAATAATAATTGTAAATATTCATCTCATCTATAAGATCTAAAGCGCGCGATGTTTCTTTGTCTCTGCGTGTAGTAGTTAAGAGAGACAGTTTAAGGGCGGAGAAGAGGGAAGGAAAGTCTCTGAAGCAAACTTGCAGCGCCGTGGTTTTAAAGCGCAACCGTGGTAGAGAAACGGAAAGGCGATATAAGCATGCATGGCCATGATACGCACATGACAAACTGCCTTACAATATTTAGACTTGGGGGGAAGCTTCGTTAACAAACTATAACACGGCAATCAGCACTCGTATACGACGAGAGAAATTATTGAGACGTGGAAAACTCCCTTGAAATAAATCTGGTTTGCGAGACAAATGCTTGTATGTATTGAATCTCTTAAAAGATGAGGGGGGAAATATGCACTCACCGAGAGGGCATCGTCAGCACGAGACCACCACCAGGCACCTTACTGAGATGTAGAGAGCTTCGCGGCCGGAACGAAGTCTCCCCTCTCCGCCGGCCAAGGGTGGAAAACGCGCTTTCCGATCGCTCAAGGTTGCGCGGACATTGTATAGCTCTAGCGTCTAGGAAAAAGCTTAAACAGGTGCGAGGGCGGCACGCATAGCGTGGGAAGCTAGCCGCCGGAATAGCTATCTTAAGTACTGCTGCTGGCAAGGGCGAAATACCTTCGTGTAATTATAATAACCCTAATAGGACTTCTTTCAAAGAAAAAAAAAGAAAAAAAAAAGGGAAACGGCTCAGAAGGCTATACTACGAGAGCTATGACTGATACTTTTCTATATATATGTATTCATCTCATCTATGGGATCGCATGCGCGCGCTGTTGCTTTGTCTATGCGTGTAGTAGTTAAGAGAGCCAGTTTAAGGGCGGAGAAGAAGGAAGGAGAGGAAAGCAGTATTGCAGCGCCGTGGTTTTAAAGCGCAATCGTGGTAGGGAAACGGAAGGCGATATAAGCATGCGTGTCCATGATACGCACACGACAAACTGCCTTACAATATTTAGACTTGAGGGGAAGCTTCGTTAACAAACTATAACACGGCAATCAGCACTCGAATATATTATAAAATAATTGTAAATATTCATCTCATCTATAGGATCTAAAGCGCGCGCTGTTGCTTTGTCTGTGCGTGTAGTAGTTAAGAGAGCCAGTTTAAGGGCGGAGAAGAGGGAAGGAAAGGAAAGTCTCTGAAGCAAACTTGCAGCGCCGTGGTTTTAAAGCGCAACCGTGGTAGAGAAACGGAAGGCGATATAAGCATGCGTGTCCATGATACGCACACGACAAACTGCCTTACAATATTTAGACTTGAGGGGAAGCTTCGTTAACAAACTATAACACGGCAATCAGCACTCGAATATAATTATAAAATAATTGTAAATATTCATCTCATCTATAGGATCTAAAGCGCGCGCTGTTGCTTTGTCTGTGCGTGTAGTAGTTAAGAGAGCCAGTTTAAGGGCGGAGAAGAGGGAAGGAAGGGAAAGTCTCTGAAGCAAACTTGCAGCGCCGTGGTTTTAAAGCGTAACCGTGGTAGAGAAACGGAAGGCGATATAAGCATGCGTGTCCGTGATACGCACACGACAAACTGCCTTACAATATTTAGACTTGAGGGGAAGCTTCGTTAACAAACTATAACACGGCAATCAGCACTCGAATATAATTATAAAATAATTGTAAATATTCATCTCATCTATAGGATCTAAAGCGCGCGCTGTTGCTTTGTCTGTGCGTGTAGTAGTTAAGAGAGCCAGTTTAAGGGCGGAGAAGAGGGAAGGAAGGGAAAGTCTCTGAAGCAAACTTGCAGCGCCGTGGTTTTAAAGCGTAACCGTGGTAGAGAAACGGAAGGCGATATAAGCATGCGTGTCCGTGATACGCACACGACAAACTGCCTTACAATATTTAGACTTGAGGGGAAGCTTCGTTAACAAACTATTAAAGCTTCGTTAACAAACTATATAAAGCAATGTGAACCAAATAAGGCCTTATAAGTTATTACCATTAAAAAAAAAAGAATATGTGAAAATATTGTATTACCATTCAATATTCTCATAATGCATAATACTGTCATGAATGGAGACATAAAGCACATATTTCATGTATTTCCCCCCCCTTAACATTTTTTTTACTGATAAGCCAATGGCTTAATGTCATTTACTAGTTGGAATATGCCTAAAAGACCCATTTTTATTTTTTTTTCTTAACAAAACAATTTTGTTCAAAAATAGTTTATAGAAGCTGGATAATATATTTTTTTACCAAATTCTATACTGACAAGGACATACTTTTTAGGAAATACTGCAAAAGCAGATCTTGAAGCAACATGAATAAGTTTAATATGCTTTCGAAACATTGAATTCAAGAGTATTAATTGAGAAGACTTGTCAGATAATCATGCATAGAATCCAAAACACAATCTTAACACTATTCGTGCTCACCAAGTATTCTAGTGAAATACAAAAAGGCACAGCTGAAATGTCATCCATTCTGAGATATGCACTGTCATTCATTGGGAACTCAATACAGAATGTATTTAAAGTGCCTTGTCAAATAGCTGTTAATATCCTAAACTGATGCATGAACCACTATCCCACAATGCATCAAACTTTTATGGCATTATATATTATTTTAGGCCCTTACTATGAAATATTCGTCTAAGTACATGAACACATTCCCTTAAGGAGTTATCAATATTCACAAGGATGACAGAAAAAACATCAATAATAATAATAATAATAATAATAATAATAATAATAATAATAATAATAATAATAATAATAATAAATGAAAAGAAAGGAGAGAGAGGGGGAGGGGGGGCAAACAACACCTACAATATAGCAAACAAATCACCTTTACTAGTGGCAGAAGCTCTGTACGCCAGAAAAGTGACAGACGGTGAATAACGACTGTAATGGCTCTTTAAGAGCAGTTTATCACAACAAAGCTACAAGCTGTGACAAGTGGATGACACTAGTTAAGTGATGCTTATAAAAAAAATAGTCACACTGTGCTCAAAAGTAAAAGTTAACTTCACAACTCCTGTACATTTCCTGTGTGACTTTGTGAGTGCCTTCATAGCACTCTGCAAAAGAGCCATGAAATGAGCAACACTGCTACATAACCAGTAGCCCAGTTAGTGTGGAAAGAATTTGAGAAAGTGAAATTTGTGCTTTATGCGAAATGTTTCCATTGAAAAGCTGCTGCCTCTATCAAGAAAGTGCTAACACAATTCTGAAAGAGGTGTTTCTTCAAAACTGCACATAAAAGGCATACAGGAACCTCGAAATGTCCAAACAGCTATTTAATGATAGCAAGATAGTGGCCAATATCAATGATACAATTAGGAAAAAGTTGGCTCAAGCACATGGTTAAAAATTCGCCGTGATTCTTGCCACACAGAGCGCATTTGTACAAATCTTAATTACTATGAATGAGGGACAACTAGAAGCAGTGCTGCTTTATGTAGTGTGTGGCAAAAATTAAAAAATTTTTCAGCTGAACAAGGCTAGTTTTCTTGCTAATAACTCAAGTGCCTTAAGTTTACTGTCATTCATGGTACGGGCAATAAAGCAAATAAATTTGGCAGAATGGATCACATCATTCTCAAAGACGAGCCACACCTCACCATTTGGAAACCACAAAGGTGCTAAAAAATGCCAGGTGCTGTTTTGTCAATTCAGTGAAGACAATATTTTTACTAGCACTGGAAAGCATAGCTCACACCTACGTTATACTTTGCATACTCAAGTTATGCAGAAACAGAATTTTGGAGACCCGAAACCAAAAATATACATTACTCAGCCAATCTAAGTTGAGCACCACCACAAATAATTATTCTTTGCAGATATCAAACAATCACAAAGCTTGTATGTGTTTATACCTAAATATATGCTATTAAAATTCATCATAAGAAAAAAAAAAAGATTCGAAACTACCGAAACATAATTGTGCTTAAACCACCACACATCCTCTACAATTTTGTTCTATCATAATTTTTTTAGTACGAACAGTTTAATAAAATATTGCATCAAGAATACAGTGTAATTTGATCTGTTTCATGATGCAAGTAATGACTACCTAAAGAGGCAGTCATTACTTTCATCACAAACTGCAATATCCAGGAAGCTAATTAAGATGACTTACTAACAATCCTTTTTTCAACTGTTCCCTTTAGGATACATGATGAAATTGCCAAATTACGGTTTCACTGCAGCTTTTGCATGACTGGTGATCACACATGGCCTTGCTGCCAATTGTCACCATAACTTGCATGGCAACAAGGAATGTACTGGGAATACGAGCTTGCGCTTCAGAGTGTGTGAATGCTGTGTGGACGCAGAGCACAGCTACATTGCTTAAGGCATTCTAGTTTATGCATCCTCAATGCAGTAATCTTGATGCTGAAGCACTTCACAATCGCTTAAATTTGTCTGAGAATGGCGCAGGTTTCAATTGTGTGTTACATGCACAAATTTTTGACGTATAAACTTATTCATACATCTAGCTGCTTTGCAATTCCATCAAATTCTGTATATTCTTGCCCCACCGTTTATTGCTATGGCAACTGAACACAAATCACAATTCTCAACTTAGCAAACTTAATCTGCTTAATGGCCTTAGGAATATGTTCATACTGATGCCTTGAAGTCTGTGACTCTCCAAAGTTGTTTTAATAGAGCACCTCCTCGCAGACACAAGTCAAGACGTTTCTTCACTAAAGTTGCAGTCTGTCCACTTCAACTCAGAGTGGAGTCGCATATTTTAAAGGGACACTAAAGAGAAAAATGATTTCTTCTGCATCACTAAATTACCTTTCTAAGACACTAAAAACACCACCCTTGCCACAATAAGATGCTTGGTAAGCCAAAAAAAGCACTAGAACGAAAGATGGGTGGCGACGCCTCCTTGAAGTTCCTGCACCTGGTCGCTGTGACGTCATGGATTTTAATGGCATCTTCTAGGGCCTACTTACTTACATAGCGAGACAGATTGACTACATCGTGTTCGAAAGGAACCAGAAATTAAACATAGCAAGTTTCAGCAACCTTTACTCAGCCAACGCGGCCCAAATGTGAAAACATACTTTGGAATCCCTGACGTCACAACCGGCGTCAGGGTTTCGGCACAAAACTCAAATGCCGATACTTCAACCTTCATTTTCTCATCTAATTATCAAACTATTATTTTGAAATGACTGCCTGCAGGGTTCTCAAACAATGCTTTATTAGTCTAAACTAATTTATTGTTCTGCATTAGTGTCCCTTTAAGGAGACATGATACAAGCAGGTGACGGTAATATTGGCACTGCGCATAATTTTGTTCAGCCTTTGCCTTTCTCATGGCTGCAGGTCAGGTCAGATGTCCACTGAGAAGTCCGACAGTTACGATGCCCGCGGACCTTCATTTCCTGCCTCCTTTTGTCCTTATTACAACAAACTAATACTCCAGCACAAATTATGCTTGATGACGCAGGTAATGGCTATGAAAGGAGAAAACAATTACTGTTTTAAATAATGTAAACTATCATGTGCACAGGAAAAAGGAGTTTAGTTCTTTGCAAATTACAGTACATGTTCCAGACCAGACACAGTGATCCACGGTAGGCTCTTAAATACTGTCAGAAATTGACACAATTGTAGCTTTTTCCCTCTCCATCACCGTGATCCATCATGGTGCTCTTTCCATTGTCCCATGCAAAATAGCTGGCTTAAGCACTGCACCTCATGCTGACCTCTCTGCTCATCTTCTCAATAAACCTTCTTCCTCACATGCACGACTTTATTTTGTTATGCCAGCTGGTTACACATGATCATTGTACATGAAGGCTTTTTTCTAGCAAACCAAAACTAAATGCCAAGAGTTGTTGGTGATAATATTAATGCCACACATGCCGATTTTGTAGCCTTTAATTTGCTCTACTAGGCTGGCTGTTTTCGGAAGCATGTTAACCAGCTGAACAAAAGCATTAGAAAAGTTGAGACACCCCCAAGTTTTTATTTTCTTCCTTAAAATTGTATGCTATTTCCAATAACACTAAATTCATCAAAGTGTAGCATTATTTGATAATATAATTGTCATGAAAATACTGCTTTCGGTTTTTCAGATATAATACTGGGTGCAATTGAGAGCAGTGAAATGCCGCGACAAGGACACATGCATTTTACAAAAAAAAAAAGTGGCTGCTGTCGTGCACGTGGCGGGAAGAAAAGCATGCATAGTGACTGTGCTGCCAGAGGGAAATATGAGCTGAAAGGTCTTCATTTTCTAGGACCACTTTATTTGCATTAACAGCTGCCAAAGATGGCATTTGACCTACAGCAACATTGCACTGAGTGCCTGGTTGTTAGGCACTCAAATGAAGACTACTCAATAAAACCTACTTTGTGAATTTTTGGAGAATCTGGTGCTTATTTGGAAACTCTGTGCAAAGCTCCATAAAGGCTGATGTGCAAAAACTCTGCAGGTAGGCTATTCTACAATACTTGGGCAGCACCATTGACAGTAGATGCCACATTCAAATGTGGGAGCAAGTTGGGGTTCGCTCACTAAGGAACAGGAAGGCAGCATGTTCAAATGTGTTCCTTAATTTTTACCCGCATTAAAATGTGCACTGTCATCTAAATGGCGACATTCGAGTTATGTAAAATAAGCATGCTTGTGGAGTTTTGCATATAATTCAAGCAACAAATTTCTTAGCATTTTAAAGAAAAAAGAAAGCTATAAATTTTGCTCTCCACAATTATTAAGGTTTGGACTTCTGGTTAAGCAGTACTTGCCAAAAAAGGCTGCATTGTGAAGTGACATGAATTCATGTTTTTATACCATTTACATGAAAACCGCTTCGGGCACTGTAGTTTGACACGTTTTTCCTCCACATCAAATTAGTAAAGCCTTCCAACAAGAACGTGGGGAAAAAAGATTTAACATATTTAAATTTTTCTTTACGTATTGACAAAAACATGTCGTTTCTTTTTTTATTTTCTTTCCTTCTTTGTGTAGATGTTGACCCCTTACTTATGGCATGAAACATCAAAGAAGCACAACAAATGATTACATAATGCCAAGTGCAGCAAGACTTCACACAAAAATCAGGAAAGTGGTTGTATAACAACCTGAAGGTAGTGATCACATGGTACCACAAACCACTTATGTGCACACTAGTCAGCCCACTAGAATGCTTCAAGGCCATACAATGACTATGTCGCCGAAAGCTGGCTGCATGCTGAAAAATAAGCCCTTCCATCCTTCATTCTGCATTTCTATGTATTTGTCCTGGTCCTCTGCTGCTGCTTTTCTGATAATCTAAAGGGTGCTTGGAACCTTCTGTCCCCCTTATCCAATCGAGTGCTCAATGGACTTTGCTTCTGAAGGAACATTCAAAGTGTTCACATGTGCATCAGTGGTATGCAGTACAATGTGACCAACACTAGCTTCCATGATATAAGCAGCCTTCTGCTCCACATCTAAAGCCATGCTGAACTTGGTGCATGTTTTGAACCAGTCACAGCAAAAGCTAATGTAATTAGGAATGGTAAAGCAGCACAAAAGGCATGGACAAAAGGAAGATGCAAGACACACACACAGGCACTAACAGCTTCATTTTATTCGCTTGCATGCATGCATACACCACATGTCCCATGTAACTTGTACCAAAATTTAAAAATGTGCAAGTGCCACATAGCTGGCAAGGTAATGTTGTTCGCCGTTGCTTGGAGCAAGTCAGACTATTTTTTGTATTTCGCCTAACATCATAATTTGTTATTATTAATTAATGAACTTCTCAAATATTATACTCGGAGCAAAAGTATAAATGAGAGAATTGCAGACCATCCTGAAAAATTCACGATCCAGCTTTCTGTTGCTCAAATATGTTCTACATAAAAGCTTTTTCCAAGCTTCAAAGAAAGCTCGCAAAACAAATACAAAAGTGCTATGTGACATGTCATGCGGCAGGCAAACACACGGGCCTGCATTTATTTTGTATTCTTTTTTGTATTTTGAACTTTGAAATGCAGAAAAGACAATGGGAGAAAATTTAACAAGTTAGAAACTCTTGGAATATGATGCTTTCGAATGTGATGCACAATTTTACATTCAAGCTTATGCAATTATGCCAATAATTATTAATGTAGGCAATTAGTTTTGGCTAATTAGGCAATCAATGATAAAAAATTCACCAGCATGCACAATGCGAGCGTAAACAAGACGCCGTTGGTCCTATCGTCCTATCTCATAGCTATTTTTTTTTCCTAACCACTTGGCCCATGTTAGCTGGGACGCACGATACATATGCACAAGAAAGGAAACGAAGTTATTCAGCACCCGTGTGTGGTCTTGCATCTTCCATTCACCCACGTGCTTAGCACTGATTTATCTTTCCTAATGTTGAACCAACTAACCTATGATTCAAACCTGACGTTAATATTCCTTTGTTGTGCTCTTGATGAATTGGGACTTTATGCCGTAATTACATGGTCAACATTTATAATGAAAAATGTGTGCTGGTGCTTTTTTCACAAAAATCACTCTCAGATGATAGATCATAAAATATTCTCAGAACATAAAATAAAAATTACACATGCTGATCGTCCACATCATTAAGAATGGTACAATGTTACATATCAGATGTGAACGCAGGCATATCTACTTATTCCTGCTTTTATCATGAAGTTCTTTTATATATTTAGCAATCAACTTGCTTTTCTGTCGCGAAACCCAGGCTTGTCTTTCTTTTTCTTTCCTTTGCTTTTTCCTTTTGTTTCTTCAACATCAGAGTCCTCTTCACCGTCACTACCACCAGGATGTGACACACTACTCTCTGAGGATACACGAAAGTACTTCCGTACTGCCTCAATCCCATCCTCCATCTTCTCACCAAGCCTGAAAGGATAGAATTTTAAACAGGACTGAATTAGGAACTTCAGCACAAAACTAGAAGCATTGTGCCGGTAGTGAAAAAACAAAGTTGTAGTAAAACAAAAGTAGCAATCAAACCGTCTTACCTAACTTCGATTTGCACAAACATAACACTTATTAGTACATAGATTATCTAAGGAAAAGACGGGGAATGCGGGAGATGGAAATTCAAGACGATGGAGCAAAACGTTAACAAGGTGAATGCAGGTGCCAACGTTTCGACAAGTGGACTTGCCTTCCTTGGAAGACAAGTCCACTTGTCGAAACGTTGGCTCCTGCATTCATTTTGTTCACGTTTTGCTCATCGTCATAGATTACCTAACTATGATAACATTGTGACCCACATTTATTTTTTTTTTCATTTTTTTAGGCAACTGTTCACTTTACTGTTTACTTTGCAATTACGGTACAAAGGCTCAATTCCTCGAGAGCACCACAAATAATTAATTACAGTGCATTTTATACATGTTCAAAATCTGCATCAAGTGCAGAGGGGCTGGACCTTTTCACGTGCCGTGCAGCTGTGGGCGTGCATGGCACGTCAGAAAGGACTCATTATGACACTGAAAGGGAAGGTAGTGGTCATATGGTATCACAAATTAAAGGAGCCCACTAGTCAGCCCGTTGTGGTGGTAGAAGGCCATACAATCACCATGTGGCCGAAAGCTGCCAAATCAGTCCCTCAAATATTTGTTTGCTTAATTTTCTTGGAAAAGTAGGGGAACTTCCTCTCCCTTCTTGTGGCGTGGAGTGCTGAATGGACTCTGCTTTTGGCAGGACAATCCTACTGTATGTGCACGTCAGTAGTGTCTGGAATCACAAGACCGCTGCATCAGGTTTTTACGATGTAAATAGTCTTCTTCACTGCCCAAAGCCATGCTGCACTTGGCGCACATTTTGAACTGGTCGCATTAAAAGGCAAAGTAATAAATTATTAAATGTTCTACTCTCGAGGTACTGAGGCTCCATAGCGCGATTGCTGGGTCGACAGCTATTCAATTAAGAAATAAAACCATGACTATTTTTCTCGGTATACTCCTTTAGCCCCACAATGACCAGCATTATATTTGATACACCAAGTTTGATATATCAACACACTAATTGAAGCGCAGGAGGCATAACACAAATTGTATTATAGCAGCATATTTTATATGCTGTAGCGAAGCTTCAGTGGTGGATAGCTAGCAAACCAATCGCCAATTAATGAATACCATAACTAATTTACAACCCAATAACATTGACCTTACTTTTTGTGCATGGTACATAGTAAGAAATTAAGATGATCCAAGTTCTGTTTCCCTTGATGCGGAATGATCAATGGGCTTTCTGGGGTTAAAAATCTAAGCACTTCAGTCATATTCACGCTGGTGCTTCAGAACACTTGAAAAGTTGTGCATGAAGCAGCAGTCATGGCAAATTGCGTGACTGTGGGGATGCTTCAAGGTTCAAACTTGATTGCGACATTGTTTTAATTATGCCAATTGTTTATTATTAAATAAAGAGCATCACATAAAAGAGGTTTTTCTTGCGCAGTTGCTAAGTTATGTCCACTGCGTAGCGGATACCTGCAAGTGTATATGAATAATGTGAATATCGAATATTAGTGGCGTATACATGAAAGAAAAAGCACGACTAGATTAAGAACGATAACTGCTAAAATAACGAAGCTGCAGCGCACTTACGCCTCGTAGTCGACGAAAACACAGACGGTGCCCAAGAAGACGCCGAAACAACAGACGTATTCATACATCGGTGTTTTCCTCTTTTTATGGCCAAAATCATAGTGAGTTCTTATATTGTTTCGGTCGAATGACGAGCCCACAATAAGTATTCGATGAGCGTCAACAACATAACGAGGCGAGCAGCTATATCGCAGCCTCGCAGCTATGGGAAGACTTCTGCGCAATAAAGGCAACATCTCTGGTTCTCAAGGTAACGTCGCTTAAGAATCGTCGATGTGCCAAGGTCGCATAATATGGAACCGAAAGTTGCAATATCTAGCACAGCTGTAGCATTCGGGAATCGCGTTATCGCAACAACGAGCTTAAAGTAAAGCCGAGGAACGCGAGAAAACTACAGCTACTATACCACTACACTGTCACTACTCCTACGAAAGGAGGCATTGGTAGAGTGTACTAGAATACGGTTGAGTGGGGCGAGCGGCTTGGGCGGCGCATGCTTTGCAGTGAGACGCGCGACGATGAAAAATACTGTGGCGGCGCTGCGATCGATGTGGATTGGGCCGCATCAAGGTCGCGCCGTTGGAAACTGCTGGCGTTACCACCGCTACTACTTGGAAGGGTCATTCGCACCATAGAGTAAACTCTATGATTCGCACTACTTCGTGCGCTGGTAGGGAAAACGTAGGGGCATAGAGTTAGTAGAACAACTCCAGAGGAAAAGCTGGGCCGGAAAAGTGGGAACCTCTAGGGCGCCGCCCTGTTGCTACTGGTCAATGTGGCCAGCGCAATTACTATTGAAAGAGCTGAAAGCAAGCTTATGCTTTCTCATCTAAAAACGCATACCTGATGGCTTTATGAAGGTGATACGTTAATATTAAGTTTATAGAAAGCGATCGCTAAGTCCGAGACTTATGTAAATCACGATGTACGCATTCTTGCAATAAAGGATGACGCGAATTTCGGTTTCGAATCTGTTTTTTTGGATGCGTAGTAGTTTCGTACAGTTTAGGTTTGACATGCGATCGCGCGTCGACATCGGACGCTATGGCACACACACTCGTGCCTTGTGTGCCACCGAAGCCCCGAAGTGCTCTGGCATATACCTTCACATGTAAGTAAACAAATGTATCTCCTTGTTGAGAATATCACGCGAATAGGCAGCTCTTGTGGTGCCTCACAATCGTTTGAGAAGCGTCACAGTAGAGCATTTTTCTGCATGCGGAGCGGTGTTTTTATTTGCAGGTTTCCCTTCAGTAGGAAATTGCTGCACAGGCGGACCAGCGCACCGGAATTGTACTGGCGAAGCCGCAAGCAACTCAAAGAATCTGTTTAATTGTTGCACTTTGAACAATCATGCTTCTACAAAGGTCACAGCAGACAAACAGCCTGATGCCGAGTATTTCTGTGCCACGAAGTAATCAAGAGGCGAATGCCTAATGCGGACGAAATCGAGTGCATCGAGACTTAGAACGGCAGAAAGCTCAGCTACTTGGTAAGGATTCATTATGCAAAACAGAGGTGAGGCGTGCAGACAGGACACAAGAGTAGAGATGTGGGCGGCGCTCGTGTTGTTTGCTTGTAAGTACTCTACTCTTGTGTCCTGTCTGCACGCCTCACCTCTGTTTTGCATAACGAGTGCATCAACCCACATATTAATAGCGTAGGCGTTTTATTAACTGTGTAATATTTTCAACACTTCCTTGCATGCCATTTCATGTGGAATATCTTTTCTGGTCACAAATTTGTGCAGCGAATCTATTTGCATGATTGACTCCGGGCCTGCGGGAACGTTCACTTGCACTTGATGCTGAGTCTTTTACATGTATCCATAAACTGAAGATATGCACTTCAGATCCCTGCGAGCATTTTCAAAATTCAATTATTTTAGACAACAGGCACATATGCAATACTGACATAATCCCGAGTACCACTAAGCAGCTGGGACACATTTTTGTTGACCATGCTCGCAGGTAAAATAAGTAGATCATGTGGACAGCTCCAGCTCATTCTCCTTAAATCAGTGTGTACAAGGGGTATGCAAAAATAATTTTTTTCTCGCGCACCGATTATTTTGCTGTATAAGCAAGAGAACCCACCACGTTAGTGTAACGTATCTTGCACATCACACTAATGTGTGCTTTAATTTACCAAGTGAAATGAGTTACTTTTATGGCTCATTCAGTCATATCACACTGCAAGCTGCATTCATCAATCTTCAATTGGATTTTGCAAATGTTTAATGAAACATGTTTCCCTTTTATGCAGATATGCAATGGCAAGCCCTTCCGTGTGTTCCAAAGGTAAAATTTAAGCTCTAAATTAAAAAAGACATTTTTAGTCAGAAACAAGCATAAATGGTGAATGCAGAGTATCAAAGCCCAAGGTACAGAAATTATGAGAAGTGTCGAATGATTTTAAGGAAAGAGTCGTATTTGAAAATGCAAGGTTCTTTAGTGGAGGTCAAGCAAGTCAATATAGGTAGAATACTCTGCAAAATTATGCGAGTGAGGGGATGTCAAACAATGGGTCAGGAAATGCGTTGTTTTTCTGCAAAACAAAAGCTGATTGCCATTACATAAGTCATTTTAGCATTATGAGACTGGTGCTTGATAAATTCAGAAATAAACCAAAGAACAAGACAAGCAAAAATAAAAAAACAATTTAATGATGCTCTCTCCATACTGGGATAAATAAAAACAAACACATCACATCTAATGTGGACATATCAGACGCCTTGTGAAACACTAAAGGAAAAATTCAGTTTCGAGCTATGGAACTTGCCGCATAGATGTGGGGGGCCTTGCACTAATAGTGATAGTTACCACTGCATTTAGAAATTGAAAGCATTCGTGCAGACAATGATGATTCTTTATATTTTTGGCTACCACTTCAAATGCCTCCACCAAGTGTTACAATGCTGCACGCAGCCATACTAAGGATCTCGCAGCAACACCTGCAGGTAAAAAGCAAAAGCAGTCAAAGTCCTGGTGTGTACTGGACACTATGTTTGAAAATTTTTGGGCAAGAAGAGTGCAAGAAGCAGACATAACTGCATTGATTTCAATAATATCCCATTTGAATGGCCTTTTCTTTTTGCTTAGACAATGCCTACACCTAGTCACAGCAGCTCCCTCATACAGACTCTGCAAGCCAAGAGGCCATGGAGGCAAATGCAGGTAAGAGGCAAGAAGCAATAGCACTGGTATCGACATTCGTCTAATTTCTTTCTTTTCCTTTCGTTTACGCAGCCAGCACACCTCGAACAGCCACCTTGACTGCGGGTGTGTCACCCTAGTCGCCAAGGAAACATTTGAGGGAAAGCGGCAGGCAATGTGAACAGCCACTTCTCCATGTAAACGATACTCTTTCTCTCGGATGACTCCTACGCCTCGCCACGCCAGCACACTTGTGCACAAAGATGCCGTGGAGGCACGTGCAGGTCAGAGGCAAGAAGCAGTGGCACTGGTGTCGACATTCACCCAATTTCTTTTTCTTACACTGAGGCAGCCAGCACACCTCGGAACAGCAACCTTGACTGCGGGTGTGTCAGTAGATTCCTGTTGTACATATGCTCATAATAAACTTCAGTAAACTTGAACTTGATAATAAACTTGAAGGCAAATGGGACATTGATGCATTGTATTTTTGAACATTTATTGTACACATACAATATATGTTACACTTTGCAGTGCTACAGAGCGTATTTTGAAGCTTCCCCCTATATTTTGCACCTTTAATTACGTATGTGTTGTGTGGCCCTCAATGCAGTTCATGTTGTAGCAGCTGCTTTGTCTGTGTATCGCACATTGGCTTAAGCTCGTGATATCCACATACTTCTCTCACATATACAAAATAAAGTTCTATGTAGTCCTCAGTGTTACAACAAAAAATGAAAGTAAACAATCCGATCGTGGAATTGTGTTTAATACAGTGATTCCTATGACAGTTACTGACAAGTTGACAACTTGAACTGGTCAATTGGTCCATAGCCTCCTCTATTTTTCAAAAATAAAGGAGGCTATGGATCCGTCATGGCAAGGAATTGTATGTATACATAAAAAGAGGGGGGTATGTGTGTGTGTGTTTGTAGTAGGGGGTATAGGATTAGGGCGGTACGAAAAAATGTACCAACACCGTCCTCTAGACCCATTGCGTTAAGGTACCGTAACAAAGCGTATTATGCATAAAGTTCACACAACCAACTCTGGTATTACTGCACACGCCAGGCGACGCGAGCTACATTTGTCATGACGCATTCGCGACTGCACCGGATGCCCTCCATATTATTCTCTTTAATCGTGCACACTGCACCGAGGCAAAAGAAAAATGATGAGCGCAGGTGCCTTTAAGGTATCTCGACCTTGCGAGGCTCTGCTGCGCGTGCCAGGGGAGCTGTCCGTGCGAACACTCCCTGGCACACACATGCCTCGGCGGCCCCATACCTACGTACCATTCTGCTTCGAGCTTTGATCCCCCCACTGTCCCTTGGGTGCCCTGGAGTTCCTGCGCCGCCTGCTTTATTATAATCTCAGGTGCTCTCCTGATACTTCCGTTTGTAGGTTACATGTGCCCTACCCCAAATGGATCAGTGCTTATAATAATAAAAAATCCCGATCTATCGCCGCGACGATAGATCGCGAAAGCGGCTTTTGCAACATACCGCGCCCGTGCGAAGAGAATTACGGAACGCCAACGAGGAATCTGACCACAGCTTCGAGCTCGTAACCTCGTCGAGTGACACTCCTGCAACAGGCGTGACCGCTGAAAACCGCATACCACCGGAAACTTCAGCAGGATCATCCCTCGGTTGCATAACTGCCACCTGTACGGCCAACATGGACCACACCCGCACCGTCCCGCAACATAGAATAAAGAACCAACTTATAAAGCCCAAACACACGGCTGCACGCGCAGATCACGACAGTACACGACCGGCTTTGCGACAGTACAAGCGAGACGCCATGCTGCTACGCTGCTACTGTTGCCGGATTAAAACTGACTACTGTCACCAAGTCTAGCAAGCGTCTCAGGAGCTGGCAACCTCGGCGCGTAGCAACATGGCGGCGCTCTTGCGGTTCCCGATTTCAATGCATGGGCCCTATGGGTAGCTTGTCCTCTAGAGTCAGCATAGTAACTCTATGCATAGGGGAACCAGCGCTGCAGTTTTCACGACGCCTGCAGCGCCGCTTTGGCGGTCAGAACATGCACAATGCAGCCGCTACCGCGGACGAAAATTGCTACTGGTAGTGGCGTTGCGTGCCCTGAAAGTCGAAGGTAAACAAAAGGACGCCGACGATACTGGTACGTATTGGCCTCGAGCTCCACCACTGGAAAAGCTGACGCCACCGTCGGCGTGACGTGCTAGGAGGGATCACGTGGACATAGCGGCCGCGTCGGCTGCTTCGGGAGCGCCGAAGCGAGCTGAAAACGAGTTTAAATTCCCTCGTACGCTGCCGTCCTCATTTAGTGGTGAAATTTTCCCGCTTCGAGTGTCTCCTTTACAACGCTTCAAAGCACTACAATAGGTAGTGGCTGCCTTTGAAGGCGCGCAACATGGTAGGCTACTGCTCGGTGCCGCAGTGCCGGACGTACGCAACGGAGCCCGGTGTCAGCCTTATTCACACGTAGCCGCAGGACAAGAAGCTGCGTAAAGCTTGGCTCGCGAAACATAAAACCGGCAAACAGTCATCGGCTGCAACTCGGGTATGCAGGAAGCACAGACGCGAGGAAGATTTCTGCTACGTCGCCCGGTCTGCGATGTTCTGAAAACGCGCTGTTGTGGTCGCACCGCTGGTACGAGTTGTTGGGAACTCGGCGCTGACGCCCGTTGTTGCACCTGGGTCGCAAGCCCCAAGGGTAGCGTTGGCCTGGCGGCCTGGGGTACAACTGGAAGCATCCGAAGGTCCCGGCAAAGCATGAGTCGACTGTTAACAACAAAACAACTTGTTTATTCTAACATCGCAAAGAGTTGGCGGTCAGGTTGACCGAAGTAGAGAGACGGGAGTGCACTTTACTCAACAGAAGAAATCGGAGCCCTCCTTTGGCGTCCGGGGGCAGCTGCTTTTATACTCTCGCAGTTGAGGGCAAGAAGGAACCCCTCTATATAGACGAGCACGTGACTGTGCCGCTCGGCAACAATGGGATAAGGTGACGCATACTGTCGTGTCGCCGCCGGTCGGGCACAATGGGGAGGAGAAGGTGGCTCATACTGTCGTGTCGCCGCCGGTCGGGCACAATGGGGAGGAGAAGGTGGCTCACACTGTCGTGTCGCCGCCGGTCGGGCACAATGGGGAGGAGAAGGTGGCTCACACTGTCGTGTCGGCGCCTGTCAGACCCCCTCGCTTCACAGTTGTTGGGAGCTCCTCTCCCCGGCTGCCGCGCTTCGACAAGCGTGGGCACCAATATGCACATACACTCACACACACACATGAAGACACGTGGCATCGGAACATGCCTGGACGCGCTTGGCGGGGAGGCGTAGCGGCGACGCCGAACGGGCCAAAATGTCTGCCGCTTTGTTGCAGCCGCGCCGGCTAAACCGCGCGTCGTAGGCGAAACGTAACAGACCGCCCCGCCGGGGGAAGGAGATCCCGATGGACAGGGGACTGCATCCGCTGTCCGGAGGGATGTCGCTCGATGATGCTCATAACCGAAGTCGGGCGTCCCTCGACGTTTCTTGAGCGCAGCGCACAGAGAAGGCCTCGTTCTCTCGTTCAGGTTCGCACAGGACACTGCAAAGTGACTTCGGGAGAGTGCACATTTTTGTTCTCGTTCCCGGCAAGCGTTAGAACTACGCTGAAACTCAACCGCTCAGTCAGCAAGCACGGCACAACCCTCACTAAGCCCTGCCAGGCTCTTTCCCCTTCTATACCACTGCCTAGTTCCTTACAGTAGTCTAGCAGCACTTAGAACGCGTCCACAAATTGGAAAATTGCACTAGAAAGCATGTCATCACTTTGAAACACTAAACAAAAGCAATATGTTAAAAATCCTGCCTCAGGAAGAAAAACATCAGTAACAAACAATTTTGAGGCTGATTCCTACGTTAGGGGCTTCGACTTAAGCCATCGGCGTTACCGTTGAGACTCCCCTTTTTGTAACGCACCTCAAAGGAATATTGTTGCAAAGCGAGGCTCCAGCGCAGGAGGCGGCCATTTTTGGGAGAGATGGTCTGCAGCCATTGGAGAGGGCAGTGATCCGTCTCAATGATAAACCTCGAGCCGGCTAGATAGCATGACAATTTCTGAACGGCCCACACGAGACATGCACACTCTTTCTCGGTGGCGCTATACGCCTGTTCACGACTGGTCAGCTTACGACTAGCATACAGGACGGGGTGTTCTACTTCTCCATTTTCCCGTTGGCACAGTACAACGCCCATGCCTCGCTCACTAGCATCGCACTGAACAACGAACCCTTTTGTATAGTCTGGCGATCGTAGCACAGGCTGGCTTGTTAGGGCACTCTTTAGGGCGCTAAAAGCTCTTTCCTTTGTCTCGTCCCAGACGACTGTTTGAGGCTCTGTTTTTCTTAGAGCATCCGTCAGGGGAGCCGCGATATCAGAGTACCTGGGGATGTACCTCTGATAGTAGCCGGCGACACCTAAGAACGACCGAATATCGGTCTTCGTGCGCGGTTGCGGGAAGTCTCGCACAGCGGCCACCTTTATTTCAGAGGGGCGGCGACGACCCTGACCAATCACGTGACCGAGGTAGACAACCTCGGCCTGTGCTAACTGGCACTTAGGAGCCTTTACTGTCAAGCCCGCTTCGCGCAGGCGGGTTAGCACTGCCCGCAAGTGTGCCATATGCTCAGACCAGGATGCGGAGAATATCGCTACGTCGTCTAGATACGGTAAAGCGAATTCTTGCTGTCCTCGCAACACTTTATCCATGAGGCTTGAAAAACAGTATGGCGCGTTCTTCAAACCAAAACTCAACACTTTAGGACGGAATGTTCCCATTGGTGAAATGAACGCCGCATACCTACTAGCCTCTTCTGTAAGTGGAACCTGCCAATAACCCCTGACAAGATCTAGGGTGGAAATAAACTGAGCGCTACTAACTTTCTCAAGGCGCTCCTCGATGTTAGGGATCGGATAAATTTGATCCTTAGTGATGGAATTAAGCCTGCGGTAGTCGACGCAAGGACGAGGTTCCTTGCCCGGTACCTCAACTAAAATCAAAGGGGAGGTATAATCACTCTCACCTGCCTCAATAACACCGAGCTGTAGCATTTTCTTTACCTCAGCCTCCATAATATCGCTCTGGCGGGGTGACACCCGGTACGCCTTGGATCGTACTGGCTCTGGGGAGGTAAGTTCTATGTCATGAGTAAGGACAGAAGTCCTACCAGGCCTCTCAGAGAACAGACCTTGAAACTCTTGTAAGAGCTGGTGTAGTTCGGTTTTCTGCTCACGCGACAGCGATGCTCCACTGACTAAGTCACTAATGACTTGACCGGTGTCTTCCCTGTTCGTCACTGAGCCTAGTCCCGGAAGCTCGACCGGAAGCTCTTCAGGAACGTTTACCATCATGCACACCACTGCTTCCCTTTGTCTATAAGGTTTGAGCAGATTACAGTGGTAAACTTGCTGTGCTTTCCGCTTTCCTGGCAGACTTACCACGTAGTTAACGTCCGACAGTTTCTGAACAATTCGTGCTGGGCCCTCCCACTGCACGTCTAGTTTGTTGTTTAGCGATGTGCGCAATATCATGACCTCATCGCCTACCTCAAAACGACGGGCCCTGGCTGTCCGATCATAATAAACCTTGGCCCTCTGCTGGGCTTTTGCCATTGCTTCACCTGACAACTCCTGTGCCCTTCTTAAGCGTTCGAGGAGCTTAAGCACGTACTCCACCACGACTGGGTCGTCGCCCCTGCCTTCCCACGATTCTCGAAGCATGCGAAGCGGAGACCGAAGCGAGCGACCGTACACCAGCTCAGCTGGCGAAAACCCCGTAGCTGCATGCGGCGCGGTCCTTAATGCAAACATCACCCCAGGCAGACACAGCTCCCAGTCAGTTCGATGTTCAAAACACAATGCTCTCAACACGCGCTTCATGACGGAGTGGAGCTTCTCAACGGAATTCGACTGTGGGTGGTACACTGAGCTGTGTAGCAGCTTTACCCCACACCTTTCGAGAAAAGTTGTCGTCAAAGCGCTAGTAAACACTGTGCCCTGATCTGATTGGATTTCCGCAGGAAAACCAACTCGCGCAAATATGGACAGTAGTGCATTGACTATCTCAACTGAGCTGAGTTCTTTAAGCGGCACTGCTTCAGGGAACTTTGTCGCTGGGCAGATCACAGTCAAAATGTGTCTGTACCCCGTGGCTGTTACCGGCAGAGGTCCCACTGTATCAATAACGAGCCGTCTAAAAGGCTCCGTAATGATAGGTACCAACTTCAACGGCGCCCTCGATTTGTCCCCTGGTTTGCCCACCCGCTGACAGGTGTCACATGTCCTCACGAAATGGTCTGCGTCCCGAAAACACCCTGGCCAATAGTACTCTTGCAAGAGACGGTCCTTAGTTTTCTTAACTCCAAGGTGTCCGGACCACGAACCCCCATGCGTCAAGCGCAACAGATCCTGACGATAGCATTGAGGAACGATCAGCTGATCGAATTCCACTCCTCTGTGGTCTAGATACTTCCGGTACAGGACTCCACCTCTTCCCACAAAACGCGCATTTTTCCTGGCGATACCTTCCTTGACATTGCAGCGTATGTTTTCTAGGCTACCATCCTTCTTTTTCCCGGCTATCAAAGCCGACCGGCTGACTTTTAGCAACCTATCAAGTCCGTCTGACGTAGGCGCGATGAGCAAATCTGCAGATAGCTTTTCTAACTTTCCCGCATCGGGATTTTCCTCTCCGGTATCTGGTGCCTTTAACGTTACAGACTCAAGTTTATTCAGTTCGGGCGTGCTCTGAATATCGGCTTGCTGCGCCTCTGACCCTTTCTCATTGTTTGATAACGTCGGCCCCGCAACTACCGCCTTCGCAGCGAGCTCCCGAACCTTCGATCTGGTTAAGGCCTGAACGCTAGCCTCACCAAACAAAAGCCCCTTCTCGCGCAGGAGGTGATCGGACCTGTTTGAAAATAGGTATGGGTACTGGGGGGGCAGCATAGAAGACACTGCCGCCTCCGTCTCAAGCGCTCCGAAAGGTCCTTCAATAAGCACTTTTGCTACCGGCAGACACACGCTATGAGCTTCCACGGCTTGTTTGATCCATGCGCACTCGCCCGTGAACATATGGGGTTCTACGTAAGAGGGGTGAACTACATCCATCGTAGCTGCGGAATCGCGAAGCACTCGGCACTCTTTCCCGTTCACGAGGAGGTCTCGCATGTAAGGCTCGAGAAGCTTCATGTTCTCGTCAGTGCTGCATAATGAAAAAAACACAACTTTTGGTGTTGTTTCCGGACACTGCGCCGAAAAGTGACCCGGCTTCTGGCACGTATAACAAACGCGCGCTTGCCTCATCTCGAACCGTTTTCTGCGTTCGGCTTCGGTTGCCGCCGTCTCCTTTCGTTCGTTTTGCCGCCGTCTCCGCCGTCTCCTTTCATCCGCACTACGTGTGTCGCCCCTTGCTCTCATGGGTGTGAACTTTGGCCTCTCAAACTTGGAGCCAAATTCACCCTTTTGACCGTCCTTAGCTCCGCGAGCCCGACGCGTCACAAACTCCTCGGCTAGCTCGGCGGCTTTAGCCACTGTACTAACGTCTGGCCTATCCAAGACCCAGTACCGCACGTTCTCCGGTAACCGACTATAAAACTGTTCTAGCCCGAAACACTGCAGAACTTTCTCGTGGTCACCAAACGCTTTCTCTTCTTTGAGCCACTCCTGCATGTTTGACATAAGCCTGTACGCAAACTCTGTGTATGACTCACTTCTGCCTTTCTCATTTTCCCGAAACTTCCGACGGAACGCCTCCGCTGACAGCCTGTACTTTTTTAGCAGACTCGATTTCACTTTGTCGAAATCCTCTGCCTCCTCTCTATCCAAGCGAGCGACTACGTCGGCCGCCTCGCCGGGTAACAAAATGAGCAAGCGCTGTGGCCACGTTTCCCGAGAGAACCCCTGCTTCTCGCACGTTCGCTCAAAGTTAACCAGGAACAAACCAATGTCCTCTCCAAGCTTAAACGGCCGCATCAGGTCAGTCATTTTGAACAATACTCGTTCTCCTGCACCGTGTGCCTGACTTCCATTACGAGCGCGTTCCATCTCTACCTCGAGACGCTTCATTTCCAAAGCGTGGTCGCGCTCTTCTTTTTCTTTCTCTTTTTGTTCTTTACGTTCTCGCTCCTGTTTTTTTTGCAGTCTCCCTCTCCTCAATGGTCTCAAGGCATTCCGACAGCTCGTCATCCTCAGCTTCTAACTCAAGAATAGCCCTTAGCAGTTCAGGTTTTCTGAGTTTGTCTGAGACATCCAGACCCAACTCTCTTGCAAGCTCCAGCAATTTCCGTTTGCGCAACGACTTCAAATCCATGGCTGCTCTGAATGCTGCTTTCTCTACTGCCTATTATTGTCTTGCCGCAATCTAACCCGGCAGCAACGACAACCACAATTACCAGCTCTGTTTCTGACACTAACAAAAGCCTGGCAAAGCTCAGAAGAAGAAAGTCCCGCACTCACCAAACTTCGCAGCCAAGAGTTCAGCGCAGTCGTTCCGCTGCAGGCAACCAGTCATCACACAGGGCTCGTTGCACTGCTCCCGGATCGTTGTTGAGCTGCTCAGCATACAGTCAACTGCATCTCTTCGCTGCTGGCCTCCGTTGTCGCGATCTCACCGCTGGCAGACAGTTGTTGTAGTCGCACCGCTGGTACGAGTTGTTGGGAACTCGGCGCTGACGCCCGTTGTTGCACCTGGGTCGCAAGCCCCAAGGGTAGCGTTGGCCTGGCGGCCTGGGGTACAACTGGAAGCATCCGAAGGTCCCGGCAAAGCATGAGTCGACTGTTAACAACAAAACAACTTGTTTATTCTAACATCGCAAAGAGTTGGCGGTCAGGTTGACCGAAGTAGAGAGACGGGAGTGCACTTTACTCAACAGAAGAAATCGGAGCCCTCCTTTGGCGTCCGGGGGCAGCTGCTTTTATACTCTCGCAGTTGAGGGCAAGAAGGAACCCCTCTATAGACGAGCACGTGACTGTGCCGCTCGGGCACAATGGGATAAGGTGACGCATACTGTCGTGTCGCCGCCGGTCGGGCACAATGGGGAGGAGAAGGTGGCTCACACTGTCGTGTCGCCGCCGGTCGGGCACAATGGGGAGGAGAAGATGGCTCATACTGTCGTGTCGCCGCCGGTCGGGCACAATGGGGAGGAGAAGGTGGCTCACACTGTCGTGTCGCCGCCGGTCGGGCACAATGGGGAGGAGAAGGTGGCTCACACTGTCGTGTCGGCGCCTGTCAGACCCCCTCGCTTCACAGTTGTTGGGAGCTCCTCTCCCCGGCTGCCGCGCTTCGGCAAGCGTGGGCACCAATATGCACATACACTCACACACGCACATGAAGACACGCGGCATCGGAACATGCCTGGACGCGCTTGGCGGGGAGGCGTAGCGGCGACGCCGAACGGGCCAAAATGTCTGCCGCTTTGTTGCAGCCGCGCCGGCTAAACCGCGCGTCGTAGGCGAAACGTAACAGCGCACTGAGACGCTCGCCCGAGTCCGCTGCCCGACTAATGTCATGACGGTTTGGTCTATGAACTTGTCGATGCTATAGATGCTCGCAAGTTCAGTGGAGCGGAAAGGCAGCGGTAAGAAGCACATTTAAAAAAAGCATGGCATATGGTCATGTTTGTGTTATGAATTAATGCACTGGATTACAAAAAAGGAGCAGCAGGAAATTGCACGCTGAGAACACCGATAAACATACAGTGCGACGCAACTCGAGAAATAATATCGAAAGGTAAAAGAATTTAGAAGAAAAAAAAAGATTGAATCGTCGCGACGGGACATCACAGTCCCCGTAGGCGTCGAAGTCTCTACAATGAAATTATTTTTGAACAGCTCTGATAGCGCCCACGCAACAATGGTTGCTTGTATACTGTCAAATGCTCATATTCTGCGGCCTAACGCTCATGGCACGGTGCGAAAACGCGCGCGCGCGGAGAAAGCGAAACAGTGCGCGGACAAGCATGCAGACGCGCAGTCGGTCGCTGCGAATCTGCGCGATCGCTGCATTGAGGCTTCGTTCTATTACGCTTCATTTAGTTATACAAACACTATCAGAACATATTTCACATAGTTTGCTCTCAGCGTTTACCTACCTTTCACGCAAGAAGCCGGTTCGGGAGACTCCATCGCGGCGACCGCGCGCAGTGGCGTTCACTGTACGTATTCGGTAAGGAGATAGCGTCTGTAAACGATTGTGTGCTTTCAGTTTGCCCAATATTATTATTTAGCAAGTAAGAACCTTCTCTCGTTTCGAAAGTACTTATAGAAATGTCCGGGAGAGCTCGCGCGTGATGTTTTCAGTGAGCGCTGACAGCAAAACCTATGAGGAGCGCGCCGCATGATCCCTCATACTACGCCAGCGAGGCGCTTCATATAGATGGCGACTCCGTAACTCCTCGCCGCCAATACAAGTGCCACGGCTATGTCGGGATGAGGGAGGATGTATCCTTCTGAGTCTAGCTTTCCATCTAAACCCTACGAACAAGAATAGAGGCGGCGCGTTGGATCCAAGCGGTCAGGCGAGCGGAGTAAGTTCCCGTCTTGTCGCCCGCGGCCAAGCGGTAGTCGGGCTGGTTTCTAAATCGAATTTCGCGCGTGTGCTTGGCTTATTCGATAGTTAAGACGGTAAGCCGTGGCAGACAGTACCAAACAGCAGAATCTGCAGTCGGCATTTCGTCGGAAACAAAATGAGCAATAGCATGCACCATCCGGCATATGTACCAACCATTTTTGCTTCGTAATACCACCGCCAAGCCCCTTCCAACGTCACCTCACCAAGCGAAAGATACGAAAGGTAAATATTATCCATTCATTGCCAAGAATTATGTGGGAGGGAAGCTGCCTTGTAATACGAGTTGTGTGCGCGTACTGCCGGCGCACGCGCGACTAAGCTGTCTATGTGTTTTTAAATATGCGCATGCGGATGAGGACTCGGCGCTGAGATGCATCCGCTAAATTTATGTAATTAATGCTAAATGTAGCCAGCGTTGTTCAAACCTTTGCTTGCGCGAGTCAGCTGATGCGATAAAGCTTTCTTCTCCATTGACTGCTGTCGCGCAGTAACATTAGAATTTTTTATGTCTAGCCAGAGAAATATGGAATGTCTTCAGGCCAACTAATGCTTCCGAAACCATAGCGCAGCACGACCGGAGCCGTAGGTGCTAGATTTGGGAGGCAGCTAGGCGCAACCGTTAAAGAAACGCACGTGCTCGCCGCGACACACTGTGAAAATATATAAAGCTTAAAAAGCTTTTTTCGTCATTTCTTCACTTGATGGCGCTAGCTTCTTTACGAAAAAGGCTTACGAAATATGCTCCCGCAGGGAGCATATACAGGAACACTACTCTTTTCGACGCGCCGCCTATCCAGCGCTGGTTCCCCTTTGTAATTAGTTATGACACGTATTTATGCCTTAGGAATAGATGCCTTTCTTTCTCATCTTTATTTCATTCTATTTTCTTTTTTTTTAATGCCGCTCGCTGATTGCGCGCGCATTGCGGCCACAGTGTCGGCTTTCATTGTACTCATCATCATCATCAGCCTAGTTACGCCCACTGCAGGGCTACTAACTCTATGCTGCAGGGCAAAGGCCTCTCCCATACTTCTCCAACTACCCCGGTCATGTACTAATTGTGTCTTCATTGTACTATGTAATGCTAAAGGATAGAAAGTTGGGCGAGTTGGTACGGTAACATGATCTTGAATTGTAGCGCGAAGTGACACAGACAGAGACTAGAAGCAGACAGGATGAGCGCTCGTCCTGTCGCTTCTAGTCTCTGTCTATACACTTCGCGCTATGTAATTCAAGATCATATGTACTATGTTATTCTACGATTCCCTTTGGAGAGAGAGAGTGTGAACTTTTATGAGAACCAGCAGTTTAGTCAGCTGGGCCTAGGCCTCCCACGATGGGACGTCGAGGTCTTGCCTCTTCGCCGCTTCGTAGGCCTGCTGGGTAGCCCAGAGTTGGTCGGCGAGATGGGAGCTGCGCAGGCCGGCGTTCCATCTCGACGATAGGGTCACGGGATTAAGGTCTGGGTGTTGATGTTCGCACTCCCATAGCATGTGGGGGAGTGTTGCTGATTTAGTTTTACAGATCTTGCACGTCTGGCTTGGGTAGATGTCGGGGTATATGATGTGATAGCTTGTGAGGGAGGGGTATGTATACATTGGTCTGTAACAGGCGAAGCGTGGTTGCGGTGAGGGTGAGGTGAGGAAGGGTCTTCTTGCGAGGTAAGATGACTTCACAAGGTCTGATTACAACGAAGGCGCCAAATAGAACAACGGACGTAGGAAGGAGACACGAGGAGACAACCACGTGGGCGCACTAACAACTGAGCGTTTTATTTCTTGGCACAGGAATAAATACCTGCTGTCAAGGATCAAAACAACAAGAAGAAACAGAGCCGTCATCTGCATCGCACAAGGAAACCGCAATACAGAACAACTTCTAAGTGCCGCTCCCAAGATACGCCAGTTTCTTTGCCGAAAGGGAAACTGAGGCTTCACTGATGCAATCATCACCACACTTTATCTCAAGCGGTTCCAGTATCTCCCTTGTCAGTTGATCATCAGCTCTGTTCAAAACACAGGTTCTGTCGAAATCTGGAATGCACTTGTGAGCCTTACAATGTAATGCGCACTTATGTCACCGGAGAGCTGGTTTTCCATCTTATATCGATGCTCATGCAATTATATATCATTCAGATATCTGCCCGCTTGGCCCACATATGATGAACCACACGACAAGGGAACCGAATAAACTACTTTCTTTGCACATCCGACATGCTTCTGCCCATATTTTTTTGCGCACACCTGTTTATTTTCCCGATGTCCTGCGTTCACCTTGGCACACATCAAACCAAGACGTTTAAGAATTAAATTATGGGGTTTTACGTGCCAGAACCACTTTCTGATTATGAGGTATGCCGTAGTCGATCGGACTCCGGAAATTTTGACCACCTGGGGTTCCTTAACGTGCACCTAAATCTAAGTACACGGGTGTTTTCGCATTTCGCCCCCATCGAAATACGGCCGCCGCGGCCGGGATTCGATCCCGCGGCCTCGTGCTCAGCAGCCTAACACCATAACCACTGAGCAACCATGGCGGGTACCAAGACGTTTCGGTGCGGAAAATAAATCCCTAACACCAGCTCGTTTGCCTACTTTTTTCAGATTGTGAGATATGCCGTGAACATATGGAATGATAGCACACCTGCTTTCAGAAGGGCCTGTTCGACCCAGCTAGCTGGTTTACAACGTTAGGTTCCTTGAGCTGCCTGAGCATTTTTTTGTTTTTTTCTGCAACAGATGTGATCACATGGTGGGGATAACTTGCCCCTCTGAGGCGGCTGGCCTGACAATGAAAACTGCTTTGCAGCCGATGCACACATGCCTTGTTAAGAGCGTTGGTTAAACATGATTAAATGATGGCTATTTTTAGTACTTTTGAGTGAGCTGAATGATAGGAGAGGATGGGTTTGCTAGCCCTTGGCTTGAACTGCCAGCACACAAGACATGATGAGAAAGTAATTTCCAAATCTAAAAATCTTAAACAGTTATCGGCCGGAAGTTCGTGAGTCAGGGCCGTTAGAGGGTGCAAGACTCTTTGAAACTGACAATACTAATGATGACTGGGTCTCCAATTCTGGACCGTCACAATCTAAGAACACTGAAAAAAAATCATCCACAAATCTAAAGATCTACATCACATTTGTCCCCGATAAGCACTGCTTTAACAGGTTGTCTTTTGAAGCTAAAAGATGTCGCTTAAAACAGGGGCTATACACACACCCCCTTTCTGTAGAAATGCACACCCTCTTTCTACAGAAAGAGGGTGTGTGCATATAGGTTGTATAGGTACTGGGAAGTGCCGGGCTCGCAGCGTGAAAGAAAGGAAACGCGGGCAGGACAGATGGCGATCATCGTTGTGGGACAAGATAAACCCCAAAGGGTGTAAATTTTTCTAACACTCTTAAAACGGTTGCACCCTTTGGGGTGTATATTTGTTCCACAACGATAATCGTCATCTGCCTTGCTTGCGTTTCCTTTCTTGAAAACTCGGCGCTCGCTACTTTCCTGTCGAGAATCACACTGATAACGCGCATGCCGTTCGTGACTGGGAAGTACCGGGCTCGCATCGTTAAAGAAAGGAAACGCGGGGCAAGACAGATGACGATTATCGTTGTGGGACAAGATAAACCCCAAAGGGTGTAAATTCTTCGAACACTCTTAAAACGGTTGCACCCTTTGGGGCGTATATTTGTCCCACAACGATAATCGTCATCTGCCTTGCTTCCGTTTCCTTTCTTGAAAACTCGGCGCTCGCTACTTTCCTGTCGAGAATGCTGCATCACACTGATAACGCGCACGCCGTTTGTGACTGGGAAGTACCGGGCTTGCTGCGTTAAAAAAGGAAATGCATCAAGGCAGATGACGATTATCGTTGTGTGGCAGAAGGGGCACTCCAAAGGGTGTAACTTTGCCTACACTCTTAAAACGGTTGCACCCTTTGGGGTGTGTATTTGTCCCACAACAATAATCGTTATCTGCCTTGCTGGCGTTTCCTTTCTTGAAAACTCGGCTCTGGCTACTTTCCTGTCGAGAATGCTGCGTCACACTGATAACGCGCATGTCGTTCGTGACTAGGAAGTACTGGGCTCGCAGCGTTAAAGAAAGGAAACGCGGGCAAGACAGGTGACGATTATTGTTGTGGGACAAGATACGCCCCACAGGGTGTAAATTTTTCTAAGAGTGTACACTCTAAAAACTACCCTTTGGGGTTGTTGCGTACCCCAGGGTAGCGTACCGTACTGCTGCCGAGAAGCAGCGGCGCCTGCCTATCGAAGCTCGACCGACATTTCTTATTGGGTAGCGTGGCGTTGTCGGCGGGCTGCAGGCATCCGGTAGATCATGGCGACCAAGCAGGGGCGAGACGATTTGCTAGTGCGAAACTTGCACTGTTTATTCAAAGGTAGTTGAAAGAAAATAAGAAAAGCATGAAGTAAGAAGTCTGAAGTAAGAAGTCTCCCAAAGTACATTTCGGAGCCCCTTAAATAGGCTCTCTACAAGTTGTGGGCGGGATCTTGCTTCCGTCGAATGACACGTGACAGGCACGGAGAGAGGGCCCCTCCTCCAGCAATACCGAGCACAGGAAGGAGAAGTCGATCCTCTTTTCGACGAATCCGGGGAGAAGGTCGGGTGAATGACCTCTCCGGCGCCGTGGGGTCCGGCCAAGAGAAGGGGAAGGGGATGAGGTCGCCCGTGGGCTCCGGCTCAGGGGGTAGGGTGAATGACCTGTCGCCACGTGGTGTCAGACGCCAACCCTAACAGCATCTCCGGCGGGGGAGGAAGATCCCGACGTGTAGGGGCCAGCAGCCGCTGTACGAGAGATCGGCGTTTCGGTAACAGGATTCCCCGTAGAGGTCACGAACCCTTCGTTCGTAGCAGGTAGATTCCGGGGAGTGGCCATCCGTTCTCGTGGCGCTCTTGTGACTTTTCTCCTTGGTCCGGTCCGGTGAAATTGGTCTTTGCAAGCAGGTCTCGCAACTTTTCGTCTCCTGCGTGGGCAAGCAATCACCCCGGAACAGTGCCGTTCCCACAACCACAAAGCAGCGAGCACAAGGCCACTCTCCCCCAAGACACACCCGGCTTTTAACAAAAAAGAAAACCCGCTACACCTTTCCCATTTCCTACGCGCCTCCTCCCCCCTGAACACTAAAAACAGCCATTTCTTGAAAGCGTTATGACGTGGTTATTAAAATCAGCTAACAATCGGCTTCACTTCGGAAAAACATATGAATGCACGAAAAAAATGCCACGGAAACCCGGATGAGCATGAGGCTTTCGATACTCTAGGGGCAACGACTTAAACCGTCGGCATTGCCGTTAAGCTTACCCTTCTTGTAGCGAATATCGAAGGTGTACTGTTGAAGAGCCAAGCTCCAGCGCAAAAGACGACCGTTTTTCGTAGACATGGACTGCAGCCATGTGAGGGGACAGTGGTCAGTCTCTATGGTGAATCTTGAGCCAGCGATATAGCAAGCTAGCTTCTGTACCGCCCAAACTACGCAGGCGCATTCCTTTTCTGATGCACTGTATGCTTCCTCACGAACTGAAAGCTTTCTACTGGCGTACAGTACAGGATGTTCGTTCTCGTCATCTTTCTTTTGACAAAGCACCACCCCCATACCCCTGTCACTGGCATCACACTGAAGAATGAATGGCTTAGAGTAGTCGGGCGCGTTCAACACTGGCTGACTCGTTAGTGCGTTCTTCAGCATACTAAAAGCCTTTTCTTTCGCGTCATCCCACTTTACCGTTTGTGGTTCTGTTTTTCTGAGAGCATCCGTTAAAGGACTCGCAATCTCGGAATACCGCGGAATATATCTTTGGTAATAACCCGCCAAGCCAAGGAATGATGTGATGTCCCGCTTGGTGCGTGGTTGCGGGAAGTTGTCTATCGCGGTCAGTTTAACCTCGGAAGGCCGACGATGGCCTTGCCCTATTACATGACCTAGATAAGCTACCTCCGCGCGCCCTAATTGGCATTTGGGAGCCTTAACAGTTAAGTTGGCCGCTCGTAGCCGACACAACACGGTTCGCAGGTGTTGCATATGGTCCGCCCATGATGAAGAAAAGATAGCTATGTCATCGAGATAGGGAAGTGCAAAGTCCTCCATTCCTCGTAGCACCTGGTCCATAAGGCTAGAGAAGCAATATGGCGCATTCTTTAATCCAAAACTCAGGACTTTCGGACGAAAGGTTCCCATCGGGGAAATAAACGCTGCAAGCCTGCTTGCCCTCTCGGTCAATGGAACCTGCCAATACCCTCTGACTAAATCGAGCGTAGAGATGAAATTAGCACTGCTCACTTTCTCAAGCCTTTCCTCGATATGCGGTATCGGATAAGTCTGGTCCTTCGTGATCAAATTGAGCCTGCGGTAGTCGATACATGGCCGCGGCTCTTTTCCTGGGACCTCAACAAAGATAAGAGGCGAGGTATAATCACTCTCTCCTGGCTCGATTACACCTAGCTCTAGCATCTTGTTTATTTCAGCTGTCATGACTTCACGTTGACGAGGCGAAACGCAATAAGCTTTCGAACGAACAGGGTCCGACGAGGTTAACTCGATATCGTGAACGATCGCAGTCGTCCTGCCCGGTGTGTCTGAAAATACGTCTTTAAATTCAAACACGAGTTCCCTAAGTTCGGCCCTCTGAATGGGATTCAACTCCGCCTGTTCTACTAATTTATCAATGGTCTCGTCAATGTCTTTTGTCTCCGTCACTGCTGGTAACTCTGGAAAGTCGACGGGCATTTCCTCAGGTTGGTTAAGGGACAGGGTCACAATGGCTTCCCGCTGCCTGTAGGGTTTAAGTAGATTGCTATGGTACACTTGTGGTGTCCTTCGTTTTCCCGGTACCGTGATTACGTAGTTTGTTTCAGATAATTTCTGAATTATGTCAACCGGTCCTTCCCATTGAACCTCTAGTTTGTTTTTCAACGAGGGTTTCAGGATCATCACTTCAAAGCGTCGCGTGCGAGCCGTCCTGTCATAGTAATGCTCAGCATTGTTTTGTGCTTTACGCATTTCCTGCTCAACAATCATTCTGGCAGGGCTTACGTTTAACAACTTTCTCCTACATTCTGCCTCTCGCGACATTTCAGGCTCCGTTGCTTTCCTGGTTATTTCATTAGCTGGCGTACTTTCCGCCTCATCCCCTATAGGGCTATCCTGTTCAGTACTAGTTGACCAATCAGCTGTCAAACCGGTTTCTTTCACCACTGGACTTTCACCCACTGCTTTAGCCACGATCTCCTTTGCCTTGGAACGAGTTAGGGCTTGCACTGTTCCCTCACTAAACCCGATTCCCTTGCGTCGTAGCAAATCCTCTGATTTGTTAGAAAACAAATACGGATACTGCGGCGGAAGATGTGCCGAGACGGCGGCTTCAGTGTCCAGTACTCCGAAAGGGCCTTCAATACGAATTTTGGCCACCGGGAGACAAACACTGAAGGCCTCTACGGCTTGCCTTATCGAAGCACATTCCCCCGTGAACTGGCCTGCCTCTACGTACGACGGATGCGCTACGTCCACTGTGGCTGCCGAGTCGCGAAGCACTCTACACGGTTTGGCGTTTACCATGAGGTCTCGAATGTACGGTTCGAGCAAGTTCAGATTCTCTGCGTTACTACTTAGTGACATCAACACTAGTTTGGGATTTCTGCATCCCACGGAGATATGCCCCGTTTGCCGGCAGTTGTAGCAAACTACTGGTTTCTTGGCCTCGAAAGCCTTTTTCTTTTGCTTTTCTGCCCTCTGTTCGGGTGACTCCTTTTCTCCTTCGCTGTCCTCGTCACTACTTTTCCCTGAATCTGATCTTTCCTTTGTTTTATACCGACTCGACTTTGACCATCGTTTTAGCTTGTCGGGTCTGCATTTATTCATCTCCTCCTTAGGAGCTTCGCTGCCTTCGTCCGCACGGCGAGTTACGTACTCCTCAGCGAGATCGGCCGCCCTCGTAACAGTGTCTACGCCTGGCCTATCCTGAACCCAATGCTTGATGTTTACTGGCAGCCGGCGGTAGAACTGTTCTAAGGCAACGCACTGCATTGTCTTTTCGGCATCGCCGAGTGCACCCTCTTCTCTGAGCCATTCCTTCAGGTTTACCTCCAAGGTGTACGCAGAATCTGAATATGACTCACTTTTGGTCTTCTCGACTTCCCTGAACTTTCGCCTGAATGCTTCAGCTGATAATCTATACTTTTTAAGCAGATTTGCTTTGACTTCATCGAAGTCCTCTGCTTCTTCCTTCCTCATGCGGGCGATAATATCAGCTACCTCACGTGGCAGCAACGTAAGCAAGCGTTGCGGCCACGTGTTTCTCGCGAATTTTGCCTTCTCACACGTGCGCTCAAACTGTACCAGAAAAAGACCTATGTCCCCTCCTACTGCGTAGGGTGCCATCAAGTCTGTCATTCTGCGCTCGCTTTCACGTGCCTCTGTGCTAGGTCTTTCGCTACTTTGTGCTTTCAGAAGCTCAATCTCTAGGCGCTTCATTTCGAGTGCGTCGCGTGCAACACGGTCGCGCTCTTCTTTTTCCTCTAGGCGCTTACGCTCTTCTTTTTCCTCTAGGTGCTTACGCTCTTCTTTTTCCTCTTTCTCTAGGCGCTTACGCTCTTCCTCTCTCTCTTTAATGCTCTCTAGGCATTCCGTCAGTTCCTCGTCGTCTGCCCCGGTCGCTTCGATCGCCTCAATGATCTCCGGCTTTCTCTTTGATTCGGCAATTTGGAGGCCCAACTCTTTGGCCAAGCTCAACAATTCCGGCTTCTTTAGTGCCTTCAAGTTCATGGCTGCCCTTAGTGCTGCCAAACCTTCACTCTATACAACCTTGACGTACTCAAACTTCCGTCAACGGTTTAAAGAAAAATCACTGCTATGTACTTTCCAAAAAATACGTAAAAGCCAAGTGATATCTCAGTGAACAAAAGCCGTGCACTCACCATATGCAGTCATGATCCGGACACCTTCCTTCCGAACGTTGTCGCCAGGACGAAGAGGCTACTATCTCGTAGTTGTCGTCCAAGTTGGGGTCTCCAGGATTCCGTATCCCAATCGCTGCCAGCCAGCTTGTTGCGTACCCCAGGGTAGCGTACCGTACTGCTGCCGAGAAGTAGCGGCGCCTGCCTATCGAAGCTCGACCGACATTTCTTATTGGGTAGCGTGGCGTTGTCGGCGGGCTGCAGGCATCCGTAGATCATGGCGACCAAGCAGGGGCGAGACGATTTGCTAGTGCAGTGCGAAACTTGCACTGTTTATTCAAGGGTAGTTGAAATAAAATAAGAAGAGCATGAAGTATACACCTCAAAGGGTGCAAACTGTTTTTACACTCTTAAAACGGTTGCACCCTTTGGGGTGTGTATTTGTCCCACAACAATAATCGTCATCTGCCTTGCTGGCATTTCCTTTCTTGAAAACTCGGCTCTGGCTACTTTCCTGTCGAGAATGCTGCGTCACACTGATAACGCGCATGCCGTTCGTGACTGGGAAGTACCGGGCTCGCAGCGTTAAAGAAAGGAAACGCGGCCGAAACAGATGACGATTATTGTTGTGGGACAAGATACGCCCCAAAGGGTGTAAATTTTTCTAAGAGTGTAGAGTGTAAGAGTGTAGGCAAAGTTACACCCTTTGGAGTGCGCCTTCTGCCACACAACGATAATCGTCATCTGCCTTGATGCGTTTCCTTTCTTTATAACGTTGCGAGCCCGGTACTTTCCAGTAACGAACGGCATGCGCGTTATCAGCATGATAGCATTCCCGACAGGAAAGTAGCAGGCGCGGTGTTTTCAAGAAAGGAAACGCATCAAGGCAGATGACGATTATCGTTGTGTGGCAGAAGGGGCAACGCAAAGGGTGTAACTTTGCCTACACTCTTAGAAATATTTACACCCTTTGGGGCTTATCTTGTCCCACAAGAATAATCGGCATCTGTCTTGCCCGAGTTTCCTTTCTTGAAAGCTCAGCGCTCGCTACTTTCCTTTCGAGAAGCTGCGTCACACTGATAACGCGCATGCCGTTCGTGACTGGGAAGTACCGGGCTCGCAGCGTTAAAGAAAGGAAACGCGGGCAAGACAGATGACGATTACTGTTGTGGGACAAGATACGCCCCAACGGGTGTAAATATTTCTAACACTCTTAACACGGTTACACCCCTTGGGGTGTATATTTGTCCCACAACAATAATCGTCATCTGCCTTGCTTGCGTTTCCTTTCTTGAAAACTCTGCGCTCGCTAATTTCCTGTCGAGAATGATGCGTCACACTGATAAGGTGCATGCCGTTCTTGACTAAAAAGTGCCGGGCTCGCAGCGTTAAAGAAAGGAAACGCGGGCAGCACGGATGACGATTATAGTTGTGGGACAAGATACGCCCCAAAGGGTGTAAATTTGTCTAAGAGTGAAGAGTGTACACTCTAAGAAAAGTTTACACCCTTTGGAGTGCCCCTTCTGCCACACAACGTTAATCGCCATCTACCTTGATGCGTTTCCTTTCTTGAAAACGCCGCGCCCGCTACTTTCCTGTCGGAAATGCTATCATGCTGATAACGCGCGTGTCGTTCGTTACTGGAAAGTACCGGGCTCGCAGCGTTAAAGAAAGGAAACGCATCAAGGCAGATGGCGATTATCGTTGTGTGACAGGAGGGGCACTCCAAAGGGTGTAAACTTTTCTTAGAGTGTAAGAGTGTGGGACAAGATAATATCCAAAGAGTGTAAATTTTTCTAAGAGTGAAGAGTGTAAGGCCTTGCGTTTGCGGATAGTGTCTTGCGCTGACAGCGCCACTATGGCGTCAAAGAAACCCTATTAGAAATAATTAAATAAAATATGCCATTTTATGATAAAAATACCAATTTTGACTTTCGTGTTTAATTACAATTTAGAGGTTATTTTATAAGCAGCAAACAATTAGTTGTGCTTACTTTTGAGTAAACAACTTTACGTGCCTTCACCAGCCAAGCTAAGCCGTGTTAGACCTACGAGCCATAAAATCCACAATCGAATTCGGAATCAGCGGGGTCTAATGAATCAGTCTTGATAAAACATGCTAGTTGAGAGGAAGCGACAACCGCAGTCACTTCTGCTAGCTTGTGAAGTTCACAAGTTACCTCGAATCGAGCTAAATTTGGTGCTAGGTTAGAGCCGTCGCTTCGATGGGTGCTGTCATGTTTGTTGACGCAAATCTTTTGGGGCAGCTTTTGGGGCTCCCGCTATGTTGTATTGGAATAGGGTAGTGTATTGTCCGGCGGCGAAAACGTGCCTCTTTTTGCGATGACGGCCGAAAGTGCTGGAGCACGGATGGATGGATGGATGATTGAGGCTCAACCCTTTGAATCGGGCGGCGGCGGCGCGCGCCACCTAGCCTTTAATGGTTCTATATGCATGCATACCTATGTATTTACTCCTTTACTTTTGTGTTGATATTATACACCAATCAGATAGTCTCCGTTTAGTTATTTCTACCTGTTCAAAGTCTATTCTATTTTCACTGTCTTTAAAACCCAAAGATTTTGAATAGTTCCCCGTTAGATTCAACTGCAGGGTGAAGTTGTTTACAAGCAAGTAGCAGGTGTTCAGCCGTTTCCTCCTCCTCTCCACACGCCTCGCACACCAAATCTATCTCCTGGTATCTGGCTCGGTACGTTTTAGTCCGCAGTACACCTGTCCTGGCTTCAAACAACAATGAGCTTCCCTTAGAGTTATCGTAAATATTTTCTTTGACTATTTCTTGCTTAAACGTCCTGTATGTCTCCAATGCCGATTTGGTTTGCATCTCTGTACTCCACATACCCCTCTCTGTCTCCTTAACCTTTTTCTTGACGGATGATACCTTACTTGTCCCCCCGCTGCTGCCCAAGTATTTGCTTGTCAATTTTCTAGTTCGCTTCCTCCACCTCTTGTCAACATTCCTCGTGTATAAGTAACTGAAAACCTTCCTAGCCCACCGAATTTCCCCCATTTTTCTCAATCGCTCCTCAAATGCTATCTTGCTACTAGCCTCTCTGCCCTCGAAAGAAGACCATCCCAGATCCCCCTGCACTCCAAGATTTGGTGTCTTGCCATGTGCTCCCAGAGCAAGCCTGCCCACACCACGTTGCCTAATTTCCAACTGTTGCCGGGTCTCTGTTCTAATACATAGAACTGCGTTGGCAAAAGTCAGGCCTGGCACCATTACCCCCTTCCATATCCCTCGTACTACCTCGTACCTATTGTAGTTCCACAGTGCCCTACTCTTCATAATCGCTGCACTTCTGTTACCTTTAGTCGTTAGATATTTTTCGTACTCTGTCAGATACTCAATGCCATTATTTATCCGCACCCCAAGGTACTTGTATTTATCGAATATCTCCAGCGTGGCCTCCTGTATCTTATGCTCGCCGCAAATGTTATCATTAAAAATCATGACTGCTGATTTTTCTTTGCTAAACTTCAAGCCTAATCTGTCTCCTTCTGTACCACATATGTCCATTAATTCCTGCAGATCTTCTGCATTGTCAGCCGTTAATACAATATCATCCGCGTACATCAGTCCTGGTAATGACTGTTCAATCAATTTTCCTTGTTTGAAAAATGATAGGTTGAAGCCGAGTCCGCTTTGCTGTATTTTGGCCTCTAAACCTTGTAGATACAGCATAAACATCAGAGGTGACAATGGGCACCCCTGCCTAAGCCCCCGCCGAATCATTACAGGCTCCGAAACCTGCTTTTCCCATTGTATAATCACCCGGTTACCTTTATAGATATCTTTTAAGAAATTGGTTACTCCATCTCGCACTCCTAAAGTTTCCAGAATGCCCCACAAGCCCTCTTGAAGTACACTGTCATAGGCTCCCTTGATGTCCAAAAAAGCCAGCCATAGGGGTCTGTGTTCCTTTTCAGCTATTTCAAAGCACTGTGTTAGCGAGAACAGATTGTCTTCTAGCCTCCTGTGCTTCCGGAACCCATTTTGTAGCTCTCCAAGTACCCCCTCGTTCTCTACCCATGCCTGCAGTCTGTCCTTTATAATCTGCATAACCACCCTGTAAACCACTGACGTCACTGTTATAGGCCGGTAGTTATTTATGTCAGCTTTGTCCCCCTTTCCCTTATATATCATTCTCATCCTACTTAGCCTCCATTCGTCAGGTACTTTACCATCCACTAGCATTTTACTCACCACGTCCCTCAATGCTTTCTTAGATTTCGGGCCCAATTTCTTTATTAACATAATTGGAATACCATCGGGGCCTGCCGATGTGCTACTTGGTACCCTCTTCTCAGCCCTTTCCCACTCTTTTTGTCCAAGCAAAAGCAGTGGGTTGACCGGGCTATCCCTCGCCGACATACTGCATGTATCATTTCTCTGTTTTGTAAATTTTTCCCTCATCATGGTTCCTATATGCTCCATTGCCTCCTCTCCTTCCAACCGAGTACCTTGTGCTGTTACTATATACCTCTGCTCTAGGCTTGTCCTATTACCCAAGGAGTTCAGATGTTGCCAGAATTTTCTAGCTGCCTGTTTATCTTTTTTATTGCTTATTTTTGACAGCCATTGGGACCCTTTTGTCTTGATTTTCTCGTTGATCAAATAGGCTGCTTCCCTTTTGCATTTTATGTAGTTTACCCATTTCCTCTCTACTTCTGCTTCAGGTTCTCCCTTACTTTTGGAATACCTGTGTTCCCTGGAGGCTTCCTGACGTTTCTTTATGGCCTTCTTAACCTCTTCATCCCACCAGCTCTTGAGTTTTCGTATCCCTTGCCTTGTTTTCCTGACTCGCGCCTTACCTAGCTCACGCTCAAATAGTCTCATTAACTTTGGGTAAGTCCAATCAGTTTCAGTACCCTCTGATATTTCCTCTTCAATTTGTTTGGCCGCTATTTCCACTTGGTCTTCTGAGTAAAAAATCACATCTGGCGTTTCCTCGCGCGTCGTTCGTGCTTTAGTTTCCCTCTTAAAACTCAACTTGATACGTTTGTGGTCGCTACCTATACTTCTGGAGCCCTGTTCATCTACAATCATGGCTCCTAATCTATCGTACATCCTATGTGACATTAAAGCATAATCTATTGTCGAGTGTCGACACCCTACCTCCCATGTTATGATCCCGTCACACTTTTCAGTAGAGTTACAGACAACTAAGTTAAGCCTCCCACACATATCCAGCAGCATGTTACCTGTGGAGTCTTTGTACCCATCCATATCTTCAACATGCGCATTCATGTCTCCTAATACAATTACTTCACATCCTTTTCCTAGCTCATTGATGTCCGCTGCTATACAATCCAACATTTTTTGTTTTCCTCTTTAGCATTTGATCCTGTCCAAAGGTATACAAAGCCTAAAGTGTTTTCGCCCCAGCTACTTTTCCTTTTAGCCATAAATCCTCCTTGCATTCCTGTTTGACCCTTTGCCAATTTGTATTTTTATGAATGAGTGCTCCAATTCCCCCACCCTTTCTGCTACCCTGCACTCTGTTGCAGTATTCCCATGCATAATGAGGGTTACAGGGCGGTTGTTCCATGTCCCTAAGATGTGTCTCTACAAACCCATAAACCATTAAGTTCTCCTGCCTTTGTTGTTCTTCGATTTCCTCCCACTTTAGCCTATTTCTGCCACCTTGCATGTTAATGAACCCTATGTCTGACTTAATTTGGCTCTTGCGCTTATTCCTGTCACCTCTCCTACAGTACCGATGTTTGCGTGTTTGTGGCTCCTGCCTCGAATCGTCCACGCCTACACTGCTTCTTTCAGGGCTTTGGGTCCCCCTAAAAAAGCTGTTGCCTGGCGACCCATCCTGCCCCCTATCCTTTTGCCAGTGGCACCACTGTAGTGAATGCCATCCTGCACAAAAGGCCAGAGGCCGGTTCCGTACACGTCCCTGTTGACCTCCATCACGCTGTACCCGAGTCGTCCGCTCAGACTCCTAATGACCCGATTGGCCTCAACCACCCTCCTTTCTACCTGGTAAAGCCTGGCCCTGGACCTCTGGGATAGTGCATATGGTCACATGCACCCTCCCGGAGGCCTCTCTAAGCTTACTCAGCCCAGTCTCAATGTGCCTCTCAAGGTCCTGGCTTCTCCCCTTAAGCACGTCATTGAGCCCAGAATGCATAATGACCAAGCTGTCGCTCTCCGTGCTGACCCCAACTACTTCCCGCGCCTTGGTCATTGCTTCCGCCATGCCCTTGCCCGCTTGCGCCTCCACCTGTACTCGCCCGTCCGCCTTCACTCTCGCCATCACGCCCTGTTCGGCCCTCCCCACATTGGAGTCCCCTATCACCAGGACCCTTCTACGTGCAAACCGTTCGACTGCAGCCTGTGTCCCCTGCCCCTCCCTTTGCGCCCGCTGGCGCCCCTGTGGCTGCAGCGTCGCCTCACTCGGGGCGCGTTGTGCAGCTTCACTATAACTACGCCGTTTCACCGGCGGCGAGCTGACGACGGCTTGCTCTGGCTCCCTGCCTCCCACTTCGCCTGTAGGGTCTACCCTACTTTCTGAGTTTTTGCCAGCACTTTGTTGTCCTGACCCGACCTTCTCCGCTGCCCGCGTCTCCAGCGCGTCGAGCCGCCTTTCCAGTTCGGCGCTCCTTTTTCTTCCTCAAGCTCGGCCACGGTCCTTACTAACTGCGCGGCCTGGGCCGCCTCCACCTTGACGAAATTGTCAACTTTCGCCTGCAGTGCTACCCGCTTCTCCTGTTCCTCCCTCAGGTCTGCCTTAAGCTCGTCGAACTTAGCCGCCCAATTGCCTTCCAGTTTTTGGACGGCTTCCCTGACGCCCTCGCACGACCTGCACGTGAAGCTAGACCCCTCCGCGTCTGCTAAATTCTGGAACTTAGTTTCGTCGAGGAAGCACCATCGCAGGCACTCGTCGCACTGCACTTGCTCCCCGTCCCCCGCGGCCTTCACGTTCTTCGATTTCATCGCTAGGCCTACGTCCCTAGACCCCACGAGGAAGTTCGCCAAATCACTCAAGCAAAGCCGACCTCGACCGCTATCCCAAACTAAAATAAAGAATTATCACTCCCTACCCCATGTAAGAATACGAGGAGCTAGCTGAAAGAATTAACTAAGCCTATCAATAGGTCCCTCCTACCAACTAGGCCTAACGGGGGAGCCGCCAGACCTAGACAAAGCCGGTACGTTTGCTACTCTTACCAAGAATTCAAAATTTGCGCCCCTACTCCATGCAACAGAAAACACTTCAAAACACTAGCTAATTAAGATAAAAAAGTACTTAGCTATGAACGAAGTCGCTGAAGCCTCACACCAGCAGCAGCGCGCAGCGCCTCCTCACATTTCACTCTTTTGGTGCTAAAATGGTGTTAAGAAATGGTGCTAAAAAGCGCCCTCTGTCCTGAACTGGGTAGTACCAGCTCGGTCGTCTGCTTCGGAAAGCACGTTTACAATATGAACCCGCCACTTTCGGTCTTGTACCACGGCTTGCAGCGAATATCGGGCGCCGAAGATTTTTTCAGGGGTGGCACGCTGCGTAAAGGCAATAAATTATGCATCGCCGAATACGTGTACGCCGTTCAAGAAATAAGCGGCGAAGTTTAAGCGCGGTGTCAATAGCAAGTGAAGCGAGTCGCGTACGAAGTTCAACTTCAGGTAAGGCTAGATTCAGGTGCACAAACGTGAAAAAATGCTTGCTATAAATGAATTCGCAGCAGCGATAAGCAGACATGTGTACGGAACTGCTCTAGCGCACGACGGTACGCGCCGCGACGGCAGCGGCCTTTCAGCATGCCGCGAAACGACGGGCCTCCTGCAATATTTGTTGACTGCATGCCGCTAGACAAGTAGTTATGCCTGCACTGTAGTAGCGGCCATCTGTCCCTTAACAATTGATAAAAAACTGATGCAATGCATATATGAGCTCGCAGTAACGTACGTGCGAATCGCGCTGCAGCGCGAGCTCGTGCGCTGCTCGCTTGATGTAGCTTTTAATGACAGCGCTCGAACATCGCTGTGCTGCAATCAATACTACCTTGCTGCGCTGCCTCAACGTGCTGGCATGAAGTCAAGGATGAGCACATTTAGCTCTCTATAACCTGTGCTGCTCGTATACTAGTGTAGTGAATTGTCACCAAATCAGCCCGACTATTTGTGGTCATTTGTGTCATTTGTGCACACATCTGGTCACTTCACCAGTTCGCACCAGTCGAATTGTTAATTGTCGCTGTGGCCGGGTCTCGAATCGTGAATCACCAGCCATGCCTGCTGCTATGTCGGTCTGCCGTCGGGACTGTAGGTGCAAAAGACCGAATTTTAGAACGCAGATAATCAAGCAAGCTTCACGACAGGCGAAGCAGTCAGCATGGTGCGAAGTTTCGCTTACCCAGCGCGACGAACTGCAGCTATTGGCGGCGAGGAGTTACGGAGTCGCCATCTATCGGAAGCGCCTCGCTGGCGTAGTATGAGGGATCACGTGGCGCGCTCCTCATAGGTTTTGCTGTCAGCGCTCACTGAAAACACCATGCGCGAGCTCTCCCGGACATTTCTGTAAGTACTTTCGAAACGAGAGAAGTTTCTTACTGTCTAAATAATAATCTTGGGCAAACTGAAAGCACACAATCGTTTCCAGACGCTATGTCTTTACCGAATACGTACAGTGAACGCGCCACTGCGCGCGGTCGCCGCGATGGAGTCTCCCGAACCGGCTTCTTGCGTGAAAGGTAAGTAAACGCTGAGAGCAAACTATCTGAAATATGTTCTTATAGTGTTTGTATAACTAAATGGAGCGTAATAGAATGAAGCCTCAATGAAGCGATCGCGCAGATTCGCAGCGACCGACTGCGCGTCTGCATGCTTGTCCGCGCACTGTTTCGCTTTCTCCGCGAGCGCGTTTTCGCACCGTGCCATGAGCTTTAGGCCGCAGAATATGAGCATTTGACAGTATACAAGCAACCATTGTTGCGTGGGCGCTATCAGTGCTGTTCAAAAATAATTTCATTGTAGAGACTTCGACGCCTACGGGGACTGTGATGTGCCGTCGCGACGATTCAATCTTTTTTTTCTACTAAATTCTTTGACCTTTCAATACTATTTCTCGAGTTGCGTCGCACTGTATGTTTATCGGTGTTCTCAGCGTGCAATTCCCCGCTGCTCCTTTTTTGTAATCCAGTGCATTAATTCATAACACAAACATGACCATATGCCATGCTTTTTTTAAATGTGCTTCTTACCACTGCCTTTCCACTCCACTGAACTTGCCAGTATCTATAGCATCGACAAGTTCATAGACCAAACTGTCATGACATTAGTCGGGCAGCGGACTCGGGCGAGCGTCTCAGTGCGCGTTTTCAGAACATCGCAGACGGGGCGCCGTAGCAGAAATCTTCCTCGCGTCTGTGCTTGCTGCATACCCGAGCTGTAGCCGATGACTGTTTGCCGGTTTTATGTTTCGCGAGCCAAGCTTCACACAGCTTCTTGTCCTGCGGCTACGTGTGAATAAGGCTGACACCGTGCTCCGTTGCGTGCGTCCGGCATTGCGGCACCGAGCAGTAGCCTACCATATTGTGCGCCTTCGAAGGCAGCCACTACCTATTGTAGTGCTTTCAAGCGTTGTAAAGGAGACACTCGAAGCGGGCAAATCTCGCCACTAAATGAGGACCGCAGCGTACGAGGGAATTTGAACTCTCGTTTTCAGCTCGCTTCGGCGCGCCCGAAGCAGCCGACGCGGCCGCTATGTCCACGTGATCCCTCCTAGCACGTCTCGCCGACGGTAGCGCCAGATTTTCCAGTGGTGGAGCTCGTGGCCAATATCCAGCGCGCCCGACGCTCCGCTTCGTGAGGGCTTGGAAGATAACGGTGGAATGTGATGTTGGGATTCAGGCCTTCTTGTTCATGGCAGCGCACGACACAGAATTAAGTAACGACAGTGGCGCTTTTTCGAGGCTGAGCTAGGACTCGCCGGATCGGCGTCGCCGATTCCTTCTGCTTCCGTCTCACGGAGAGTCCGTTTTCGTTAAACTATAGGCTGCGGATAGCTCGCAGCGTGGTCTGTGAGAAGTGACGAGCCTTTTCGCACTCGCAACAAGGCAGAAAAAAGTGCGAATCGACGCAAAACTCAGGCTAGAAACGTGCTTCGCCAATGCCAGGGCTCAATACTACCCAAGCCGGTACTACCCAGAAAACGCTTCTCGCGCCGCTACTATACCTCAAACTCCAGCGCAAGACGCCCATAGCAGCCCGACGCAAAGCCCAAGCGCAGTTTGCGCCTCGAGCATGCGCAGCGGCTTTGACGTATATCTTTGGGGTCCCTGTTCGAAAACTCTCTAATATAAACGCCGTTTTGGGGCAGCTTGTAAATCTGCTCAGTAAAAAAAAAACAACAACAATGAGTCCAGCTGGATTTTTAATTGGGACCCAACTGGTTCCAATTGGACGCCATCGGAGGCCCAAGTTCCAATTGGGAATCACGAGAAGTCTAGTTGGTTCCAGTTGGACATCACTGGATCCAAATAGGAGTCGATGAGTAACCTCGCCAAACAACAGAATAGTTGGTAATAATAATAGCACAATTATAACATTAGTTTTAATGTAAAATATCTTTGTATTTTGGTGTGATCAATGAAGAGAAGCATTTAGCTCTAAAATCTAAAAGCTCTAAATTTAGATCTGAAATCAATTGATCTGAAAGACTCTTAAAGACACCATGTGTCTGCTTCTATGTTAATGAATTTCCTCCCCTTTTGCCTTTTTTCTTTCAATCCCTCATTGCCTTTGCCCTTGTGCAAGTTAGCATACTGAATGCGCGTCCGGTTAACCTCTCTACCCATAGGCGCCAACTACGGGGGGGGAGCGTGGGGGGAGGCTGGGCCCCCCCCCTGGCGATACCCTTTCCCCTCACACACACGCACACACACCTAAAGTGCCATTACATTAGGAGAGCTTTGTCACCTACATAATTTGAGGTTTCCTTTGAATTTCCTCTATCTTTTCACTTGAAATTTTATTGGGGCTAATATCTTGCTGCATCGTCATTGGTGCGGACGTGCACGACGTTTAATTCGTACTTTGGTTTTATTTCTGCAAATTCAACCATCTTGCCTTATTTTATTTATATTCAATAAAGTTTTTACTCTCTCTGACAATAGGATGTGCACGACTTTTAATTGATACTTTCATTTTATTTCTGCAAATTCTGACAATAGGAGGACACGGGCATTAGCACTAGTGGCGGCTGCCTCATCAGTATTTTCTCATTTCAACATTGTTTTAAATTTCCACTGTAAACATCATGCACATACAGAATATATTTAAATCTACATGTACACAGGTCAAAGTTTATTATACTTTGGAAAGAGATGGAGGTAGCATACTAAAAATTCTTTCTAAAGGTACAGATAGCCTACGCCTTGAGAATGAACATGTTGCTGTATGTTCACCATGCTTCAAATTGTTTTGGGTGCTTTTTTGACCATGAAAAAAACTTAGTTACCTCATCGGCAGAGTCTTTTATGAATGACGTGTGAAATGCACGTGAATGTTGTGTGTCTCAGTATTGCTTCTGTTTCGAGTAAGCAATGGTAACGACTCATGAAAGAAAATAATTTCTAATAATTTACAAGATTTATTAGGCATGGAAATATCGTCACTTGCATGCAAAGGTCATAAATATATACAGGGTGTCCCAATTAACTATAATGCACCAAGATTGAAAAAAAGAGCAATGCTTCAGTCGAAGAAAACCTAGCGCATATTGTTTACAGTACAGTGGAGTAGCTGCCAGTAATTCGTTACTGAGATTTAATTAGGTAATTGTAATTATCTAACTCGAGACATACTATCCTAATTATCAAAGTGTCAATGAGGCATTTGAAGGCAAAGCCTAGGTATATCTAACAGTGGTATTCTCAGTGACGTACTAATTGTGTACTTTTTTTTTTTCCGACTGATAAATAAACCCCACGAAAAACGAAAAATACCATGCGACTGTGCTCCCACCCACATCATAAAGCAGCGCCCTCGAACAGGCTCCCTCTGAGTTATCCAGAATGAAATAAAGAAAAACATAGTGATCGAGCTAGTTCCTAATCTGCCGAGCCCTGGCCGAAGTAACGTGTCGCGTTTGGCGTTAGTCGGAAACAAGCTGTGATAACTGTTGTCTTAGCGTAGTTAAAGTGCATGGATTTTCTTTTCCCACAATACCTATTACCACAAAAGCGAATTGACGTCAGTGCAAAGGATTAAAGGTACGTTTTATTTCGTCCCAGTCACCATGTCTATCTCTAATGAGCAGAAGGTAGACATGATTCTTGCCTTGGAATCTGCAAATGGCAACAAGAGGAAGGCCGCAAATATACACATCAGACATCAAAGTGTGGTGATAGTCCAAACGCATCGACTATCATAAAAAATTATGAAAACCTGAGACAAACTGGCAGCTTCAAGAAACAGCAGCGGAGGACTCCGTCTTTGAGTCCGCCTACACACGGATGTTCTAGCATTTATGGCCTCAAACCCTCATGCTAGAGTGTGGGACGTGGCCGCACAGGCACCAATTTTCAAGTCATCAATTTGGAGGATTCTAAGCGACGGCCTTTCATCTGTACCACATTAACCAACACCAACGCTTGCAAGGGACCTGTGGAATCGTCTAGATTTCTCAAATTGGGTTTCACAAAAGCCGATGCTTCACCAGACTATTTGGGAGTTATGTGCACAGATGAAGCCAATTTTCGCAGAAACGCCTAGGTAAGTATGCACAACGCACACCGTTGGAGGGACTCCAATCCACACTGGGCAAATCCAATCAGCACCAGTACCAGTGGTCGCTCAATGTGTGGTTCGGAATTTACGCCGGTGCTACATGATCTCTCCCATCTTCGATCACACACTGACTGGACAGCATTACGTGAACGAAATCCTTGAAGGAGTGGTGGATGAGTTTCGCAGCGAAGTCATGCTATCACGTGTTTCACTTCTGTGGTATCAGCAAGATAGAGCACCAGCACATAGCGGCATCCAAGCACGGAACTAGTTGATGAATCTTTTTATGTGCTATAGATTGGAATGCACGGGCCTGTAAATTGGCCGGCTAAGTCACCTGACCTCTTTCCACTCAATTTCTTTCCGTGGGGTTCGTGCTTACATGATCGAGATGGACGTCAAATTAGTTCAAGGCAAGAGTTATTTCCTAACTGGACCACACAACAACGGCAAGACCAACTCCCTATCCTCAAACTGACTGCAAGGATAATGGATGTCTGCCGTAGAATTCTCTCTACATGTTGGTCGCTTCCTGGTCTGTTTATTTCGCTTTTATTTTTTGACATGAACATGTTTTTGCAGCACGTATTGTTGTGCCATACTTCGAGCACCACGTGGCGACCACGAGGCGACGGGAGCTGCCATACTACATGCACCACGTGGCTACCATGAGGCGACGAGAGCTCCCACTTCTCCGCGACGAATCAAGAATTCGACACAGGAGGTGACTTCAAGCGGCGCCCACACATCTCCACGACGAATCAGGAATTCGACGTGGGTGAGGTCATCACCCTGCCCCGCCTGGTTCCTGCTGACGAGAACTCGCCCAAACCGGTTCCTGCCGACGAGGTGTCGCTGAAGGGATTTAAGGGAGAACCGGCCCATTGTGAGAACAGAGAGTCGCTTGCAGCCGCCCAGTCGGTCTGATGCGCTCCTACTGCTACCTGTACGCTATCATCCACTATCTGTAAATATTGTGTAAAGTTTTTCGTTTGTTCTTCGTCTAGGAAACGAGTCCGTCTTTCATCCTCCACTCCGAAATCACAACAATGGATGGCAAGCTGTGGGATTCGAAGCCAGATAATGCCCGCTACACCGTTCAACGACAGCCACGAGGACCACCTGTGTCAGCTACTTTGGAGGGGGTGAGTGCCCGATGTTTGCCTTTTGCATCGCCAGACCTTTGTTGCACACGTAAATGCTAAGCAGCATTGCTCAAGTATTCTGAAAGGGTTGTAGTGCTTTTGTCTTAGTTCGCTTCAGGCCTTGCACAGATTTCCGGCTCCGGAAGCAAAGCTAATTTAGAGGCAAAACCGGAGACAAGCCGTCAGATCGCGATGGAGAAGCTCAGGATACAGGACCTTCTTGATGTTTGTCAGGAGGTGGGCATCTCGGTTGCTGCGGCAAGGTGAAAGAAAGCCATTCTTGACGTTCTGAGGGCACAAGAGGTAACTGAGGAGGAAGTCAAAGAGGTTTGGGGAAAAATTCTTGAGAGGAGAAGCGAGAAAAAAAAGGCTCGAGGAGGGAGAGGAGCAGAAAAGGTGTGACGAGGCAGAGGAGAGAAAAAGGTCTGAAGAACGAGATCATGCTCTTAAGATGAGAGAACTGAAAATAGAGCAAATTTGAATCAGCTCAGCACGTTCAAGTCCCCTTTGCGGTGGAGACGATATGCCTAAACTGAGAATACAGGACCTAATGTTACCGTACAGGATAGGCGGTGATATCGCACTTTTTCTCGTGAATTTCTAACGCACGTGTGAAAAGATAGGGCTGGACGAGAGGCTTTAGTCTCAAAAACTTCTTTCAGTTGTCCCGGGAGAGGTCGCGGAAGTTCTCGCACGCTTGTCTAAAGAAGACTACGAGAACTATGGAAAGGTAAAAGCTGTGCTTCTTCGCAAATACTGCCTCTCTGCGGAGGCATTTCGACAGCGGTTTAGACAGGCAAAAAGGCGCAGTGAGCCGCACACTGAATTCACGTACGAGTTAAAGTCCAACTTAAAAGAGTGGCTCAAAAGTGCAGAAGTGTATGGCATCCATGACAAGGTGCTTGAATGCATAGCACTAGAGCAGTTTTACCGAGTTCTTCCAGAAGAAGTTAGACTTTGGCTGCAGGACAGGCTCCCACAGGTAGGCCTAGAAAAGGCAGCGCAGCTCGCGGAGGAATATTAAACGCGCCGAAACTTCCAAGGAAAACCTATTCAGGAAGATAGGCTAGAAAAAAGGACTATTCTGGAAAGCGGTTTTCCCCTTGCAACCCAGTTTCGCCGAATACGAAATCATCCACGAGCGACGAGTTCAGCAAGGGAGTATCGACTAAGGCTGAGGTGGCGAGGGAAGGGCTAGACAGTCCAGTCAGCTGGGGCCGCTAAAGCTAAGGCAGACCTAGAGTGCGTGTTCGAGGCCCGGAGACCAATTATCTGCTTCCGTTGCTGAAAGGAAGGTCATATTTCCTCAAATTGCAAGGAGCAAATCTCGTTCGCCAGCATTAGCCAGTCGGACAAAAATCTGAGGCTGCTCGAGCCACATATGCAGGATGTTGTGGTAAACGGAAAAATGTGCAGGGCACTTCGTGATTCCGCCGCCACCATGGATGTTACTCATCCGTCCTGTGTTTCTCCCGGAGACTATACAGGGGAATGCGCCTGGATCAGACAAGTCGCCGAAGAGAAGAGCACGCGCTTGCCAGTTGCCAGGCAACCCTCGAGGGCGCGTTTGGAAGGTTGCGAACGGAGGCAGCCATGAGTCCAAGTTTACCCGCACATTTTTCATATCTTTTTTCAAACAAATTGGAGTAGCTTTTAGAAAATGAGGGCCGGTCGTTCTCTGCCGGTGTCACTTGCATGGCATTAAAGCGATCGTGGTCATGCGCCCTCTCAAAGGAACGTGAAAGCACATCTTCAAACGAGGAAACTGGCAATGTAACATTCTCACAACGGCAGTCTAGGCCAGGAGATATGGCCAATGAAAAGCAGATGACTCAGACTTGTGATGGATCAGTTACCGGATCAGTGACAGTGGGTCAGGAGCCTTTCGAGACTCTGGAAAATGGGGCGCCTAGGGCTGAAGTGGAAGGTTCATTGCTTAGTGCCGCCTCCTTTTGCTGGGAACAGCTTAGTAGGGTTGAACGAAAGGTGCTTATAGTGGCACAGAAAAGTGACCCTCTGCTAACTGTGCTGCAGGCTAATGTAAATGAAGGAGTGGCCCGAAAGAACATCTCGTTCTACACTAGGTCAGGTCTCAAGTACTGGAAATATCAGGATTTCAAGGGTTGGACATACAACCAACTAGTCATGTGAGAAAAGTACCGTCCACAGCTTTTAGAGTTAGCGCATGGGAATGTTTGGGCGGGTCACTTCTATTGGCCAGGATGCTGGAAAGAGGTTGAAACACTTGTTCGGTCATGCGACGCATGTCAGCAAGTTGGTAAACCCAATGACAAGTGACAGAATTTCACTCGGAGCGAGACAGGGCAAAATATAAATTTTCTTTGATCGCCTCAGCTGTGTCTTGCCTTTAGCTGTTTATTCTCTCTGAATGTGTCTTTGAGATCACCGTTTGTGGAGGTCTGTATCCCCGGCTCTTTATCGGGTGCGTGTTTCGTGTTTAGTACAACTGTAATGGCGCTGTTGACAGCACAGAGGGGGTTAGAGCGTTTGTTTTCATGGTCTGACGTTGTGGAGAGCATTGGGAGGATGCTCACTTTCACTGAATTGATTGGCGTTGATTTTCGGGCACTCCGTGAGCTTTCTCAGATCCAAGCAAAGGAAAGACCAGTGGATGAAAGGGCGGTAAAGCCATTTTCTTGGCCCCGTCAAGGACGTCACCCAATCAACACATTGCATACGTCGAGCCGCGTTGAACAGCTAGACTTCTTGATGTATTATCTGGCAGCGGGGGTGCTGTCGTGCCATATTACGAGCACCACGTGGTGACCACGAGGCGACGGGAGCTGCCAGACTACATGCACCATGTGGCTACCACGAGGCAACGAGAGCTCCCACTTCTCTGCGACGAATCAAGAATTCGACACGGGATGCGACTTCAAGCAGCGCCCAGGCATCTCCACGACAAATCAGGACTTCGATGTGGGCGAAGTCATCCCCTGCCCCGCCTGGTTCCTGCTGACGAGAACTTGCCCAAACCGGTTCCTGCCGACGAGGTGTTGCCGAAGGGATTTAAGGGAGAACCGGCCCATTGTGAGAAGAGAGAGTCGCTTGCAGCCGCCCAGTCGGTCTGATGCGCTCCTACTGCTACCTGTACGCTATCATCCACTATCTGTAAATGTTGTATAAAATTTTTCGTTTCTTCTTCGTCTACGGAATGAGTCAGTCTTTCGTTCTCCACCCCGAAGTCACAACAGTGTACACTTTCATGAAAAATAAAACGATCACTTTAATTTGGCTCTGGTCCGATTGAAGCAGTGGGAGCATTAGCTGACTAGCACACACCCGGATGATCAGCACAAGCTGGTCGAGCGGGCGAAGACGAAGGCTTGGCACCAAGGCTTCCTGGACTAAGGGAGGCCTCCCACCATAGGATGACAACCGTTTGCTCAATAAAAGTTCATTCATCATCATCTGCCTTGTATTTCACACTGACCATTAAATGGTAACATCATCACTAATATCACTCATTCTGAAGAAAGCGAATGTAGAAAAGCACAACCTAGCAGTTCAAGCAAATGAGCAAAAAATGTTGATGCCAAGATGCATGCGAAGCAAAGCCAACTATTTGCAGTATATGTTGTATGATATGAGCATAAGATTAAAATTCTAGGGTTTTACGTGCCAAAACCACGATTTGATTATGAGGCATGACATAGTGGGGGACTAAAGAATAATTTCAACCGGCTAGGGTTCTTTGACTTGAACCCAATGCACGGTACACGAACATATTTGTATTTTGCCCTCATTGAAATGTGGCTGCCACAGCCAGGATATGATATCGTGACCTCGTGCTTGGCAGCGAAAAGTCAAAGTGACTAAGCAACCATGGGTGCAATTGGAGATATTTTGTTCGATACGCGTTCTGTTCAGTGGTTGCAACGTCACAAAGTTGCAGTATGCAAAATTTGTGACAGCAGGGCGGAGAGAGCAGCCAATCAGGAAGTGGTGACCTCCCCAGAAGTTTAGTTCGGTCGTTTGTCGTCTGCTTGCAAACAGATACTACAAAACCAAATGTTTCTCGTCTTCCAAATGAACTAAATATTTATCTAAAAAAATGTATTTTTACTTCTCAAGCCCAAACACGTTTTCAAATAGTAGTACGTGTGACTACTGCAATTTATAACTATTAGGTTCTTTGCGTCGTCCCTAGGTGGTGTCGCGCACAGCGAGAAGAAAAAAGAAAAAAAAAAAAAGAACGACGGGAAGAGTGGCGTACTTTTCAAGAGGCAGCGACAACATTCCATGGCTCGCTGGCACCGATGATGTTGTCGATTTCTCTGTACAACCAACGAATTATTTGTTTCGAGAAACAAAAACGACGCCGGAATTCACTTTTTGCCATTTCTTCAAACGCGTTTCACACCGCCACCCGCTCTCCTCCTTCCTCTAGAAACGCCAGCGCAACAACCTAAGTTCCCAACGGAAGCGCCATTTTCTCGAATTAAACTATGGATTGGATTCAAACATGCCATTCCGCAGCCGAAAAGGCCGCCCGTTGGATCCAATCCAATCCACCAGACGCGCCATGCGAAGCCGTTTCATCGCTCCAAACTTCCCAGCTCCAGTCCGGTTCGGCGCCTAGCAGACGAAATGCTCGGTGGGAGGATGATTGACAGGAGCGTTTCGTCATTTTGAAGTCACCAAAAACGTGTTGGCTGCGCCCCGCGGCTAGCGACGTCGGCGCGGAGTAGGCCAATCGCGCGCGCCGGTAACCGGACGAACGCGCCGAACAACCATCTCCAATCGCACCCCATGTCGGGTAAGCACAAGATTCATTAAAACTTTGTGCTGGACACAACTGGTCACAATATACAGCAAATGATGCAGGCTTTGGCAGAGCCCAGGTCGATATTTAAAACATAGGATGCAGGCAGTATGTATACAAAATCACTTATCTCCACTTTATCCCATACAAGCAGGAAGACCTCAAGGTACCGTTCTTGGTCCTCTTCTCTTCAACTTTTATATTAGTGATAGTACAACTACAAGTCCTCATGCGACTTGCATAATATATGCAGATGACACATTATTATTTCACGATAACCCTCATTTGGTGCTGTCAACTGTTCAAACAGCACTTGACCAACTGTACATATGGAGCACATTAAATTAATTATAAATGAACTACAAAACGAATTTTTTTCAGCCTAGACAATTAGTCTCGGTGTTTACTACATACCACATTTACACTTGGTCAGTGTACCACAGAAGTTGTCTATACAGTTAAAAAACGGTGCACATTTCCACCGTATTATGTCATGGGATATTCAAGTCGCTAACGTTTATAGACGAATATCAAGATGTGCAGGTATGCATGCTAAATTCAAATTTTTACCAACAGCAGTAAAACTACACATACGTAATACTTTATTCTTATCTCATATTAGTTACTGTTCTAGGGCAAAACAATGCTAACCAATCTAAACAAGATACATGTACTCGAGAGAACTGTCCACCATGTAGCCAATCTCAAACCAGATGCACATACACACAGGACATGTTCAAACAGTTCCAGCTGATTTTAATCCGTAACAAGTACTCGTGTTTAGCTAATTGCTATATACAGGGAATTTGTAGCATCGGCAACATGTAGAACCCAATTGCACACCTAATATATAGATATCCTTTGAGGCCATGTCTACGATGGAATATTTCATTCTCTGTCACTACCTGTAGATACCAAATTATTTGGCCCTGTCTTTGTTTTACTAAATCAACTACCTGGAAGTAAAATTGAAATTGAAAATCTAAGCTACACTAGTCTAAAAACTTTCTTCGTCACACTTGATTGATCAGGTACCTCCACGAGTTTAGATATGCTTTTTTTTCTCTCCTTGTTGCAATGGCTGTGATTTATTCTTTTGTGTGTAATGATCTGTATATAACGCATGGTTCGCGTTTTAATATAGTGCATAGCTGGTGTGATTAAATATCTGTGATTAGATTGTTCCAAACCAGCTATCAAATCAAGTGTTGTGCACATACCTCTCTGATTGCACATTATTACAAGTAAAAATTCAGACTGCTGTTTACTGTATCTGAACTGCCATGTAAAGGAGGCTCGAATGCCTGTTAAGCAAATTTATTTTGCTTTTGGCTCGAGCCTCTCCATTTTTTTAAATGGAGAAACAAATTGTTGTTGTATTCTTTTATTTCCTGATAGGCAAATAAAAATAATGGAGGCTTCGGGCGTGCCCAGGTCATTTCATAATAGGTGAATAAAAATTGATCCTCTTCGAACCAGACGAACTCCTGAAAGTTGAAGGAAACAACCAGTGAATGCCTAAACTAAGCGCTGCCATTTGATGAGACAAGACAGGCAGCCTTTAATATAGCACAATGAACTGAAAGGCCAATTAACATAGCCCTATGCTTTAGCTTGTAGATGTAAAACATGCACTGACAATGCTTAAGTACAACTTCAAATGCATCACTTGCACTCCGTGAAATTTTGTTACCAAGTCCTGCACATATTGACACAGTTGGCTATTCATTAAACAGATGAACCAAGATTGCTGGTGCATGTTGGGTTATAAAGGATGCAGAAAATGAATGAAAAAAACAACTATTGAGTACTATCAATGGCTGAAGTGTGTGTTGGCAGCATCAGATGTGCTTTCAATAATTGTGCCCAAGGACTATGTGCACTTGAAGTTTATAGTAGCTATCACTGTTCCATTGAAGGTACATTTTGGAAGTCTGCAACACCCACTGGCTCATATATGATGTCGCTGCTATGTAGCAATATTTCCTACAATTTAGAGTAAACTGTACAGGTGATCGTTTGGTTACCGTTATCACCAAGTCTCATTTTAATACTGGAAGCATGTTGAGAGGTATGAAAAACTAACTAAGCTGTTAACTATGGTCGCAGAATTAAAAACTGGCCTACATTGCCCTAGCAGCATTCCTTGTCACCAGGTGAACTCGCATTTAATTTGAGTTATACAGTATTTTTTTTTCTGCATGTATACAGAGTAACCAGTATGAGCAGATATATTTTTTCCATTTTTAAAGGGACACTAAATACAAATACTAAGTCTATGTGGACTGTTAAAGTACCATTCCAGAAACATCGCAGCACTTGTTTTGTGCCAGAAAAAGGAAAAGAAGACTTAGTTTACAAGGAAACTGCGTCTGAAGGGTCCGCATACCTTTAGCGCAATTCAAATCGCTCACTCCTGAGCTGGGGAGTGGTGACGTTGCATACCCCATCACCACCCTTTACTGCTGTTGGGGAGTAGAACGGGCCTGACAGACGGCGCTACGGTTTTCTGCACTAAACACTAATGCATGGTCATGGAGAAGCTGAGCCAAGTTGGATTTGCCTCTGCAGCTGCTTTTGGTCAAGTGGTGTGGACCGTTTGGGAATACCGCGACATCACGTGGATGTGGCATTGTCTACTACTTGAAGTTTCTGTGAGTTTTGCGAGGCAGCAAAACCAGTGCAGCATGATGCAATAACAAAGCTGCTGAAATGCGAAAGCATGGGCGGCTCCTGAGCGGAGAAAAGAGAAAATGAAACCTTTCAACCGTCTGCGTCGCCGCCAAGGGTAATGTCAATGAGTTATTTCACAAGAACTGGAGAAGTAGCATTTTATTTCGTCTTATAATGCAATACAAGCAACCTTCTATTACAAGTGGTTGAGTGTAAGTGACAGAATTATAGTGAGGAGTGCCTATGTCATTGAGCTAGTACTTGAATGTCCTGGGGGAGTCTAATTGTGTCCCGCATTCACCTCGATTTCTCGAGTACTAAAGCTCTGTTTGCGATGATATTGACACCTTAGACATTCTTGAGCACAAATCTATCACTTTAGCTTGACTTAATATTTGCCTTTAGTGTGCCTTTAAAGGATCCCTCACCAGGTCTGGCCATTTTGAGCTGACAAGCGCCGTGCATACAATGCGCGCTAACGACTGTCTGCTAAGTATTACATCGCTACGCGCTGTGGAAATAGCTGAAATTTCGAACCCAATGCTGTTTGCCTTAGAGGGATGACGTATATGTGCTAGTGCGCCTATGTACACGTGTCTGCTGTGACGTCACTCTTAGCAACTCATGACTGAGAATTATTCACGGCATCATCTGCTATTTGTGCAATCTGTTGCATCGATAGATGAATTAAGGTTTAGAGAAATAATAAAACACATAAACCAAATGTCTGCGTGTATTTGTTTTACTTTGCACCACAGCAAGAGAGATGTACTTCCATTTCATCTGCTTGTTCCCACGTCGTGCAGTCGTGCGTGCTGACACTGAGACAATGCCATTTTCTACAGTGTTCCAACGTACGATCATGCTCTGTAATCCGCTTGTGTCTGCCTCAGTGTTCGTGTAGCACTGACTTGTACCACTAGTCAGGTGTTCTCATGCACAGCATGCACAATCGTGTGCTGCTCAAAACGAGACAAACAACATCTTGTGCACGACACCGTCAGCAGAAGTGCGCCATGCAGCAAAAAGGGGGAAAAAAAAAAAGGAAGGCGGGGCCTGTGATGTATGCGTCATGCGATCCTCGAGGTGCGGTATAAGCGCAGGGAAGGAATTTCACTTGGGGAGGCTAGACAGGGTAAGTGCAAAGGGTGCCTCTCTTGGCAGTGGTGCTCGTCTCCTGAAATCATGGGTTCGCACTATATTTCTATCTTGGCTATTAATGAGCCAATTCGAAAAATTTTTGCGGCAGAACGCTCCCTAAAGGACACATAAATTCCAGTGTATAACCGAAATCTGCTATGTGGCCTGGTGAGGAGTCCTTTAAGTAGAGCGACAAGTAAGAACAGTAGTTTAGCTATAATATTTGCTGGTAATAAACCAACATGCAAGGCGGCCAAAGAATTCCACCCTATTTCACCTCATGTCACAATGCAATCACGAACTTTTCAAGCAGTCGAAGAGTCTTCCAGCATGAATAATATGAAAGCACGCCCTGTTACTCTTTTCACAGTACAATTATAGGTACTTATTGTTAGAGGCTATCCAGTCGCTGACCTATAATTTGTACATGCTTGTTTATACGGATAGCTTCGCAGCACTGCCACTGGCCCCATAAAAGTAACAAGGACTGAAATTTCTGATACCTTACAGCATGCAGTTTGACAATTTTGACTCTGCCTGCACGACTGCGGACTAATTTAGTCACTGAGTCAAGCAGAGACTGCGGTATTTTGGTTGCAGTGTATAGTGAAAGTGACAGTCGCCCCAAAAGTGATGATCCGAGAATACAGCACACTCTTTGGCCCCTTGTGGAATAAAGTCGTTTGGAAAATCCAATATTTTGAGCTTCTGATTACTCAGACATGTAGGCATTCCCCACTGAGTCCGGCAACTGTATAGTATTGCGAAGTACTAGTCGACTCTCGTTACAACAGACCCTGATAATCCGACAAAAAACGTCCGTTTTATTCGAAGTCTGTAATATATGAAACGCCTAACTTCCGAAACTTCCGTCGCAATGTCTGACAACTTTATTGCAAAGAGAGTGACGAATGTCCAAAGTAATAAACAAAAATAGTTGCAGTTTCGCTTAGAAGGTGAAGCATCGATTGCGATAGCAAAATAAGCAAGATAAGCGCGGCAGCAGAAGCAAGCGAATTTATCTTTGAGCTGTCTCTCACTTCAACGCGAACCAAACATTGCAAGCACAGTGCATAGGAAGCTACCGGCACTGGGTGCACTGTTCACATAGCAGATCGCTTTCAAGATACGGTGCCCGCGCGCGAGCACTTTGTTTACATCGTAGACTGTTTTCGAGCTACAGCGGCCGCGCTGTAAGCAGCAGCTGCCGGAGTATATCCCCATTCTCTCTTACCTCCCCAACTCCGTGCCTCAAGCGCAAAAGATGGCATGTTTCCTCCCTCCCTCCATCGCGTGTGGGATATTGAGCAGTGATCGTCGGCTGACTCTTGTAGATCAGTTGTCAGCCCGTGTCGACAAGCCAAAAGTTTCTACATATAGGCCTGATTTTGGGGAAAAAAAAAAAAAAATGCCCCTAATTTTGTCCGCTGTAGCCGATAGTCTGCTATAGCGTGGTCCGTTAAAAGTGAACTTCGCTGCACTAATCAAATAAGTAGAAAAAAAAACTAAGGCTGAAATATGGTCTGTTATATCTGAAAGTCTGTTGTACTCTGGTCCGTTGTAACGAGCACAGACTGTATAAGCATTTTTTTTAAGCAACCAATTTTTATGCAACTACATTAAATCCTAGAGACTATGATTAATATTTGAGTACATGGCTTCGTGGCCGTTAGTTAAAGGGCAACTTGTGCAGTTTCAGAATGGAGAGAGTTGATTTAGGTGACCTTTTAATTATTCACTTTTGAGGGATGTTCACTGAAGCAATTGAAAAGCTTTCTTGAAGTTATCTAGCTAATTGATCGAAAATTGAGAAAAGGATCTGCCACAGCAACTACATGAGCAATTATTTCACCTTTGAAGACGCATTAAAAGAAACTGAGGAAAGTGTAATGTCAATCTTGCCACCCTCTGCCTTTCATTATGGTGCTAGTGTTACCACTGAAATGGCCCCACAGGTCTGTGCCATGTGGCCCATTTTCATTCTTATTGCTTCTCAGAATATCCTAATGTTTTAAAGCTGGTGTTATGGATGAAAAAAAAAATACATGTGCTGTGTTTGCACAACAAGGTTTTCAAAAAGCTTAGGGCTTACAGGGCCTTCAGAAATTATGGCGGCTGCATGAAGAAAGCTAGAGAGCAGCAAGATAGACATGCTCTTTTTATTAGTCAGTTTTGGCTTCAGCAAGTCTGCTGAGACTAGGTAATGTTAAGAACAGGCTACAATCCCTCCAACACATTCACTGAGGCAGTACATTTTGAAGTCCCAATTACTGTATGTGATGACCCACCAGTGGGTCACTTGCCATATTCCTGAGGAGCACTTTGACCGACTGGTGAGTCACCAGGAATCGCTCACTATCTTGCCAGCAGAGGGGGGAGAGGTAGTGGGAGTAATGACAGGAGGAGAGGATAGGTAGTACAGAAGCAACGCATGCTGCTGGCTGTTTGTCACTAATTTGTGACATGCTTGTTTGAAGCTTTTAAATTTTTTATGGGATGCTTAAACCAGAGAAAGCTGGAGTTCGATGTTATGTGTAACCATCTTGCACTTACCAAATAACCCGACACACTGACTTCGTAAAAAAAAAGTGAACATAAACTCATGTGGCTGCATACATTTGGGTGAACAAATTAGTCATCATCTGTGCAATACTAACTGATCTACAGCTGCCCTAAGGTGCGAGGTGGTTTACTTTCAAGTAAAAGAATGTGCATTGAGAAAACCTGCCAATATAAAGGTATTCTTTTACACAACATGCTTGTTTCAGTTTTTTGTAATAAGCCCACAAATTTCACTGTGGGGAGACTAGATAGACGTACCACAGCACATTGAGCAAAAAATATGCACACAAGGCAATTAGGAGAAAGAAAATCACAGACAGCACAAGTGAAAACGAAACACTAACCCTTTGGCGAGATTCCTCTGGTTTTTGGCGCTTGCGCTACTACCAAGCCTATTGCAACTGCCTGGTGTAGGTCTTGAAGACAAAAGATGAGAAAACCAAATTAAAACAAATAGCATGAAACACTTGCACCGAAGATGCAAACATACAGTTTGACGCTGCCTTCAGCTTAGTGCAGTACCAGATCCTTCCTTTCCAGTTCTTTTATCTTTGGAGCACAAGTTGGTGCGAGATATATAAAGGGCCCCTCACCAGGACTGGCCCTTTTAAACTGACAAGCGCAGAGCATACAATGTGGGCTAATGATTGTATTTGCAAAGCATTACATCACTACGCGCCGTGGAAAAGTTTGAAATTTCAATCCGAACACAGTTTTTCCTTTCTGTCGCGGCGACCACGCTCCAAGCCGGACGGTGACGTGCTCTTGTCCCTGCGCCTACGTACTCAAGTCTGCAGTGCGACGTCGCTCGTAGTGACTTCGAGAATTATTCAAGGCAACTTCTGGTATTTGTGCGATTGTTGCTTGAATTGACGAATTGAAGTTTAGAGAAATAATAAAACACGCAAACGAAATGTCTTCGTGTTTGTTTGTTTTACTCTGCATCGAAGCAAAAGAGATGTACTTCGATTTTGTCTGCTTATTCCCACGGTTATGGAGTCATGTGCGCAGGTGCCGCAACTATGCCATTTTCTACCATGTTCCAACGAGTGATCATGCTCTACGATCTGCTTTGTTCTGCCTCAGTATTCGTGTAGCACTGAATTATACCACTAGTCATGTGTCCTTCTGCACAGCGAGCAAAATCGTGTGCTGCGTGAAACCGGACAATCAGAACAGCTCGTGTGTAACACCGTCAGCAAAAGTGTGCAGTGCAGGGTTAAAAAAAGAAAAAAAAAAATATAGAGGAGGAAAAAAAAAGAAAAAAAAAAAAAAAAGGACGGGGCCCGTGATGTATGCGTCACAAGATCCTCGAGGTCCAGTATGGGAGAACGCAGGGAAGGAATTTCGCTTGCAGTGGCTAGACTGGGCGAGTGGAGAGAGTGTCTTGCTATGCAGTGGAGCTCGCCTGTTGAAATCGTGGGTTTGCAGCCCTGAAATATTTCTATATCGTCTATTAATGAACCGATCTGAAAAATTTTTGTGGCAGAACGCTCCTTAGAGGACACGAACAACTTCCAGTGTATAACCAAAATTTGCTATAGGGCCTGGTGAAGGGCCCTTTAAAGACTAAAAGGATGTACTGAACGCATGCACTCGAAAGAAGCCAACATATTAACTATCAGGATCCACAAAGAGTGATATGCTGTTAGTATGAATGTGTAAAGCATACAGCCATGGCCTTTCTGCAGGAAACGGCACGATGCTATGCTCACTGATCAGCGATTTCCCTTTCTCCTATAGGTCAACATGGTAAAATGTCCTTAGAGGAAGCTTTAGCTTGGGGGCTCCTATCTAAATACATGCAAAAGGAGAACAACTTTTTCTTGGCAATCACTGCACCGAATTTGACGAGGTTTGTTGCACTTAAAAGAAAAATTTTAAATCCAGTGACTCTAGGAAGCGAAATTGAGATTGAGGTCATCAACTTTTTAAATCAGAATAATTTAAAATAGTAAAATGAAGAAAAAAAAAACAACAATCATGCCTAGAACTCTGGAACTTGGCAATGAAAGACGATATCACAATTCTGTAAAATGCGCCTAATAATACGAGGGCGAATCAGAAAAGTCTTTGCGCCTATTGTTTTTTAGCCAAATTATGGCTGTAAATGCAAAGTCAACATATCCATTCCTAGCGGTGGACCTTTCTTGGCCTGGCCTGGTCTTATCTGCCGGTAGCTCTGCGACAAGGTGCTGCTGTCAGTTATTGAAGACTGTGGTTGTGCTTCACACGTCCACAGCATACGAGCAACTAAGTGTGATTAGTTTTCTATGGAGCAAGAGACGAATGCCCATCGAAATCCACAGGGAAATGCAGCCCACATATGAGGAAAGGTGTCTCACTTTAAAAAGTGTGAGGTGGTGGTGTTGCGAGTTCGCAAAAGGCTGACGGCGGTTCCACAGTCCGACGCTAGTTTTACAGTCAGCCGGACGAATTCTACCACAGAGGAATCTCAAATTTAGTGCTGCAGTGGGACAAGTGTCTGAACCGGTGTGGGGACTATGTGGAAAAATAGTGTAAGGTACGTAGAAGAGTACATACATTTGTAATTACCTGTGTGTATATTACTTTGGCTAATAAAAAATAGGGGCATTTGTCCTCATACTTTAATGTGAACCAAATCGATGTATTATATATTACAATGAAATATACCATTATGCGAGTAGGAATTTTGCAAAACCCTCGTAAATGTAACAAATTTTCTTAAGCTGTAAATTAATATATTAAAATTGTCCACTTGGGCGCTCTAAAAAGGATGCAGTTCACAGAACTACCATGTCTGTGTTTTCAGTGCAGAGTTACCATCTCGTAAACTTCATGCTTCCATTTTGTTTTAAACATATCAATTTTCACGAATTTTTGTATAAAATCCCAGGCCCTCAATTGGAATTTCACTCTTTACCGTCACTAGAATGCACTGTTCTCTCTCAAATACAACAAATTTAATTTAAATTGGTTCAGGGGTTGTTTCATAAAAGTGTTCCTGTGTTTTACGTGTACTTTAATAGGCGGTATCAGAGTTGGTACTGAGATAAAGCTTCCTCTTAACACAATTTGAACAATATCAAACAAATGTAGCAATAAAGAATTCATATTTCCTCAATTCTTGATTAATATTGTTCATCCAAGAAGTAGAAGTCTTATCAAGCACTCTAAACTTGCAAAAAACGAAGCACTATCTCTATCTCTTTAAAAACTCTTTAAAAACTCTATCTCTTTAAAAACAACATAAATTGTAATCTAGCGTTTAGTCCAAGAATGCTCAACTAGTTATTTTCATTTATTTTCTACAATATTCTTCAAAGCTCCTTAAAATGTCCCAATCAACATTTTTAGAAGTACAGCTAAACTTCTATATAAGATATTCCCGAGATAATGAAGTATTTAACTTTTCATAACCTCTTGTCCATAGAACACCATTTATTTAACACCTCAATATAACGAATGAGTTTGTATATGATTTCAATATAACGAAATGTCACTGGCGCTGGGGAATAAAAAAAAGAAGAGCCGAGACAATAAATGGAAGCTTCGGGGGATGCAGATGGTCAAATGATTGAATTACAAGTGGCTGCTTGCAAACTTACTTCTCAAATCGTGCCACGAAGTGGAGCCGCATCATGTTCTGTATAAAGTACGAATACAATAAGATCCTATCGCACCCCGCGCACCGCGTGCTTTAGGTGCGAGTTAAAATGTACTAGGGTGAGACAAAAAAGATGGTGCCTTTATGAGTGTCGCCTTCCCACGCGAGCAACGGGAAAGAAGGAGGGGAGCGAGCTCGCAGTGACGCGATCAAGTGCACGCGAGAAGGCGGAGTGGGAGGCAAATTGGCACGCGTCTCGATTTCTCGCGCGTGTCTCGGCTGTGACTGTGCATGGCTGTAAGCGCAGTTGAGCTCATATGCAGTCGCGCACCCTCTGCTTTAGAGGTAATTTGTGGCGTATACAAATAATGGTGTGCCAAGACGGCATGGCACCATGTAAGCTGTCTTCCCACGCATTTAGTATTGGAGATTGCATAATCTTGAGTTTCAGTAACTCGTTGGTGCGAGAGGCAGACGAAGCATTCGCTCCCCGCTGCCGGCGCTGTTCTGATTGATGGCGTTGTCCCAGTATGGACCACGCTATCAGTCGCGGGGGTGGAGTGCGTGCGAAAGCGTGGCTGGCTTTGCTTAATTCATACCGCCGATGTGAAGATAGCGTCGACGTACGTGGCATGAAACCGTATTATTCGTTGCCAACTCCCAAATTTATCAAAAATCGTTCTCATTCCAATTTGCTTTTTTCGATTGCCCGATAATTCAGAAAATTCGTTCGCCAACTCTATTTCTTGCATAAAAGGTTGAATTTCAATACAACGAAATTTCAATATAACTAAGCAAATTGCCGATTTTACAGTCTTCGTTATATTGAGGCTTAACTGTACAACGAAGTTCACTTTACACTATATGCCATATTTTCACAAATACAGTTGACATGTTAGAGTACTGAAAGTATAATTCAGACTTCATTTTTTGCATTAAATGAAAGCCCGGGACCTCTAAACCCTAAAAGAAATACTGACAAGCCTCAGAATGCCCTAAATAATGTAATATAATAGCTTTCTGTGGTCAGTTTCAGTTCTGTTCCTACTGTGTTGTAACATCATGATCCAGAAGGGAGTCATGTGGGAGCAGGACATTGCGATGTTTTGACACACACTCGAGCTCACTCAGTTGTCTGCTCTGCTGTTACATTGGCCCTACCAAAAAATAACAGCATAGAAGGCAACCAAGCGAGCCGCAGCGAGTGTTAAAAGGTCACAATGTCCTGGATATGCCCTGTGTCCTGGCAATGTCCTGTGACCACCTTCTGTGTGTTGACGTCCCGACACAGTAATCACCTGGAAAATGAAAACACAACTGGCCGTACAAAATCTACTGTATTGAATAATTTAAAGCACTCTGAGGCTTACCAGTACATTTTTCTGGAGTTTAGAGGTCTAGGATCTTCATTTAATGAAAAAATATTAAGAGATTTGAGATTAATTGCACATTTGTTTCACAATGAATACCCTACATAAATTATTTACAGAAAGAGGTCCCATGGAATAAATCTATGTCAATGAGTTAAAATTACGTCAGTACTTGTATAAGCATAGGTTTGTATAAAGTGCCAATATGGCTGTCTCTTTAGAGGATTATATTGTACAATATAAGCGGCATGTCGCTCTGAAGGGGGGTGGGCAGTCAATGCTGTCTGGCAATGCTGGGGCACACGAAAGACCGCCAGGCTTAAAGCAAATTTTTTTTTAATGTGAGGAATAATGTGCAAACACTTAGTTTGTTTCCCATAGATGAAAATTGCATTATACATTACATTCTTTTACAATACATACTTTTTTAGTGTGCCTCCCACATTACATTATTGCAAATAGCACTACAACCATACAAAGGCAACGGACAAGCCGAGAAAAGTGCACGATAAATTGTTTCTGAAATTTATAGTCTTAAAGAAAGTGGAATAAAATGTTTGAATAGTTTTCAGATAATGAATAGTTGTTATGCTGCCGAATGAATGAATTCTTGGGTTTCTACGTGCAATATGATTATGAGGCACATCATAGTTGGGAACTCCGGATTAATTTTGATCATTAGGGGATCTTTAATGTGCCCCCATTGAAATGCGGATACCCCGGCAAAGATGTTCACATACTAGTATTCTTGAAGTTAGGAAGTTCCTGCCATTACATAGTACATTAGGAAGTGTTTATCAAAAGCATAAATGGAGCATTAGGAGCAAACAAGTAGTTTACAGTCAAATCCCGTTAATACGAAGTTCACGGGGACCGCAAAAAACTTCGAATTAAACGAACTTCCAATTAAGCACAAAACACAAAAAACAGCACTTTATTTGTGGCGAAATAGAGTATTTTCTCTAAGAAAAATAGTCGGGCATCTTGCTTTGCTTCATCTTGCCGAATCGCGCTGCTGAAAGCAAGTTCTGCAGGCTGTAGATGTGGCGGAATGCTTCTTCCGCGTTACTTTCAGTGGCAAAGAAGCGCTCCGCAAGAGCAAGGCCCGCAGCTACATCGGCAGCCTTAGGTTGCGGCTCGCCTTCAACGTCATCGTCGCTTTCCTGGGTCGCTTCCTGGGGCCGAATAATCTACAATTTCGCTATCCGTCAGCACACCGCACGTTTCGACCGCCTTGTCTACGGCGACGTAATCTTCAAAATTGACGTCCCCGAGAGCATCACCAAAATCAGTGCCGTCAAGCTCGCTTGTTGACGCTTCCTCCGCTGAAATTTCAGAGGCATCCTCCGAAGAAGCTGCCACAAAACCACAAGCCCTGAAGCAGTTTGCGATTGTTTCTTGCTTCACACGATCCCATGCTCGCGCCAACATGTGGATGGCACTAAGCAGGCTCACCTCGTACTTTGTGGAGCTATCCATACACAAAATCATGCGCTCGAGGAGGTGCCGCCTGTACAGGACTAACATTCTTGATGATGCCTTGGTCCATTGGCTGCAAAACAGCCGTTGTGTTTGCAGGCTAAAATGCGAGGCGTATTGCACTCAAGGCTGGCACATTCACCTGAGCACTGCAGTGATTGACAAGGAACAACACCTTGCGGTTCGAAGCAGCAAACTTGCGGTCCAATTTGCTTATCCAGCTCTTGAAGATTTCGGCCGTCATCCACGCTTTTTTGTTCGCCTCATAGTCCACAGGCAGCGTCTTCACGCCTTTAAAACATCTCGGCTTCGCGGCTTTCCCGATCACAAGTAACCGACATCGTTCCGTGCCAGTCATGTTTGCCGCGATCAGCACCGACACTCTCTCCTTGCTGCGTTTGCCCCCAGCACAGTCGTCGTCCTTGAATGTCAGGGTCTTCTCTGGTAGAAACCGATAGAAGAGTGCAGTCTCATCTGCATTGAAGATGTCTTCCGGTCTGTATTCGGCGAGATATTCACGCAGCATACGCTGCAAGACTAATCTCGCACAATCTCGCCACTGCCAGTATGCAGCGCTGCGTGCACCTATGGCACCTGCGTGGCCTCCGGCGGGAGCCGCTCCGCCTCCCGCCGGAGTTGATCGCGGAGGCCACAGCAGCCGTAGCAATGAATAATCGCGCCGCTCCAAGAAGGATGGCGTTGCGGGCGGCTGCGGTGGCGATGACACCAACGCGGAGCACGGAACTGTTGCAACACTTGAAAAATTGCACATTCTACCAAAGAATGACGGTCACCTCGAGGATCCCGGCTGAAAATTAACTTCCAATTAAACAATATTACTGGATGAGGAATTATCGAGCGATTTCTTCTATAGGATTACATGCAAAACTGACGGGACAAGCACTTCACTTCTAATTAACCGAAAATTCCAATTAAGCGGCTTTGAATTATCGGGAGTCGACTGTATTTGCATGCACAGGGCTCTTGAGAGAGTGCAAATACATAATCACTGCACAGTCAGTAAAGTATGGCTACCTAAGTGATGTAGCCTGCTCCACTATGCAAGTTCTGATGTTTTGTGTCTATACTATGCCCATGAGGGTGAAATTTACAGCACTTTTGTTCCAATTTTATTTTTATTTGGGCGTGCAGTTGACGTTTTGTAAAACTGTACTGAAAGCGCCATGTTTTGTCTTCAGCAATGATGTGCGCCTCCAAGAGCAAATCTGCACAAACCTATCTATGTCTGTTTTTTCCTTCAACCTGGTCCTCTATGAGGGAGTTTGGCACTAACCTGGCATACAGATTTCATTTCTCCAAGTTCTCACACAAGATTTGCTGGCATACTGCCTTACTGGTTTCGAGAGCATCCTACAGCATGCAGGCTAACAGTACTGTCTTGTTGCACAATTTCTTTGGTTTGAGCTACAATGTGTTCATTCCATGAGATTGAAGGACGCCCCTGCCTTGTGTGATCTTCCACTAATGTTCTCAATATAAATTGCTTGTGCCACTTGCGAACACTCAGGCCAGGGATAATGCCTCATTGCTGTAAGCGCCACGAAGAAGCTCACATCTGTCTGTTCACAGTCGCTTGCAGTAGAATGCAACCAAGGAGTGGCAGCAATGGATGTTTCAACCACAAAATGCCATCTAGGGGCTGCCACAGCAACTAACAAACAACACAGCTTAGTCTTAAAAGATGGCGGTACAAACACATATCAAACATGTTTCAGGGAATCACTACTACAGAAGAAAATAAATCTTGGAAATTCATGGACAAAGGTTGTAATTGCATAACTGAGAAGCTGAATAGCTACAATGAAGTATGGTATGTGTATTAGCTTATTAAGTAGTTTAGTATGTAAAGCAGAATTTAAAATATGCAGGCTGTAAACAGCTGGGATGTTTAGCCATCTTGTTAAAGCCAAGATGCAAGTTAACTTTTAAATGCAATACAGGCAGAAAGTACTTACCTTTTTGGTGTCAATCGAGAGTTTTTTTTACCAACAGAACCATAGATTGGACCCAGCAGAGTGCTTCCTGGTGCTAAAAAGGAAAAAAAGGAAAAATGAGAACATGCTATACCAATTGACACCTTGCTTAAAGAAAAAAAAACCTATTAAATTCTCAACCCGACATTTCAAGTCTACTCGTTTTGCCTGTGGCACTGCGAACCGATTTACGGGGGTGTATGATGTCCAGAAATGAATGCACAAACACATTTTTCCCTAAGCACACACATTTTGTGGGATACATTCAACTTTATTAATGATGAATGACCTTCAGATACAGACTACACAAACAGCAGCAAACTTGATACAGGATAGACTAACAAGCAACACATTATAGGATTCATAATCGCAGCAGCTTTTTCAGCCACTGTGCTGTTGCTGATTTTGTTCAATTGGTTCAGAGAAAGTACCACTCTGGCATCATTTTACCATAAGAAGAGTTCCAAAGGTACGGGTGAAACTCTGGGTCTTCTTTTCAGTACTAAGTAATTACCGTATTTACCCACATAGTGAACACACTTGCGTAATAAATGCAGACCCCACTTTTCCAATCAAGAAGTTTGTTTTTTCTCCTTTTTCTCGCATAATGATCGCACCCTGAACTTGCTGTCATGAAGTAGGTGACATGCGGTACGATTTGGCGTCTGAAATGGTGTCCGGTGGGCGCGATTGTGTCCGACACCATGCCTAATGCTTTTATTGCGATAGGAATTATATGCACGCTCCAGGTGCATTTTTGCCGTCGTCGTCGCCGCGCGAAGGAAGCCGACGATCGTGGCTCAACCTTGCGCGTCTTTCGTCGCGCAAAAGGCCGCAAGGAGGAGGGGGGGGGGGGGGTGCTCTCCCTCGATCTCGAATTACCCCTGTCCTGCGTCAGCCAATTCCAACTAACGCCCGCGAATTTCCTAATTTCACCGCTTCACCTAGTCTTCTGCCGTCCTCGACTGCGTTTCCCCTTCTCTTGGTACCCATTCTGTCACCCTAATGGTCCAACGGTTATCTAATCTGCGCATTACATGACCTACCCAGCGACAATTCTTTCTTTTAATGTCAAATAGAATATTGTCTATATTCGTCTGCTCTCTTTCTGTCTCTTAAAGCTGTGCCTAGCATTCTTTGTTCCATCGCTCTGTGCGGTCCTTAACTTGTTCTCAAGCTTCTTTGTCAGTCTCCAAGTCTCAGCTCCATATGTCAGCACAGGTAAAATGCACTGGTTGCATACATTTCTTTTCAATGATAACGGTAAGCTTCCAGTCAGGAGCTCCTGATGTTTGCCGTATGCGATCCAACCCATTTTTATTCTTCTGTGAATTTCCTTCTCATGGTCAGGGTTCCCTGTTATTAATTGACCTAGGTAAATGTACTCCTTTACAGACTCTAGAGGCTGACTTGCGATCCTGAACTCTTGTTCCCTTGCCCAGTTGTTCACCATTATCTTTGTCTTGTGCATATCATATTGATCTTCAACCCCACTTTTACACTCTCCCTGTTAAGGTCCTCAATTATTTGTTGCAACTCATCTGCAGTGTTGCTGAACAGAACAAACCGAAAGTTGCTGAGGTATTCGTTGTCGATCCTTACTCCTATACCTTCCCAGTTTAATAGCTTGAATACTTCTTCCAAGCACGCAGTGAATAGCATTGGTGAGATTGTGTGACCTTGGCTGACCCCTTTCTTTATAGGTATCTTCCTACTTTTCTTGTGTAGAATTAAGGTGGCTGTGGAATCTTTGTAGATATTTTCCAAGGTATTTACATAAGCAGTCTGTACTTCTTGATTATGCAATGCCACTATGACTGCTGATGTCCCTACTGAATCAAATGCTTTTTCGTAATCTATGAAAGCTATATAGAGAGGATTATTGTACTCTGCGGATTTCTCGATAACCTGATTTATGACATGGATGTGATCTATTGTAGAGAATCCCTTCCTGAAGCCAGCGCGTTCCCTTGGTTGACTAAAGTCCAATGTTGCCCTTATCCTATTGGATATTATTTTGGTAACTATTTGATATAATACTGGGAGTAAGCTAATAGGCCCATAATTTTTCAGTTCCTTAACATCTCCCTTTTTGTGGATTAGTATAATGTTTGCATTCTTCCAGTTTTCTGGGACCCTTGCAGTTGATAGACAATTTGTATAGACAGCCGCCAGTTTTCCAAGCATTATGTCTCCTCCATCTTTGAATCAATATTATTCCATCTTCTCCTGCCGATTTTCCCTGTTTCATGTCTTGTAAGGTCCTTCTGACCTCATCTCTAGTTATAAGAGGAGTTTCTGTATCCTGTTCATTATTGTTTCGAATGGAGTACCCCCGAGTCTTCTGGGTACTGTACAGGTCAGTATCGAATTCTTCTGCTGCTTTTATTATACCTTTGAAATTGCTGATGATATTACCCTGCTTATATTTCAGTGCATACATCTTGGTTTGTCCTATGCGAAGTTTCCTTCTCACTGATTTCAGGCTGCGTCCATTTTTTATGGCTTCTTCAGTATTTCTCGCATTATAATTTCTAACATCCCTTATTTTCTCCTTGTTCTCCTCATCAGTTTTGACAATTCCATGAAGTCTATCTGATCTCTTGGGTTGGACACTTTCATTCTTTGTCGTTTCTTTATTAGGTTTTTGTTACTTGGGAGAGCTTGCCTACTGGTTGCCTTGGTGCCTTGCCTACCACTTCAATTTCTGCCTCTGAAGCCCGCCTCGTTATGGTTTCATTCATTACCTTTATGTCATCATCATCATCTCTGTTCTAACGCTGCATATTTGTTTGCAAGTACCAGCCTAAATTTGTCTGCTTTTACCCTTACTGCCTCTAACTTGACCTGTTTCTTCTTGACCAATTTTACTCTTTCTCTGTTCAAATTTAGGTGAATCCTAGCCCTCACTAACCTATGATCACTGCATTTTACCCTACCTATCACTTCTACATCCTGAACTATGCTGGGATTGGCAGAAGTATGAAATCAATTTCATTTCTTGTTTCACCATTAGGGCTTTTCCAGGTACGCTTTCTGTTGCTATGTTTCCTGAAAAAGGTGTTCATTATTCTGAGCTTATTCCTTTCTACGAATTCTACCAGCATCTCTCCTCTAGCGTTTCCAGAATCGACGCTGTAGTTGCCAATTGCCTGGTCACCCGTGCGCTTTTCCCCCAATTTTGCACTTGCCAAAGGTGGGGAAACGGCGCCGCGGTAGCTCGATTGGTAAAGCATCGCACTCAAAATGCGAAGGTTATGGGATCATTCCCCACCTGCGGCAAGTTGTTTTTCATCCACTTTCATTTCCATTAATTTATCGTTTCTTTATTTAATTTATTAAGCACAAGTAATTTCCCCTATGTTGTCCTGGGTGTCAGAGTTTGTTGGCTTCTTATGATAAGGCTTCATTTGGAATTTGTACAGACGGATCTCGTCATATGTGAACCACAGATGTACATTTCATTTGCTTTACATCACATGTGTGACACCACTTTCAATTTCAAAAGAAAGCGAGTAGCGTGCCAAACTACTTCCTCATCCAGTGTTGTTGCTCTAAAACAACAAATGGTGCTTGCCAATCGTTATTCAATGTTCACCGCAGAGACTTAGTCAGGAATTCGTACTCAATGGTGAAACCAAGCAAGAAAATAAAGTTATTACCACAAGGATGGCCATTGCTGTACAGAACAGAAAGCAGAATAAAAATTGACTGGGATTTATAAATCTACTGCTTCTTGCAATGGAGCTGAATAAGCAAAAGTATGTCTCTTGTAGAGGCAGCAAGGAAGCCAGGATACAAAGGTTGAAGGGACACTAAAGAGAAAAAAAATAAGTTGAATTGAAAAGTAACTCTTAACATTACAAAAGACAAAAATGAAAGCCAGGTAACAACGCTGCTTTCAAGTTCCTGCACCAGTACGTCGCAATGTCAGATTTTGATGGCATCTGCTCGGGCCTAGTTAGCTTGTTACCGATAAAGATTCACTACATTATATTGTAACCAACAGTTATGACAAAAAACTAATTTATTCTGGGCGAACCTGTGCCCGTCAACAAAAACCGACTGAACACTCAACAACTACAAAAAACATCCCTCAAGCTTCGCTTCTTCGAACGTCTGTCTCCTCTTTGTCGCCTGCTGTCGCGTGCCAATCGTCCGATTCTCGCGCCCGAGCCGCCAGTCTGTCAGCACCGGCCCAGGGTTGCCTTGCGGTGCTTCGCTTGACGCTCGCGGTGTGGCAGCTTTTTGAAATGCAGTTGCGATGTGTCGGTTATTTTTTTCTTCTCGTAATGCTGGCGGCATTAGCCCCCTCCGAAGAAGCATCATCCTGATGTGTAGAAAAGGCTTAGAGACGCTAAATGCTTAAAAGGACGGTGGTCAGAGGATGGCCGGTGCTAAGCTTGATCGTATGTGCAACTTCTGTTAATCAAGCCTTTCATGGTATGGCTTCATTCGTACTCGGTGTACGACCCCTGGGCGAGTCCTGTGTCGTGTTGTGGAGCAGACTTGGCCTTCAGGAGTTACCTCGTAATTTAAGGGACTTAACCAGCGAAGTAATACTCTGTAAGGGCCAAAGTAACGGCACAGTAACTTCTCTGAAAGACCGGGCGTACGTATAGGCGTCCAAAACCACACTTTGTCTCCAGGGTTGTACTGTACCTCTGTTCGCCCTAGGTTGTACCGGTTTGCGTCGACGTATTGCTGTTATAGTGCCTTCCCAACTGCCGTGCTTCTTCTGCCCTTTCTATGTATTCACCAACGTTAGGGTCGTCTTCGGTGCTGTTGTTTACAGGCAACATTGCGTCTAGTGTTGTTGTTACTGTTCGACCATAAACAAGTTCAAATGGCGTGAAATGTGTCGTCTCTTGTACTGCAGTATTATATGCAAAGGTGGCAAATGGTAGAATACTGTCCCATGTCTGATGCTCGACGTCCATGTACATGATCATGTCAGCGAGCGTTCTATTGAGCCGTTCAGTCAGGCCGTTTGTTTGCGGATGGTACGCTGTGGTTTTTCTATGAGCAGTATGTGTTAGTTTCATAACAGACTGCATCAAATGGGCCACAAAAGCTGTTCCTTTGTCTGTTATGAGTACCTTAGGTGCGCCATGTTGTAACACTATGTGTATGACAAAAAATTGAGCCACTTCAATGGCAGTTCCTTTTGTAAGAGAAGAGGTCTCAGCTTACCGGGGCAGATAATATAATGCAGTATAATCGATTGCTACCACAATCCACCGCTTTTCTGAGGTTGAAATGGGAAATGGTCCAAGTAAATCCACTCCTATTTGTTCAAATGGCACTGTTGGTGGCTGTGTTTTGTGTCTTTGAAAATCTCGGCACGATTTGACAGAGTGCTGCACCGAATTCATCAACTTCGGCCAGTAATATTTCTGGCGGATTCTCGCCAGAGTTCTACTAATGCCTAAGCGGCCAGCTGCAGGGTCATCATGGCAAGCTTCTAAGATCTCAGCTCGCAGCGATGATGGTACGAGAAGCAGAAACATCTCACCACTGTGCTCCAACTTTCGTTTGTAGAGGACGTTGTTCTGGAGGACGTACGAACACAATCCGCGGATGAAAACTTGAGGCACTTGCACTTGTCAACCCTCCAGGTACTCTATGAGCAGGAGTAATTCCGGATCAGTACACTGATGATAAGCCATTTCCGTCGCATTCACAGCACCAAGAAATGGGAAATCTTGCTCGTATTCAGGTGACGTAGCTTCGATTGGTGTGTGTGATAAGCAATCAGCATCATTGTGCTTGAGACCGGACTTGTAAACGACCGTGATGTCATACTCCTGCAGACGCAAACTCCATCTAGTGAGTCTTCCAGAAGGGTCCTTGAGGTTTGCCAGCCAGCACAATGAGCGATGGTCACTGATGGCTCGAAACAGTCTGCCATATAAGTATGGCCAGAACTTACTGATGGCCCACATAACTGCCAGGCATTCCTTTTCTGTAGCTGAGTAATTTGTCTCGGCTTTCGATGAGGTACGGCTTGCATACGCAATGACTTTTTCTTTACCATTCTGCCACTGAATAAGTATGGCACCGAGACCAATGTTACTCGCGTCGGTGTGAATGTCTGTTTCGGCATTTTCATCAAAATGGGCAAGTATAGGAGGACTGCAAACGCCGTCGTAGCTCAGAGAAGGCGTATTCTTGTTCGTTCTCCCACACAAAAGGGACATCTTTTGTCAGTCGAGTGAGTGGTTCGGCAATTTTAGAAAAATTTTCTACGAAACGCCTGTAGTAGGCACACAGTCCTAGGAAACGTCTAATAGCTTTTTTTGTTTCTTGGCTTCGCAAACATTTCTACTACAGTGATCTTCTCAGGATCAGGGTGGATGCCTTCAGCACTGTGTCCGAGAAAGTGGAGCTCGTGAAAGCCGAAGTGGCATTTTTCGGGTTTTATGGTCAATCCTGCCGTGCAAATAGCATCCAGAACTGCACTCAGTCGCTGCACGTGCTGCTCGAATGTAGTGGAGAAAACCACCAGATCATCAAGGTAGACGAGGCACGACTGCCATTTCAGTCCCGAGAGAACAGTGTCCATCATCCGCTGGGATATGGCGGGCGCAGAACACAGACCAAATGGAAGCACCTTAAACTCGTATAGACCATCCGGTGTCACAAATGCCATTTTTTTCGCGATCTCGCTCGTCCACTTCTATCTGCCAGTATCCGCTTTTGAGATCCAAAGAGGAGAAGAAGTAAGCATTGCATAGTTTGTCCAAGGTGTCGTCGATGCGTGGGAGTGGATAAACATCCCGCTACGTGACGAGGTTGAGTTTCCTGTAATCAACACAAAATCGTAGGGTGTTAACCTTCTTTTTGACCAGGACTACCGGAGATGCCCACGGGCTATTGGATGGCTGTATTACATCGTCCTTGAGCATTTCCTGTAGTTGACTTCTTATCACTTCTCTTTCTTTTGGAGCCACTCGGTACGGGTGTTGGCGCACTGGTCTTGCAGGTTCTTCGATCACAATGCGGTGTTTTGCGACGGGAGTATGACAAACTTTCGATGAAGTCGAAAAGCATTCTGCAAACTCTGTGACCAAGTTCACAATCTTATCTCTTTGTAGTGATGACAGCTCTCGGTCAATGTCAATAGAGGTAAGGACACTGTCTAAAGTTACAGAAGCTGGTGATGCTGCATCGAGGGTTGACACATCCGCAAGTTGAGCATAGTCATGAAGAGACGCTATGGCTGTTCCCTTCGCCACGTGTTGTGCCTCATTGCCAAAGTTAGTCAAGAGGACATCCGCACATCCGTTACGCAGGTGAACTAGGCCTCTTGCCACACATATTTGCTTTTCCAGTAGCAGCCCGATATTTCCGTCTGCAAGTCCCTCATAATAACGAAATACGTCGCTCCTTACAACAACAGTCACACTGCACTGTGCCGGCACAGTCACGTGCTCATCCACAATACGGAGAGAAGAAATATGTGGCTGTTCTGCATCAGAAATGATAACAGCATTTTCTGTGGAAAACAACACGCGTGATTCTTGCAAGTCGATAATTGTGCCATTCGTTTGCAAAAAGTCCATGCCCAGTATCAGCTCACAAGAACGCTCAGGGAGAACAATAAAGCTGCTGACGTATGTAAAGCCTCTAATTCCGATTCTTGCTGTGCACATTCCTACAGGGTCGACTAAGTGTCCCCCCGCTGTACGTATTGGAGATCCGGTCCAATGGGTCAATACCTTTTTTAATTTTCTGGCGAGTACACTGCAAATAACTTTATAGTCCACACCAGTGTCTATCAACGCAGTCACTTCGAAGTCGTCGATGATGACCAGCAACTCTGAAGTAACGGCGTCATCACTGCACTTGTTCGTCGTTTTGTCACTGCCGTCATCTTGTCGGATTGGCGATGGAGGGCCTTCGGTGTTCCGGGCGTCAGCAGCCTTGCCTCCATAGGTTGCTGGCTCTAGTTTTCCCGTCGAGACTTTGTGAGCGACGCCTCGATGAAATGGAAGAGGGACGCGGACTGGGCGACCTATAATGCATGGGCACTGCCGATCGAGGTTCATGTTGCTGTGGGTTCCGAATAGTTTGGCGCGTAGATAAAAATGCTTCAATTTCATAAAGGTGCTCACCGTTTCGAGGGCAAGGCGCATTCACAGAGAAGCCACACAGTCCTACTTGGCGATACTGGCATTCCCGGTATAGGTGACCAGCCTCTCCACAATGGTAGCAGAGGGGACGCCGGTCTGCAGTGCGCCATACCTCGCTTTTACGTGGGCTTCCTTCTGGCATGGGCGGCACATTGCGAGAAAGTACCTGGGGTATTGTGGCCGTTCGTCCAAAGTCGGTGCGTCCTAGGTCCTGACGTAAAGCTTCGGCGTACAATATCCGCGACTGACGCTTTGGCCGTGCACGGGGCTATACCTGAGGCTATGACTCACAAATTACTTGCCAGACTTCTTCGCGTATGACGTCAGCAAGTGAGGACACCATAGGAGGGCTTTGGGCCAACTGCAGTTTCTGCAGCTCTTCCCTTACGACAGACCTCACCATTTCGCGTAGGATGTCCATGTTGTTGGGGAGGGCTCCTGACCCAACGTCAAATGATGCGACGCTTACATCTCTGTTGTACTGCCTCGCATGCTGCTGCAGCGTCTTCTCCATTGTCGTCGCCTCTGATCGAAATTCGGCTATAGTGCGGGGTGGATTACGAACCAGGCCAGCAAAGAGTTCCTGTTTCACACCGCGCATTAGGTGCCGCAATTTCTTGTCCTCAGCCATCCAGTCTTGTCCCAACCGTTACACCTGGCGACACGCTCGAAGTTTTCGAGCCAGTCCTCGGCATCCTCGAATGTGTCTCCGTGAAAGGATTCTGGCATCCAGGGTGAGTCAACGACGACGTGAGGAGGGGTTACTTGAGTAGCCATCGCACTGGTACCTCGGCTGACTGCTGCCGTTGCCCTTGGTGAATCGGTGAGAGGACCAAACTCGGGGGCCTCACCTAGTATGCGGCGGCTCGTGCGTTGGTGGATAGGCGTTAATTCTGTTGGCTCCAAATTTCGGGGATCCAGGCTACCTTCCCTGACGTGTGTGGGGCTTGGAATAATACCCCGCACCTCCACCAGATATGTAACTAACAGTTACGACAGCCGTTTCTACAAAAACTAATTTATTCTGGGCGAACCTGTGTCCGTCAATAAAAACCGACTGAACACTCAACAACAACAAAAACGTCCCTCGAGCTTCGCTTCTTCAAACGTCGTTCTCATCTGTCGCCTCCTGTCGCGTGCCACTTGTCCAATTCTCTCGCCCGAGCCACCGGTCTGTCAGCACCGGCCCAGCGTTGCCTTGCAGTGCTTCGCTTGACGCTCTACGCATGTGGTGGCTCTTTGAAACGCAGTTGCAATGTGTCGGTCGTAATGCTGGCGGCAACATTCTAAATTAGCCAAAGTCTGAACTCTGAAAAAAATTGCAAGAACTTTCACATAGCCACAGTAGCCTAAATACAATTTAAATTAAATTATGGGGTTTTACGTGCCAAAACAACTTTCTGATTATGAGGCACGCCGTGGTGGAGGACTCCAGAAATTTCGACCACCTGGGGTTTTTTAACGTGCACCTAGTACACGGGTGTTTTCATGTTTCACCCCCATCGAAATGCGGCCGCCGTGGCAGAGATTCAATCCCGCGGCCTCATGCTTAGTTGCCGAACACCACAGCCACTAAGCAACCACAGCGGGTCACTTCACACTTGCAAACGGAACGTTTCATACAAGTTTATGCATGCTATAAAATTTGCTACCAGGATTAACCAACCATTGACCTTCTGCTTAAACTAACATTCTTTCCATTTCTGTGATAGTGCATAGAGCAAAATCTGGTTCAAATTGGCACAGAGAAACACCAGATATTCTTGTAGTGTATAAAATCTTAAAATCGAAACAAAAAAGTGCTGCAGCGCAAAGCTACTCAACCAACTGAAATTCCACGGCAGTACAATGAAAAAGAAAGCACACGCCAGCAATAAAGCAAATGCTGGCGGTGCTGCGATATGTCCTAACGCCTGGCATTTTGGGGCACATGTAAATAAAAATTTGCTTTAGTATAATCAATACCATGTCGGATCCCACACTTTCCATTTTGTTATAGCAAGAGAATACTTCACTGAAATAAACCATGACCAACTGGATTTTATGTTACATTGTAATAAATAATTTGCTACACAGAGGTTCAACTGTATTGACAAACAGAAAATGATTGTAGCCTGACGATTGAGCTATCGATCAAACTCAACTTAATATTTTCCTTTAGTGTCTTTAATTTTATTGATTATGTGTCCCCAAACAGCTTGGCTTCTTTAGTGTGGTGTACTAAAGTACAAATTGAATGGTGTATATTACAGCAAAAAAGCATAATAACCTTACAGAAAACACAAACATAAAAAAGCATAAACAATGCATGCAGCAAAAGAACGCATGGCACAGGCCCAATACACAAACTATACCATATACACACATCTATACAACAAAGAACTCAGCATACATATATGTACAGTTTGTGTAAACACACAAAAAAGCATAATAAACAATGCATGGCACAGGACCAACACAAACTATACGTATACACACCAACACATATACATATTGTTACTGATGTAGAATGGATTTATTTACAGTAAAAAGGGTAGAGAAGACATGGGACGGTCCGAAACAGCAGATTACCCAAAACCCTCGCACCGCTTCTTCCTCTTCCACGCTCCTCCAGTGCGGCGTTACATTTTCCTCCGGGGCAGACGAAGCTGACCGAGCGAGTCAGAGTGCGCATTGATGGTACGGTTTCAATCGTGCGATGTGCACAACTGGCGTCTTGCTTGAATGGCAGATATCAGCCGTCACTTTAGCGATGACATAGGTGACTTCACTCAAGCATTTAAGAATGACGAACAGGCCCGAATACTTGGAGAGAAGCTTTTGGCAAAGTCCTTTTTTCCAAACCGGTGTACACAGCCACACGAAGTCACCGGTGGCAAATCTGACGGGCAGATGCGCGCCGTAGTGAGCCTTAGCATGAACATGTGATGATCGGGTTCTGAGCCAAGCAAGTCAACATGCTTCTTCGGCACGACAATATCTGTGTGACAGAAGCATCGTCGTTAGGTGAAAAAGGAAGTATGCTGTGGAGAAAAGTATGAGGATGGTGAGTGTAGAGGAGAAAGAAAGGTGCGCATCCTGTGACTTCATGCTTGGCTGTGTTGAAGGCATACATGATGAAAGGTAATACGGCATCCCAGTTCTTATGATCCACGAAAAGTTTCTTTGCGATCCCATGCGAACGTAACTTTCTGTCCTCAGCGATTTTGAAGCGAAGGCGTATAACAGAAATAGCGGCACCCGTATCAACAAGAGCAGTAGTATTTACACTGTCTACACACACACACACACACACACACACACACACACACACACACACACACACACACACACACACACACAACACACACACACACACACACCCACACACACACCCACACACACACCCACACCCACACACACACACACACACACACACACACACACACACACACACACCTTGTTCTTTAGCATAACAACAGACAGGAATTGGTGAGTTTGACTGTCCCGCGACTGCACCTCCATTGGCCGCACCAGCTAGTTTTCCCAGCTGCGGCGGGGAAAGTGACCGACAACAGCGCGGGGATGGTGAACAGCGCAGTCGGGTCGGTGGAGGTGTAAGGCTGCGCTCGGAGACAAGGGACTCATAGCACGATTGGCATGACCACTGTTGCCGCAGAGGATAGACTTCAAATGGTGCGGACGCATCTTCGTGCACACGAGCTGTGTATACCAAAAAACGTGGTGCTCGCTGCAGGCAGCGGCGACAAAAGCTCGCAATGTGTCCTCGGGAACTGCAGGCGTAGCAGACGGGTAGGTCGCGGTTGAAACTAAATGGAGCAGGTACGCGTAGCACCAGGTATGATACCGCAGGAGCATGTCGTGGCAATGGGTATTCCACAGGAACACGTCGTGGTGTTGAGCAGTACTCCGTAGTGTCACGACGTACTGGTGAGAACTGGCGGCGACTGAGATTCGCCGGAAGTGACCGAAAACTCAGGTTATTTAAGTGTGGTTCTTCAGAAGGCGGTCGGCGCTTGATGCGATGTTCTCGTGACCAGAATGGTGCTTTGGGAATGCACTCGTCAAATGCGCACTGATAACCAGCGCCTACTCCCTGAAGTCGTGCTAGCTCATCTTGAACCACTCGACGCACAATTGAGGCAATGCCATCGCAGGCAGCGAGGTCCATACTTGCAATTGTGGCGACATTGTCCAAATGCCCGAACTTCAGTAAGATCTTTCGGGTCTTCAGAGCATCGAATGCGCGACATTGCTGCCTGAATTCGGAAGGAATGTTCAGGTTTTCTTTCGCTATTAAAAAATAGTAGACGTCTTCAGCGATGCCTTTTAACAGATGTCCTACTTTGTCTTCATCAGACACACTCGCATTTACAATTCCGCATAGTTTCAATATTTCTTCAATATACATTGTACATGTTTCAACAGGCAATTGGGCTCTGCGCGAAAGCGTGTTCCGCTTTCTTCTTTTTGGAATCGGATTTGCCAAAGCAGGCTTTCAATTCCTGGACAAAGGTTTCCCAAGTGGTCAGCATGCATTCATGATTGTCAGACCAAAGAAGGGCGGTACCAATGAGAAAAACCGCAATGTTCACAAGCTGCGCTGACGTACTTCACCCATTATACCGGCTTACTCTTTCGTAGTGTCTCAGCCAGTCATTCACGTCTTCATCTGTTTTACCTGAGAATATGCGTGGTTACGCCGCCCAGTAGCTAGGTTGCCTTGGCCTCTGACTGACTTGAACAATGCCTTCTCTGATGGTGATTGATGACCAGCCTGCTTGGGCGTTGGCCATGCTTGTTGGCTCTGGTGGTAGTCCAGCCAGGCGTCTGCTTCTTCAAAGATCTTGTAGGACTGGGTTGTCCAGGGCATCCAGTAACCTGCACCTTCACCACTTGTTACGGATGCGCAACGGATTTATTTACAGTGAAAAGGGTAGAGAAGACATGGGATGGTCTGAAACAGCCGATCACCCAAAAACCTCACGCCGATTCTTCCTTTTCCATGCTCCTCTGGTATGGCGTTACAATATAAACAAAAGAAGTAAATGAAAGGATGGGGAAAATAATGGTGGAAAAAAGACAGAGGTTGTACGTGGGCTTAACACAGAGCTCAGCCGTGTAACTCAACACAGAGATGAGCCACACTGCTCATAACATCCTCAGAGAAGTGTTTAAATTACATGAATGTAGGTATCTACATTGCCCATGTCAAGGAAGTAGTACATAATTTGCCAGCAGTTCAAGTGACCCTTGAGGAGGGTGTGGGATGGATAAAACAGGAAAGACGTGCAACAGCAGGTATGAAGATGAAAAATGATTGTGCTTAGCAGTGAATAGGAGTATACGGCCCCATGCACTAACTTGTGCAGGGAGCACTTGCCATGGACAAGTCGCCTCTGTGATAGGGAACAAATACCAATGAGCTCTACAATCCTTTCATACCTGCAACTGACATGTCACTGTAGGTACCAATTGTGATATACCTTGATGAATTTCCTTTGAATCTGTTCTATTAAGGCAGAGAAGTACTGACGCAGGCAGTTCCAGACAACAGAACGTTACTCTAGCTCATAGCACACTAGAGCATGGTATAGTGTACAGAAAAATTTACTCAATATTTGGTCTTCGTTATTCTAGTAATGAAAGAAAGCTTGAACTGGTCATAATAGAACTTACTAGTTCTTGTCTCAGGGGTACCAAGATCCTCGTCACTATCCACATCCAACAGTTGTGCCCAATAGTCAGCAGGCACACTCATGAGTGCTTCCATCACCTAAAAACAAGAGGCAGAGATGAAAATTCCCAAAAGTCTGCATAATACAAAAATACTCAAATGCTTTCATAACGAACTGCTTAGGACTTGCAAAATATAAGCATGTTCAACAAAAGAAAACCTTTAACACGAGAAATACTTAGTAAAAGAAGTTGCTAATTTTCTTCTATACCCTCCCGCCGACAAAATGTGCCACTGCAGCTGACCTTATAGCATTGAGGTTCAAGGCATGTTTGGAGTCTTTGCTGTAGTTTTGACTGGCGCTTTGTATGCTCACTGCAGCTCAATGGTGGCAGTGGTGCTGGTATGTGCATTTGTTGGAAAGCAACGAATTAGCCATCAGGGATGCCAAAATTTATTAGTTGTACAGGCAAATTTGTTGCAGTGGTCTTCGTTGTAGAGGCATTCTCAATACGTGTGAAAAATAGGAACATGGCCGGGACATGTGGCATTCTTCATTATAGTACAGGTAATTTGATAGTAGGTGTTTGAATACACCTACTATGGTGGTATGGTAGTAAAGTACGGTAGTAAAGTAGAACCTCGTTCATACATTCTGGAAAAAAAAAAAAAAAAACGCGAGAAAAAATGTAAAAACCAGGAAAACTTACGATTTGAAATACGTAAAAAAGTCTCACAGACTCAACCATTGTTGACATCTATGTATACGTAATGCGAAGCATTGCGTGGATTGTTGCGGTACGAGATGCAGATGCGCGTGGAGCTGGTGGTGCTCTGGCGGCCTGAGACGCGTTTTGTTGTTTTCCTATTGCACGATGTCTTAAGAGGGCAAGGAAACCGAAACGAAATCGAGCTGGTGGGTGACACCGGATGCCGCCGAAGCGAAACACGATGCCCACATCGCGCCACCTGCAGCAGGGAACGGCGGTGCATCTGGACTATTGCCTACTAAAAGCGTGTCGTACACTGCCAATGGCGCTACGAACTATGCACCATGCACTGTAAGACATAAGTGAAGATGATTATTGCAATAGGTTTGGCAGTGATAGCTGTGAATGCGGCGAACAATGACCCTGCCGGAGATTTGCTGGTACCGAAATAAACTGTGCGCGCTGTTGTTTTCACGTGAGACGGGTGACTATATACTGTTCTCGATTGCGCGCGCTTCGTACCTTTCCTTGTTCACATGGGATCTAGCAGCCGGAAAACATATACGATTGCAATCTGCAGCAGGGAACGGCATCGCATTTAGGTTATCGCCTATTAAAAGCAAGCGCTACGCTTCCAATGGCACCACACGCTGTGAAACAGAGGCGAAGATGCTTACCGCAATAGGATTGGTGGTGATAGCTGTGGGAAGCTGCATGTGATGACCCCAGAAGAGATTTGCTGGTATGTACCGAAATGAGAAACTGAGTGCGCGGCGGCATTTTTACGTGATACGGGCAGTGGCGTAGCAACAGGGGGGGCCGGGGGGCCGTGGGCCCCGGGTGCAAGGGGCCAGTGGGGGGGGGGGGGGGGGGGGGTGTCATATACGCCTGAAGACACCCCCTTTCCACCGGCTTGACTGGGCGAAAATTGCAAATAATGCTCCGGTATCCAGTAGCCCAAGCACCCGATGCGTTGCGCCGCAGGATTGTCGGCTGCAGCTCTATCAACACCCCACGAAAGAATCACACGAATTTGCGGGCTAAAAGAATTTAATTTGCGAAATGGTCGCTAAACTACTCGCTTTTAGGCGGCGTATGACTCGACAGGCTGTAGTCGCGGGCGCGCCACGATGTCCGGCTCGCTTTTACTTCCCCTCTTCCGCTCGCTCCGAGAAGCCGCTGCGAAACATGCCGTTATGTTTCACGCTTTCCTTCTTAACCTCGAAAGTTTCATAAAACTGTTGTTGTTGCGTGACTTCATGTTACAAGTACAGTGTCTGCATCAGCTGCACAGAATTTTATAAAGAAAAGGTGAATTTTGTAAGGATATTTCCCGATCGAGATTCTATGAAGTTATGTCTTTCTGTGATTACTAGGAACTCGGTAGCGCGAAAAATATGGCAGATAAAGTAATAACCATATCCTTAATAATCCCGTAATTAGTACTTATAGAGGAAGTACTTCAATTCGAGAATTGAGGACTTAAAGTCATGTTATTAACTCAACAAAAACTTCTTGAACAAGATCGTTTTGGGTGCTAAAAGCTACAGTGCTTTGGCACTGCGGGCGGCGCCCAGTATATGGCAGCAGCGAAAGAAATATGAAATAGTGGACCAGTGACGTTGATCCCTTAATCATCTCCATTGCGAGTGCAGACCAACAGTAGTGCAAGCTTTCGCTGGCACGGGCTTCATCGCGGCCTTTTCTTTCTTTTTTTTTGCGACGCCAAGAATCGACGCAAAGCGTGCTCTATTCTGTTCCCAATCTTGCGGTGGTACCGCAGCTCGGTTAATCACGTTTGTTAGTATAGCAGCAAATGAAAACAAGGCTTTATTGATCAGAATGAAGAGAACTCGTAATTGTCATAGCATTGGCGCCCGCGCAGCAGGGAGGCAGGTAGCGTTTTCCAATATGGTGGGGAGATCAGCGTCACTGACAAACAATTTAATTTTCGTTTTCGTTCAAGGCTGCCCACAGACAAAATACTGCGTGCCATAGTGCCATAGTGCCTACGACGATTTTTGTGAAGTTGTTGTTGGGCAAGATATGAATGTCGGGCTTCAATTTTACAAATGCAATATTGCCGCTAAAATAGGTAATTAAACTTTATTATAAAGATATTTTTGTTACTTGTGACGTGAGCCATATTTTCCACGATGCCGCATTTGTATTGGCTGCCAAGCCTTACAGTCTGACAGATGTGCACGTGGGCTTATCACACGTTATCAGTGCAGCATCCTGTGCTACTTGGCGCAGGAGAAACAGCGTGTATATTTGCTGCATTCGCGATCTCTGGGAAAGAAAGCGAAGGAGAGGGGGACCCGGGGAACGTGCGCGGTATCCAAGGCGGCTGTACTGGTGCTGAAACCCGGAAATTGTCGATATCCTCGCCTTCCTCGACTACATCCGGGGGGGGGAGGGGTGACAGAAGACCTATGGGCCCCGTGTGCCAGACGACCTAGCTACGCCAATGGATACGGGCAGGCGAGTATTGCAGTGAAGCTGCTGTGGCGAGCAGCTTCACTTGATCTCGCGCGCCTCGTGCATTTTCTTGTTTGCACGGGATCTAGCGGCCGGAAAACGTATCACACGATTGCAGTTCGGTGTATGAACCGGTAAAAAATGAGCGTACCTCTCTTTGGGTCATTTTTTGTGTTCTCGATTGCGAACGTTGGCACCAGGAAAACATACGCAACAGGAACGTATCAACGAGGTGCCACTGTACATAGGCAAATAGACCACAGATTAACTAGAGACTAGACAGAAAAAGGAAGTGAGGGAAATGCTGGTTACTGCTGCCAAAGGATTCTTATACACTGCCCTTTATGCAGATGCTAAATGCTTGCAGCATTCCATCTTTGAACAAACATGAAGGCAGTGTTGAATTTACAGTACAAGGACTACAAAATGTGGGCATGAAAGGTTTTTCGGGTCCCATCATCCAACATTGAAAATTTTGAGCTGCACAATGATCGGACCCGAAAAACCTTTCATGCCCACATTTTGTACTCTGTACTATAATTTTAACACTGCCTTCATGTTTGTTCAAAGGCGGAATGTTAAAAGCAGTTTGCATCTGCATAAAGGATAGTGTGAGAATCCTTCAGCAGCAGCCCAAATGCCACTCTAGATATGCTTGGCTGCAGTAAACAGCATTTCCCTCACTTTCTTTTTCTAACTAATCTCTAGTTAATCTGTGGTCGATTTGCCTATGTACAGTAAGACGTAGTTGATATGTTCCCGTTATGTACGTTTTCCCGAGAGCACAAATGATGGAGAGCACAGAAAATGACCCAAAGAGAGGTACACTAATTTTTTACAAGTTCATATGTTCCCGGAACACAAAATTTTTCAGCACCAATGTTCAGTACCACACTAAACTGCGATTGTATGATAAGCATACATATTGCTCTTGCTCGAAAATAGAAAAGAAAGAAAGAAAGATTAAAAAGCATTTCTCTTGGAACTCAACATAGGTATTTTAACAAGCCTATTTACCTGTGCCTGCTGCTCAGTCTCTGCCAGCAAGTGAGGTATTGCAGTCATGTCATTAGCAGAAAATCCCACTATAGTTGGTCCAAAGACACGTGCCAAGTTGCTGATAGGCATTTTGGTCTCAGGATGGCAGGCCACATTCTGCAGGTGCAGCACCAGTGCAGCCAGTGTGTCTCTGTTTGGCTGCGGCAGCTGCATCACTGCCTGCCACGTGGCCCACATGCGGTCGCCATCATCCAGCTCTGCACCAGCCGGCAAAGAGCATCAGCATCCACATACTAGTGCACGGTAAGTTCGTTGAGCAACTGTGACCAAACCACAAACCTCTCTGTCCTCAGAAACAGTACCCTGCATAAGCCAGCGGTTTGCTCACTTTTCTGTTACTAAATAAAGATAACCAGACAACCACACCTGGAACCACAATGAGCAGTTAGCCTATATGGGTGCCTTAGCTAACACATAACAAGTAAAAGAGGCAAAGCATTCTTGAAAGGTGAAACCGACTGCATTTTGCCCCCAGTATCAACCTCTTGAAGAAACCCAAAGTACTTTTTGTGTCTTTTTAGACAGGCCTTCAAGCCATCCCTTAATAAAACACTTTTACCATTATCATAAATTTAACTGAATTCCGGGGTACTATGTGCCAAAACCACGATTTGATTATAAGGCACGCCGTAGTGAAGGACTCTGGAATAACTTTGCCCATCAGGGGATCTTTAACGTGCCTCCAATGCAAGATACAAAGGCATTTTTGCAATTCGCCCCCATCTAAATGTGGCTGCCGTGGCAGGGATTTGATCCCGTACCATCATCACATAATTAGTAGTTATTACTGAACCAACTTTGGAGATAACTTTATTACCACAATGTCAATAGTACAAGGTTTATGAGCACATTTACCTGAGAATAACCTTGAAAACAGTAGGCGCTGTCTGTAACAGTGTACATGCTTGATATCTTAAAGAAACCCTGAACAGATTTTGACGATTTTCTACAAACATACTGAGTCGTTAGAGTAGGTCTATCTGATCATTAATTGATGCATCTAAGTGCTCCGCGTAAAGCGTGTAATTTATTATAAGGTTTTAAAAATGTACGTCGCTGCCGATCGCAGCACACTGCTCGGCAGAATTTTTAGCCGCCCCTACCCATATGACGTAAATCACCTAATTGATGTCAGTAGGGCGAGCTATTCAATTGGCTGCCCAGGACGCGTCATCAATAATTTTTCCACCTTTATCATGAACAAATGATGTTCATAATAGTTGGAATGTTAGTCAATTTGTTTCTATAAAAATAAAGTAACAGAAAGAGAGTGCACAAGAACAATTTCTCACTACACTTAAGCGCTTCCGGGACAGAGCAAGTATCATCTGCTTGTGTTACGTGCTCCATTTTGACGAGAGCTCCGCAGTCAGAGTCCGTCTCAGTCTTTTCGCGAGCACTATGATTCGACTTTGTTGCGTTGTGGACTGCAAACATAGCAACTGGCAATACGTCAAGCTGCGACATCGTGTCCTTCTGCAAGGCAGCAGACGAGCGTACTGGCTGCAGCGTATAGGACTGCCACTATCCGATCGGCGGCAGTAGTTGAGCATTTGCGGCCGTCACTTTATACCGGAAGATTACTAACGCAATAGCGTTTCGCAAGTCCGGTATTAGGGTAAACTTAAGCGTAAGGGGACAGGGCCAGGCCATCTGACCGTGTCGTTTCACGGGATGAGCAGATGCACAAATGTGAATGGTCTGCACGGTGCAGCCACCTGGTGGCACAGAGCTCAACCATACACAGTAGCAGTAACGAAATGTATTCTGCTTTGCTGTTGGTGTAAATTTTTTGCAGCAGTGCAATCGTTGACACGTTGTTTTTGTAAATGTTTAAAATGTTTTGCACTTGGTTAGAGCAATATTAGCGCTTTGTTTAGCTGGTTAAGCTATGCGCCAACAGGTGGCTGGACCGTGCAGACCGATCAGGCTGCTCACGTACGTCTACGCTAAAGTTCCTTCTTTAGCTTGAGTTTACGCCTCCAACCATATGTCGAAACGCCCGCTCGCTTGTGGTTACCGGAATACCAGACACGCTCGGCGCTGCGGCAGAATGCTCGCGACGCACGCCGCTTTGATGGCTCTCGCTTGGGGACAACTGCCAAGCAGCTGACTGAGAGTTTGGAGAGGATTCGCGCACTCGCACCTAGAGAACTGGAAGTCGACGACACGATGTGTCATGATGCAGAGCCAGTGAAGGTGGAGCTTAGCCCCGATCACTCGGCGAACAAATTGAGGAGGAAATGCATGACTATGGAGGAGGGTAACTTGTAATTGCCCATAGCTCTCTTAATATGAGACGTTTCACACAAAATGTGGTGCGAATGATTAGCTTTATCCTACGGGTCTACAAAATTTGTCCGAACCGTTTCAGGGGCCCTTTAATAAACCCTCGTTTGGCATATTAACTACCTGTTGCCATTTTACACTGCCGTTATAGAGCCTTCTCTCCACCTGCAAGGTGGAGAGAAGGAACCCATATGGGTTTCCTTTGTAGCAATTGCTACGAACGGGTGGATGTCTGATTTTCCCTTTATTAATTACTTCTCTCCACCTTGCGGGTTTCTGCAGAACTATTATGTCAAACTCTTGCCTTTGCTTTGAGTTGTTGACAAATTTGACTTCGGCCTACCATCTGTGAGCCACCTGGTTAGCTCAGATGGTAGAACGGCTGCTCCGGAAAGGCGGTGGTCTCGGGTTAGAGTCCTGGACCAGGACGAATTTTTCTTCAACTGCGAGGCTTTTCTTTCGAGGAAACCGTATGGGTTTCCTTTGTAGCAACTGCTATGAACGGGTGGATCTCCGATTTTCCCTTTATTAATTACTTCTCTCCACCTTGAGGGTTTCCGCAGAACTATTATGTCCTACTAAGACAGACCTCAAACGGCAGCTGGAAAAGGGGGTTGTGTTAGAGTTTCCGCGCAACAGGATTGTTTTCTCGTATATTCAAATTACACACAACCTACAGCCGTACTTTACGAATCTTCTGATGCATTTTACTTTGAGAAATTCAACTATTTCAGTAACGGCTATGCACCATGCGGAGGGCCTGTGTGGTTCGGGATGATTTTCTCAAGGATGGACGCTAGCGCCAGCCTTCACGCCAGATTTTCTGCGACACGGGGCCCTTAACACCATCGCATTAAAATCTTCTTGGAGCTTGTTAAACGTACAAAGTCGAACCGTGATATAACAAGCCTGAGTACGTAACGAATTATCAGATATAACTAAGTCAATCTAAAATATTTATTGCTGATATCAGTGCGTAACAAATTGGCTTATGAATCAGATACAACTAAGGTATTTTTCTGTTGGATGTACTTCATTAAAACAAGGTTGGACTGTGAAATCGAGCTGGTTGGCGACACTGGATGCCACCGAAGCAAAACATGATGCCCACATCGCGCTGCCTGCATGCCCTCATCGCGCTGCCTGCAGCACGGAACGGCGGTGGATTTGGATTATCGCCTACTAAAAGCGTGCAGTACAGTACCAATGGCACTATGCACAAAGCGCTGTAAAACATAGGTGAAGATGCTTATCGCAATAGGTTTGGCGGCGATAGCTGTGAATGTGGTGTGTGATGACCCTGCCGCAGATTTGCTGGTAGCAAAATAAACTGTGTGCCTCGCACTTTTTTTGTTCACATGGGATCTGGCAGCCGAAAAATGTATATGATTGCAGTCTGCAGCAAGGAACGGAGGCGCGTTTCAGTTATCGCCTATTAAAAGCATGCGCTAGGCTTCCGACGGCACCACGCACTGTGAAACAGTTAGACGAAGATGCTTATCACAATAGAATTGGCGGTGATAGCTGTGAATGCTGCGTGCGACGACCCTGGAGACAATTTGCTGGTACCGAAATGAGAAACTGAGTGCGCGCCAGCATTTTCCTGTGAGACAGGTGGGACAGTATTGCAGTGAAGCTGCCATAACGAGCAGCTATATACTGTTCTTGATCACACATGCCTCATGCATTTTCTTGTTTACATGGGACCTAGCAGCTGGAAAACGTATCACACGATCACAGTTTGGCGACCTACTGAACGTTAGTGCCAAAAAGTTGCGTTTTCCAGGAACGTATGAACCGGTAAAAATGAGTAACCCTATGGGGTAATTTTTTTTTTTTTTTTCGATTGCAAACGTTGGCGCCGGGAAAATGTATGAACAGGAACGTATAAATGAGGTTTCTACTGTATTTGGAAACACCAATAAATGTTTTAAAGTTTATAGTGCTGCATTATAAACATTATATAATCATTTACAGTGCCAAGAAACTTTTTTAGACCTTTGAGAAATTATGATTTTCTCATGGTAGCAAAAGAGTTAAAAGGGCCCTTAGCCCCTTAGGCTTGGTGAAAAAACACATTCCACGTATCGGATACGCTGCTGTGAACATCTCCGCCAAATTTTGCAGTCGTGCGTAGCACATGGAGTTACAAGCGGAGCAAAAAGTTACCTATTCGCAAACACCCTCTTTTCAAACAGAGGCCTTTGCAGCCGTTTCGAATCTGCCAGCGAGTTCCATATGTTGTCATATGCAAGATTTCCATAGAAAAATGGTATTGCCTAATAGCTGACATCAATCAAGAAATCAAGAAGGGTATTGAGTGCACTTCTTCTAGCTGTTATGTGTATATTATTTGATGCAGTTAACTAAACAGCCTGAAGTGAAAATCTGAGTTTTGAATTTCGATAAGAATTACATACTTTCAGATGAAGTTACTATTGTCTGCTCACACTCGGCCACACCCGCCCACATAAGAATGAAACTTTGGCCACGCCACTAATCAATGTCGTAGCAGTCAGGTCGCCCTAAGTTCATTTAGTTTTGAACAATCAACTAGCCTAGAACCAGACCACCATACGTTACGCCTGCCACACCTCACAGCTTTTGGTTAGATGCCTTGCCTTGGCAGACATCGCTTCATATTGAGCTAGCGCTTCAAAATACATAATCTAAATTTGGCTACTTCTATACATGCAGGACCCCCCCCCCCCCCACAAAGCCGGTCCGCACCACGTAGCACAACCAGATTGGAGCACACGATCATAAGTGCGCTCTCCAGCCCAGTTGTGCATGTAGCAAACATTGCGCTAGTCAAATCCCAATATGACAAAGTTGTACTCGCAGCAAAAAGGTTTGTTAAATCATGAATTTTGTTAATTTGAGGTTTTAAAGTTTCAGCAGTAAAAGCTTCACAAATTCCTAGAGCATTCCTGGTGGATAGTATCTTGTTAGTAAGCACTTATTATTATGCGGACTCAGCGGCACCGTACGGCACACAATGCTGAATTTCGTGTTCTGCTTTGTACAGGTGTTCCTGTGGCTGCCTGGATCCGCCCATGGCTGTTCCTTGCCACCGACCGACTACGCATCCCGTGCATGTACAGAGGCACCAACAGCATTGTGTCTGCACAATCACGTGCGGACTACTGATGCATGCGTTTACCCACCAAAAGCACCACCACAAGAGGACAGCTGCGCAGGGCTGCTCAAACTGGACCCCTCGTTCTGCGCACGACCCAGGTGAATCACGTCATCAGAAGAGCATAAAAAGATGGACTGACCGGCCGAACCTTTCAGTGGACTTGGCGGCACCGTACGGCGCACAATGCTGAATTTTGTGTTCTGCTTTGTACAGGTTGGTGAGAAACAATTTTATAGTAGCCCTTTAGAAGTAACTGTGTTGGATTACTGGTGCTGCCGAGTCCCCACTGCTTGTTCTAGTGTTGTGTCGACCTATCTCGTGTTATTTTCATCATACTAAAGCTTAGTGGTGACATTGAAGAGAACCCAGGGCCCGATCAAGGCAAACTGGATGTGATTTTAAGCGCTGTTACCGAAATTAAGACATCACAAAATCAGTTAAGAGTCAGGTCTACTGACTGTCCAAGTCAGGCTTACAGAAATAGACAAATCTTGCTTCTCTCCAGCTTCATAATGAAAAGGTTCTAAAATGCGAGGAAGCTATTAACACTATGAATCGGGAGATGGCTCGGTTAAGCAATAAATTAGAAGACCTGGAAAACAGAAGTCGTCAGAACAATCTAATCATATACGGTCTTAAAGAGGATGACAACAAAAGTCCGGCAATATTGGAAAAACTCGTGACACGTGACGTGACATTTTCAAGGATACTCTTGGAGTAGAAGTTAAATCTATTGAACGGATTCATCGTATCGGCAAGAAACGTACTGCACGTGAATGCCCAGTAATCCTTCGTTTTTTCGATTTCACTGAGAAAATGTCTGTCCTTCGAAACTGTTCTAAGTTGCAAGGTGAAAACATATAAATCTCAGAAGACTTCTCACCAGCAGTACGGGAGATGCGCCGGAAACTATGGCTTTCATCCCAAGAAAATCATACCAGAGGAGACAAGGTGAAGCTAATATTTGATAAATTGAGGATAGACAGCGATCTGTATGCCTGGAATAGCACTAAAAATAAGAGGACACTCGTGAAATGCGAAAGCCGTGTGGCTTATGAAAATAGTCACTCCAGCTCGTGACAAAATTCTCAACTCTCGCTATTGTGTTTGAATGCAAGGAGTGTTGTCAATAAAACTGAAAAATTAGAAGAAATAGTGCTGGTATACAGCCCCAATATAATTGTCATCACCGAAACCTGGTTGCATTCTCACTTCACGATTCAGAGGTGCTGCCCAATTCCTATTCTATCGTTCGTTTTGACCGCGATAGTCGGGGAGGGGGCGTTGCCATTGCTATTAAAGAAGGCTTATCATTTAAGAAAGACGAAGGAATACCGAATCACGAGAGCGTGTGGTGCACTATCACTATTAATGGAATGTCAGTGTTCGTTGCCGACATATACCGACGACCAAATGCACCGGCTGACTATCTTGCTGAATTGCACGACTTTCTGTGCCGTAAAATTAATGAGCGTACTGAGCTGATCTTAGTCGGAGACTTCAACTTAACGGGGATTGACTGAGGAAATCTGACAATTGGCAGAAACGAGCACAGTAGTTGTGAAATGCTTCTGAATCTTATGTTTAGTTTTTCTTTAACCCAGCTTGTTAGGGAGCCAATGCATATATAAGGGCAAGCAAGCTCCATTTTTGATCTTGCTTTCGTTTCCAAGACACTTAACCCTGATATCAGTATTGAAAATGGAATCTCGGACCATCAAATGCTTTTACTTACTTTTGATAACTTCAGTTTCAGTCCCAACAAAATCACCAGTATATCTCGTATATCTTAATGAGAGCAGCATTCCGGGCAAGTTGGTAATCCATTACTTAAATGATATCGCGCGACAAAAAGATGACACAGACGTGAGAGAAGACGACACACCAAGCGCTAACTTTCTACTAAGTTTATTGTGCCACTGTGTCGATTTGTGACACTGCGTCGATTTGTGTGTCGACGCAGTGGCACAAATCGACACAGTGGCACAATAAACTTAGTTGAAAGTTAGCGCTTGGTGTGTCGTCTTATCTCACGTCCGTGTCGTCTTTTTGTCGCGCAATATCATTTAAGTAATCGTATATCTGTCAAGGATTACAGCAGGGCAGATGATGCCAGTGTTATTGATTACATTGAAATAACGCTAGATAGTCTTTTACAGTCGGGATTTGAAAACGTGAATGACTTATGGTTGGAGCTGAAACGAATCGTAGCGTACTGTGAAGAAAAATTTGTCCCATCAATAAAAAGCGAGTAAATAGGAAGACACCTTGGATTACACGCAGCATTATCCACCTAAAAAGGTTACAAAGAATGCGTGAAAAGAAAACCAACGTCGATGCTATAAACGAACTTTCGCAAATGCTCAGAGCAGAAATTTCTTCGGCAAGAAGCAATTTCTTCACAAATACGCTGACCAATTTTATGACACACAAGCCAAGAAAGTTCTGGCATTACCTGGCAAAAATGGGGGCTTCGATTGACCAAATGGAAATAGACGGAGCGGTTACAGATGACGCAGACTGTATCGCGAACGTTTTTAATCACTATTTCCAGTCTGTGTTCACCCGTGCTTCTGCCTCAGAATTCAATCAAGCCGAATACCATTCCCGCATGCCTGACCTTGTCATAACATAATGCGGCATTCTTAACTTACTGCTACAGCTTGATGAAAAGAAATCGCCTGGGCCCGACGGATTACCCCATGCTTTTCTAAAGCGATACGCGCAACAACTGTCTCCCCTTCATAAAATTTTCTCCTTATCCATAGAAACAGCAACCGTGCCTGCCGACTGGCTTTGTGCGAAAGTGGTCCCAGTGTTAAAAAAGAATGGGAATAGGCTCTCAGTAAGCATGTATAGGTCTATATCACTAACCAGCTCTTGCTGCAAGTTAATGGAGCATATAATTAACAAAGCAGTCATAACCTACCTGGAAAGCAATAAACTTTTATATGTAAACCAGCACGGCTTTAGGAAGGGACTATCAACAGTTACGCAATTACTTCAAATTACACATCACTTCACGGCTGCTATTAACTCTGGTTTGCAAGTGGATGCAGTGTTCGTTGACTTTGCAAAGGCTTTTGATTCTGTCCCACACTGTAAATTAGTTGAGAAGCTTAATATTATTGGTATTAATTCAAACATAGTTTCCTGGATTGCAGCTTACCTCTCAGGCCGTACTCGATACGTCGAAATAAAAAATGCCAAATCCAATAGCCTAGATGTTTGCTCTGGTGTTCCACAGGGATCGGTATTAGGACCTGCACTTGTTTTAATCTATATAAATGACATTTTTTCCCGTGTCACTCCTAATGTTGTACTGAGATTATTTGCAGACGACTGTGTTGTGTAAACTGTGGTTCGTTCACAAAATGACCAAAATAATTTGCACTTAACACTGACTAACAATGATTCTTGGTGTAAAACTTGGGATATGAAATGTAAGCAATACGTCATCTGTCACCATAACAAGAAAAAAACGCCCATCTATTTTACTTACCTTTTATCAGGATCGGTTGTGACGTGTAATAATGAAGTAAAATACTTGGGGGTAACATTTACTGAAAAACTGAGTTGGGAATCCCACATATATAACATATGTACCAAAGCATACCGACAACTTGGATTCATCTGACGAAAATTGTCAGCTGCACCCCCGCATGTAAAACTAAACGCCTATAAGACTCTAGTAAGATCCATTCTTGAGTACAGCAACATAGTTTGGAACGCCCATCAGTCTTATCTGAAAACGAAACTTGAAAGAATTCAAAGCCTAGCACTCAGTTTTATTTATTCCCGTTACAATAGCGTGACACTTCTCCGTAAAAGGGGATAAATCTCGACGTTAGAATGCCAATGACTAACTGCACGTATGAAATTTCTTTTCCTGTTATATCATGATTGCATCAGCATAACTAAAGAAGTGTACCTAAAGCCCCCTCACCATCGCTCCAAAAGAATAAACCACGACACGTGCATACAACCATTTGCTGCTAGATGTGATTTATTCAAATTTTCATTTTTTTCCTCGATCCATAGAACTATGGAATAACCTGCCCCACCATATTGTGAATGATGTGTTGCTCGATGCTTTTGTTGCGAATGTTGAATATTTCTTTGAAGAGCAGTCCCTTCTGTAAATCTGTTGTAGCCATAGCTTTCTTGATTATGAGTCATGAATTGTACGATTCTACAGCTCTGCACACTTTTGATTCGATTATTTATGTAAGCTATGTGCCTTTTCATTTATGTTCTGGAACACTAAACCTGTTGTACTACCTATTGTTCATTCCACCTGTCAGAGCCTGAGAAAGGCTCCACAGTATTATGAAATGAAACAAATAAATCACAAGGAGGTCAGGCCATAATAGAGTGGTTATGAGTGCCAGTGCGTGCGGAGCACATAGCACCAAGAGGAATGCATCAATGTGGCTCACAGTGTCCAAGGTTTACATGTGTTGCGTCACGTGGCACTGTAGATCTTGGACACCATAGATGACCACACCTAACGCCCGCAGCCGGCACCCACAAATTAAAAACAAGAGTATAGAAAAACTGATAGTGATAGCAAAAGATTGTAGACGATAGCAAAGAGACAACTACGCACAGTAAGGTTTGTAGTTTTATCAGTGTCATGCACGCTCAGGCAAACATTAAGAGATCTCACTTGACCACAAACACTTGCTGTCACAATATGAGCGAGCACTTTGCACCGTGTCTCTGATACTTGAGATTATGTGACCGCCAACACTGGGAACGTGAGAACACAATGCGTATCAAGGTATCAACCATCTTGCCTTAGCTTTTTCTTTGCACTTGTCGCAGATTTTCTCCAAGATATGGCATATGGCCCACGTGTGGACAACCATGCACAGCCATAGCAAGGGCAGAGGAGGAGACTCGCATACTATGGGGAGATGGCAGACAGATGTGTGTCTCCTGCTCCTAGCCCTAGCACGTGCTTCATCACGTTACTGCACAAGCACCCCTTGCCATCCCCCTTGAACAGCTGAAGGAATTGTCAGCTCTTGTGTTTCTCCTAATGCTCCGAGCTGCAGCACACCCCACAGCCTCAGCAAGTTGTTTACCAAAGCAACAAATGGCACAGTGCCTTTCCTGCATACTACCTCCCTGTGCAAGTGCTTCGGCAGTGTTTATGTTGCTCGAACTTTTCATGTGGATACAGTAAAACCTTGTTTAACCGTGCCCGCTTTAAAAGTAGTAAAGTCAAATCCCCGACTCAGTGGCGATTCAACATAATGTGTTTTGTATCCGCATAAACCGTACCAGCTTATTGCATACGTATCGGTTAACATGCAGTGTTTCCACTTATAGTCACGCAAAGACGGCGGTGCCTTGCCGCCATCGGGCAGCCCTGTGGAACAAGCCTCAGAGATCAGAACAACGGCCTCCAAGCACCCTGTGAGTTTGCGCGTGAAGCCACATCAACACCAACATCATTTCGGCACCGTGCCAGAGAGAGTTGTGGCATCGTGCAAACAATGACTCGTGTCATGTGGGTGCTCGGATAAAAAATACGCCGGGTGCTCAGCATAGAAGAAAAATTAGACATTGTTCGTGCTATTGAATGTGACACAAAGAAGTCGGCGCTGGCATGCGACAGGGATCTACTGTTGACTACGGTGTGTGGCATTTGGAATGTGAAGAAGTTGCTCGGCAGCACTGCTGCGACTGCGAAGAGATGTTGGCTACGAGGCTCGACATTTCGCCATCGTTGCCTCTGTTGTTGCCGAAGTGTCGACAAGTGTCAGTGACGAGGACGACATGGAAAGCGACAGCACGGGCGATTCAGGCCCGACAGTGGCAGAAGCTGCGTGTTACGTCAGCCTCATGAATGCAATCGTCGCAACGAGAACAGCAGCCTGCAACGAAAAAGGCGCCCCGCGACTTCTGCAGCGCTATCGCCCGCGTGCACGGAGAACATGCAACGCCAACGAGGAATTGCCATGCGAGTGTTCACCGAGAAGAGGGGGCTGGCTGAAAAGCTGGTTTGCAGCTTCAGCAAGTTTGAAGCCGCTGTCGTCGCTGCTAGGCCGCCGTGGCATCAAACAAAAATAACTTTTGCCGTACGAAGTGAATAAATACTGCATGTCTTTTCCCCTTTCATCGTACTCTCTCCGAGTTCCGTTTCTGACAGGTAAGTGGGCGACCTCATGCTATTTTGGTTAAGCAGCACTACTGTTTAGTATGTACTTTTTCTGAGCTCTGGCCAACTATGGTTTAACGAGGTTTCACTGTACATGTTTGCTAAAAGCTCTTGCCTCGACTGACATTTTTATAGTATTATGCTAGATTTACCAGCCATACAAGCTGCAAGCACATGCTTAAAATTACCGAAAACTTTTAAAAATCAAAACTGTGTCATGACATTACTTCATCACAGAAAAAAAAAAAAAATACAGGGTTTTCAATGGAACTAAGATGGGGAAAATAAAAATAGTTTGTTACATTGCTAACTTGTGAAGTTCGAGTCTCCTAGGGTTTATGTTGCAAAGCCACAATATGGCTATGAGAGGCACCGTAGTAGGATGCTTTGGAATAATTTTGGGCCTAACATAGCATGGTATTAAAGGAAACTAGTACAGAAATTAAGCCGAAGGGCTGCTGAACACTTTCCTGTCCGCGTCTATACCCATCAATAGTCCGTTATCGATGGTTTCAACTTGAAGTTTTGCCGCGCTCGGGGCGCTTTTGAACAGCTAGTGTCATCCAGCGCATAAAAAATAAATTATTTTTCTAGTTTCGCTTTCGCGTTTCTTTTTTTTCACCGCGGGGGGATTTTTAAAGGGCCTGACGTGACGAGCGCTCATAGCTTCCCACATGAGCCTTTGTCATAATTTTTTGATGCTGGTAGCAACGCAAACTCTGATGAAGATTTTGATTCATCGGACTTCAGCACGGATGGCTAATGTGCATCAAATAGCCCCGGAAACTCAACAAGTATCCACTGGCAGGTTTCGTTTTTTACTCCAAACCATTTCATCGCTGCCATGCTCATATCTAAAGTAGCCAGTGTGTTCTAAAGGTCACAGTTCTTATCTGCAGGGTGTCAGCATTGTTTGAGCAGGACCACTTGCCGGTGGCGGCACAAAGAGTAATTTTGAGCAAGAAGGTAGCCAGGAGTGGACCTCGGCATTTCGCAATTATTGTGCTCTGCAGTGCCACATGGCGGTTTGTGAGAACCACCATACAAGCATGCTAGCTGCTAGGGCTAAGATTTTCTTTTGTATATAAACAACTTCTATAGACAGAAAGCTTACATTTTCAGGAATGTCGTATACAGGCTTTCTGTTCCAAATTTATATTTCAAATTTTTAAATGTTCTCTTGGTGCAAAGCAGCGTCAGTGTTTTTACGGAGTTTTCTCGTTTTTGTAACTAATTTCTTTATTGCATAAATTTTTTCATTGTTAATAAATGTTCGTTTGAAAAGAATACCATTAGAAAGCACATTCCTCCTTCTACAAATTGATACCATACATTCTAATATCAAGCATTTGCTGTCGCAGCAAATATTTTTTTACTAGACTATGCAAAAACTGCCTATTTTCCTGCGGATAGGAAAGTGTTAAAGTGCCTTGGGCTTACGTGCTGCGTCGACAAATGTCTTCCAAAGAGACTTGACAATGAGACTTTCACGTAGCGACCGCAGGAAATCTTTCAGGACACCACACACAGCATGAATGTCAGCCTTGGACTGAAAAGAAAAGCAGCTGTCAGTAATGCAGAATGCAACAAGAAATATGAAAATGAAGCTACCAGCATGCTTCACCGAAATGTACAAAAGAATATTGTACATAAGTAAATGCACATAATACGGCAGTGATGAGGTCAAAACTTACCATGTTGGGTACACCCTTGCCCCGTTCAAATTGTTGTCTCAGCTCGCGTACTTCTCGCTCTGCCCCAGGTATCCTATGGCATAGAAAGACTTGCAATAAGCAACTTCTACTGGTGACCTAACAATAATACAGAAATGGCAAAAAGATGGAGCATAAGTTGGAGCAACAAAAACTTCACACAAATGACACTACATAGCCGCACAATCACTTTTTGAGCAACACTGTGCAAATCTCATAGTGGTGTAACAGCCCTTCCACCTTGTAACACAGGTCTTGACGCAGGAAAAAAATCAAATTTCGTGCAGCAAAAAGCCCTTTTGGTGCAGTGTCCAACATGCATCAATATACCAGATATAGTTTCACTTTAGCTGAAATAGCCGATAAGCATAGTGGAGTTGGTTTTATGCACATCAATGAGGCATTCAGGATAAAAATTGGCAAACTAGTTTTGCGCATTTTTAATAGAATGTTTTTCCCTGTGTCTAACCGCAGTATAAAGCTGCTTCTACCAGTTAGACTTGCAACAGGCGCCGTGCATTTGGCATGCTTCCAGCAAGCAAGAAAAAAAAAATTGTGCAGAAGTCCTTGACGGTGATTGTCAAGGTGAGCAAATAGTCAAACGCTTCTGGACAACTATTAGTTTTATTAAAGGAATGCTACACTTGACAACATGTACTTGTTGCAGTGAGGATATCAACCCTTTCAGGGTCAATGACTTAAATATACGGCGCTACGAACAAGCCTAAAATGGTCGATGCCGTATAGTTATGGGGCTGTCTGTACGTTTAAAAAGCGTGCCAATTTCCTAACTTTTTCTTTCCTGGCATGTGTTGCCACTATGCGCGAATACAGGGAATTTTTTTCCTGTGCCTCCCTCTCTCGGTTTTTGTTGCATGGTTAGCTTGCTCTGGTGCGTCTATATGCGATGACTCGCGCATTGGTGCGTGCGCGCAGACGGGCTGCGGTTTGAATTTTGTTCCCCGGATGGTTTCGTCTTCTTGAGCTTGTAAAACTGATGGCTATCTCGTTACTAATCACTCAAACGGCAACCGCCTGTTACGTTTATTGCTCACAGGGGTGCACATACAAAGGATGCCGCCTGGCATGTGCTTTTTTTTTAATTTGGGGGGGACTTGCGAGAAGTAATTGCCTCTGGTTGGCGATAAGATGGAGATTAGCGGAAGTTTGTCACACGTTTTGCTTTTTCGACGGGCACACCACACATTTTTCTGGAGTGTGCTCACCTACAGAGTTCGATTATGCTATGGACGTCAGCGTAGGAATATTTGAGACTTGCAAAATATTCTTGTGTGCGCATTTTCTATGCCTTGAACTACGTGTATAACACTGCATCAAATTTGTAATTCTCATAAGTTTATTTCCTTTCTTTATTGTTATTAACAAGGACATTGTTAACATATGTTGTCTTTGGTGTCAATGTTTGTTGGCTTCTTACGATATGCTTAATAAAAATACGGGCCCCTTGGTTAACCCCCTTTCTTCTCACTTATTACATTACGAGAGCCTTGAGTCCAGCAAGATTGACACCTTCAGGTAGCATGCGTGGGTGTATTGACCAGTTGCCTTCACCCTAAAAATATCACATACTCGTGACCCCTGCGGCAGAAAGAATGTTCTGCACCCAACGCCACAGTTTGCGAGTGGTGTGCTGGCTAACACTTTCAGAGTTAGTTCTAGTAGTAATACATAAATACCCGAGAAAGTGGATGGGAAGATGGCACCACGGTACCTAAATTGGTTAGAGAATCGCAAGCGTAATACGAAGACGTGGGATCGTTCCTCACCTATGGCAAGTTGTTTTTTCACGCACCTTTAATTCCATTAATTTACAATTTCTTCATTTCAATTAGCAAGTACAAGTAATCTTATCTGTGTTGTCCTTGGTATCACTGTTTGTTGGATTTTTATTTATTTATTTTATTTATTTATGCAATACTGTCAATCCCGCCAGGGATCGTAACAGAAAGGGCATTGAAAAAGTACATTGACATACAAACATGACCAATATAAAACGGTTTAGAAATACACAATAATACATAGAATAAACTTATACATCAGCAGGAGTAAAAAAAATATATAATGAGGTTCATGCTGCAGGATTTGGGTTGGACAGAATAATTGTGCCACAAAATGCAAAAAACAAAGGTAGTAACAAAGTGATACTGACAATAAGCAAAAATAATTACTGAGTAAGCAGATCGTTTTCAACAAGTGTGATAAAGGCAGTTAGTGATGAACCATTAACAGAGCTCACGTCCAAAGCGTTCCAATCGCGTATAGTCTGTGGAAAGAAAGAATACCTAAAAGTGTCAGTACGGAATGAATACTCGTTTAGTGTGTGGGAGGGGTTATGACGCGTTTTCCTTGTTTGAGATTTCGTTATGTATCCTGAGGTATCCAGATTTAATTGGTTGTTTACGAGTTGGTAAATGGTTTTAAGGCGTGCTAGTTTTGCTCTGTTTTGAAGAGTTGGCATCCCGGCTTGTTTGAGTAGTTCTGTCGGCGAGTCTGTTAGCCTACGTTTGTTAAAAATGTACCTGAGCGCTTTTCTTTGAACACCTTCAAGTTTTTTAACCAGCTTGTTGGTGAAAGGAAACCAAACAACATTTGCATACTCTAGTACCGGTCTAACAAATGTTTTGTATGCTAGTAGCTTTATATCAGATGGTGCTAGTCTGAGGCGTCTATTAATAAAAAATAACTGTTTTAGTGCGGTTGCCATGACTTTGTTAACGTAAGCATCCCATCTAAGGTCAGAGGTTAGTAAAATTCCTAAGTATTTGTATTCAGAGACCGAAGCAAGAGGAATGCTGTTTAGTGTGTACTGGAAGAGTGACCTGTGTTGCTTCCTTGTTACAGATAATAGAACAGATTTGTCAACACTAATAGTCATCTTCCAATCTTCACACCACTTCGCTACTGCTGCTATGGCGTTATTTAAAGCTATATGGTCGATGACAGAGTTAATTTCCTGATATAGCACGCAGTCATAGGCAAAAAGTCTAATATTAGAAATGTTAGCAGGAAGGTCGTTTATAAAAATTAGGAATAACACTGGGGCTAAGACGCTTCCTTGTGGTACACCTGATGTGACATCAGCTGTTACGGATTTCTCATTATTAATTTCGACAAACTGGGTACGGTTAGTGAGGTAATCAATAATCCAGTCTAAAATTGGGCCTGTCCAGTCAGCTCTGTGCCGCACTGGTAGAAGGAATACCGAACTTCAGCACGAACGGCACAAACAAAAGTAATGTACACTGGCAGTACATTCGAACATCTACTGAAGAGAAATGCAATGAAAATGTGAAAACAGCCGAGAATGTCGCTCCGCTGACTTCCAGGATTATGATGATGATGGTGACGCGCTCTTGACTTTGGTCTAAGCTTTATTACTGCCCAGACAAAATCAACGGAAGGAGGGTTTCATTCTTTTTCTTCCTATATGTACAGTTAAACACTCGACATAACAGACCTAGATTTAACTAAATTTGCGATGTAACAAACTATTTTCATTTCTCAATTGAAGTTCCATTGAAATCCGTGTATATTTTCTCGCTATTTAACGAAGTAGTTTCGTGACGTGGTTTTGATTTGTTGAAATTTTCTGCCATATCAAACATACCTTGGAGCCTGTACGTCTAGTAATTAGTAAGTCTAGAAAAAAGACAGGCATGCGTCCTTCCGCATGAAATGTTTTTGCGGCAATAATGTCATCAAAGCATGCGCGGTGCGACGCAGCAGGCGGGAAACACTGCTCTGCCACTTCTTGTGTTGGTAAACAATTTGTGGAGGTCGTAGGGTGGACAGCAGCTCGCAGCATGCGGAGAAACAAGCTGACGATTCATTCTGCACAAGGGCAAAGAGGAGGGAGTGAAGGCGTGATTAAGCACACAATGATGGAATGGGGGATGGGAGAAGGAAGACAGGGCCCTCTCCTATTGTCTATTGGCCCTCTCCTCCTAGCACGTTCCCACACGTGGGCCATGTGTCTAGCCGAGATGATTTGTGCCTTGATATGCATGGTATTCCCACGTGTCTAGTGTTGAGACAGTGCAAAGCATTCACTTGCATTGTGACAGCGAGTGTTCGTGGTCAAGTGAGACCTGTTAATGTTTGCCTGAGCGCGCATGACACCGATAAAACTACGAACCTTACTGTGTGGTTGTCTCTTTGCTATCGCTATCAATGTTCCACCTTTCAGCGAAGCTGACTTTTTGTTTTTCTTAGAACGAATATCCGTATCTTTTACACGTTTGTTTTTAATTTGCGAGTGCCAACTGTGGGCACTAAGCACGGTCATTTATGGCGACTAAAGCCCGCACGCGCCGCGCCGCGTCTGAATGCGTATGGCATCAGGCGCAGAGGCTGCATCGCATGTTGACGCGCGGCGGCGTGGAGACCTTTCACTGCTGGGTTTCTTGCGCCTGCGCCGGAAGCTGCCGCTCGCATCACCCTCCCGACACGCCTCACGTGACGACGGCGAACCAACGTGACTTCCTGAACTATTCTTCGCGCGGCGTGCAGGCAAGCCTGGCAGGCCAGGCTGCGTGCGTTGTGATTGGAAATCCGCACGGGTTTTGGTTTTTTTTGATGGCAGCTGCTGAAGTCTTCAGCCGCAACGGGTGCATTATTAATGATATTTTCATTGCCGACGTTCGGCACCTGACAGAGCATGCAGAACGCGTAAGGCACAGACCACGCGAGTGATGCTATGCCAACGCTGCTGCAGGTTTCACCGAGTTCACAATACTGACAGTTAGCAGATTGAATCACTAGGAGTCCTGCAACATCATTTTTTAAAATATAAAAACAAATTTTAAGTTAATACTTATTGCATGCTATTGCCACCTTCAGCACATTGCTTAACGTGACTGTTAAGCGTAGGCTGGGCCCGACGAAACATGCGGTGACGAGCGCGCGGCAACTCCAGCATCGTTTGGGTGCACGCCCTCTTTCTCCGCCGGGCGCGGCGCGACGTCGAGTGAGCGCGGTGCGTGCGGACGCGTTCCAATGCGTACATCTGGTTGGGGCTTTAGATTTACGGCACCACGTGATGCAACACACATACCGTATTTACTCTCCTAATGATCACACTTTTTTGTAAAAAAAATTGACGCAAATTCAGGGGTGCGATCATAACGAGAGTTAAATTTCCCACAAAAAAAAATTTTTTTTTTCATCCCGCATTTGCTGTGGGATGACAACAGGTCAACAAATAGGCGGCTGCCGCTGTATGTAATGCGGGACACTAAAAGAAAAATTGCGGCCGGCGGAGCAAGCTGAGCACGCTGAATGAGATTTTTTTTCTTCTTGCGAGTACATTACGTGCATTGAAACAGTTTCTTCCGTATCAGTAATGAATATCATTAATATTGGCAAGTTTGCGGCAATAACGTAGCCATGTCCACTTTGAGGGGACAGAAACAGTTGGGCGCGCTTAGCTGCCAGTGACATAGGAACACATGGCGGTCATGCTGCGGAAGCTGCGGTATTTGTCTTCACTACTATCTTAATACAGCCCGTTTCCGCTAAGGGTGGGCGAATATCTTAGCTGTATTACAAGTGTCGGCGTATGAATAGGGTACACTTCTAACGTATCAGTGTAAACGTGGCTGCTATCATTGCCGCTCGCGATTTGTTGCGTACCCACGAGTGCAGACAAGAAGAAACGAAAGGCACCTTTTTTGTTGTTGACCATAACCATTATAAAGCCTGCACATAATAAAGGCAAGTTTGGTTGTAGCTTTCTTTTTGTCGTGGAAGTGCGGAAAGTGATGAAAGGAATGAAATGGGGCATCTGCTTAAGAATATTTGGTGCGTGCAGACCGCTTGGTTTGTCTTGAAGAGTCGGTCGTGTAGCATTCGATAGATGGTAAGCGCGATCATTATTAGCTAGAGTTGGCACACAACATATCGCTGCGGCAAGTTTGGGGTACAATCATTACACGGGAAATTAAAAAAAAAAAAAAAAGAATTTAGATGACAAAATTTGGGGTGAAATCATTACGTGAGTGCGATCATTATGTGAGTAAATACAGTAACTCGGACGCTGTGAGCCACGTCGATGCATTGCTCTTGGCATGATGTGCATCGCACGTGCTGGTGCTCATAAACTTGCTACTATGGCCCGACGTCCTTGCAATTTTTTGTATGAGTGCTTATTAACAAGATAATATCCACCAGAAATGCTCTATGAAGTTAATAAGTTATTACTGCTGAAACTTTAAAACCTCAAATGAAAGAAATCTGTAATTTAACAAAGTTTTTTGCAGCAAGTATAACCATTATATCGAGGTTCGAGTGTATTTGGTGCAGAATGGTGCAAAGGAACACTCTTGGCACAGCTGTTCCACCACTCGCATGTTACTCAGGATCTCACTGTGCAGTAATTTACTGCCACTTGCACAAAGCCATCTAACGAGTAAAACTGCTAAAAAAAATTGAAGCGAGACATTTGCCTAGGAGAGGCAAAAGAATATTGTGCTGCACTTGAAAAAAGAAATGAAAGAAAAAAAAAAGCATTTGACAGCCATTTTCTTTGGCTTCACAATGAAGAGATTCACTGACACAGCTCTTTTCACACCATTTGTCAAAACAGTTTCCAGATGCACGGTGCCTTACCTTTGCCATTTCCTCACTCATCAATAAATTAACAGAGCACGACCTCAAACAATGCCTGTAAGGGCTTCCTAGCAGCATAAGAATCTTAGAGGCTAGATAACTTATTTTGTCAGTTTGCAGGCAATTTCAATTTGGGAGAAAACATGCTCTTTCCCATGGCACTTACAATTGCACTTTTTCATGACTTCTCCGCATATAAATCATTCCTTATTACAGGAGAAAGGCTGAGGTTAACATATATTACAGTCTCGCCAAACTTGATGTACATTTATGCACTTTATTAGGCGAGATTTTGAGAGATTATTTAATATCATAAAATGTGACATATATGTCCTGTTTAGCTATGTTACTAGTCGGATTACAACTACAGTCTATGCTCGTTAAAACGGACCCACGGGCAACAGACTTTCGGATATAACTGACCATATTTCAGCCTTAGTTGTTCTACCTATTTGATTAATGCAACGAAGTTTGCTTTTAATAGACCATGCTACAATGGACTATCGGCTACAGCTATGAAATTAGCACCAATTTTTTCTCAAAATCGGGCGTATAAAACATACTTTTGCCGTGTCGGCACGGGCTGACAACTGACTCGCGAGGGTCAGCCGATGATTGCGGCTCAATATTACGTGCGCGAGAGAGGAAGGCAGGGTGGTAAGGCGCAGTCTTCTTTTGCACGTGAGGCAGCGGCGGAGTTCTACTCTGGTGGTCGCTGCTTACGGCACAGCCGCCGTATCTTGAAAGCGATCTGCAATGGGGACAAAGTGTGTGCCCATGTGTACGCCGTATCTTGAAAGCAATCTGCGATGTGAACGAAGTGCACACCTGCACAGACTTCATCTTCAAAGCGATCTGTAATGTGGGCAAGGGGCACCCAGTGCCAGTGGCTTCGTATGCGCTGTACTTTCGACGTTTAGTTTGCGTTGAAGCGAGAGACAGCGCGAAGGTCAATTCACTTGCTGCTGCTGTCGCGCTTATCTTGCTTAATTTGCTATCGCAATCGATGCTTCGCCTTTCGGGTGAAACTGCAACTTTTTTTGTGTTTCTTTTTTGCTTTGGACATTTGTCACTCACTCTTTGCAATAAAGTCGTTAGGTATCGTGACGAAAGCTTCGGAAGTGAGGCATTTCGGATATTACGGACTTCGGATAAAACACTTTTTTTTTTTTCGGATTAGTATCAGGGTCCGTTGTAACAAGAGTTAACTGTAGTACACGTACCACCTTCCCAGCAACAAGCCCTTTCAGCCGAGTATATCAATGGCATCTCACACAAAGTGCCATTTGTGAAAAATCACCTAATCCTGCAAGGCCAGCAGGTCATTCTAATGGCATCTCTGAATGATAATTTCATAGAGGTGCACAACTCGTCCACGTCGTATCTTCAGCCAGTGGCTCTGCTCCCCACGATAATGATAAAGCTGGAATCACACGCTGGATGTTATTGCGGACAAATCAGTCCCATGATATGCGATGTGAATTGAATCGGATCACAGAACAGAAGGAGCAGCCCTCGCTTGGGCAATGGCGATGTTCCAAACATGACCAAGCAGAAAATCCAGATGATTTGGCTCACCGCCGTATCGCGAAGCACTTTGGTGGACTCGGGGAGCACCACAGCAACAGGTGATGTACGAGTTTACTGGTGCCGCGTGTGCAATTCGCTAACTATTAATGACAATTGGAGAGTCGTAAAGATGAGGAGAATGGGTGACCATGAAAGAGGGGAGAAGGGAGCTTCAACATGTAGGGGTGGGGAAAGGGTGGGATTCCCTAGGATATAGCCAAACTTTGAATGGCAGAGAGCCTTGCCTTGAGGTGTGGCTTCATGTCAGCACAGTGCACGCTGCCATGAACCCACACTTCAAGGTGGAATTTGCATATAACCCACATCCACACTTTACTACGAATTTTTTTGAATTTTTGGTGAAGGTTATACATGCAAAAATATGATATTGGAGCTAAATCTGGGGCCATTACATTAAATTTGAGCTTGAATTATGCAGCACATGTTAGACTGCACGCGTCTGATAGCTAGTTGGCAAAGTGTGAGGACATTCCGTGGGTGTAAAAAATGTGTATTAGTTTTTTTTACATTGCACTTGAATCATACAACAGTCTGACAATAGTGCTGGGTGAAAAAACGCAGTGTGTTCTACGTGATCAATGTGCGCAGTATACACAGTCTCATATTCGCATGTGCATCTTGGCAGTCAGCCCAAGATGCACTCACACAGCAATGGGTTTGCTTGGCGCATACAAGGTTTCAGAATGTTTCGAAGCAGATGACACAGCAGTGGCCCCACACTTCTTGACATAACACAAGCCATGGCAAAATGGTAGTCACTGTTGGAGGGAGGAGAGAGGCAGTGATTTCGAATTTAAATTTACGTGTTGAAATGTGTGCCAACAGATAAAATTTTATTTGCGTGTGCAGTAGAATTTATTTGACTCTGGTTAATTTGGTTTTCCAGTTAATTCGTCCTGACCGAAGATCTCAGCCAGTGCCCATACGTTTCTATGGGACCAAACATTCATTATTTCGGTCCTGAAATTAGCCTTTGCAGGATAATGCTAACTGCCAAATCTTGTAGTGGCAGCATCTGTCTTGGAAGTCCATGGGGTAGAGTGAATGTGTCAAACACACATGATCTGCTGTCGAAAACGCTTATTTTCGGTCTTCCCCAAGAAGATTTCGAAGAGAAAACGGTAGCTCACAATGAATTGTTGCAGTATTTACCCCATTCTAAAGCACACCTTTTTTTTCTTTTTTCACTTATACGGACACTCCAGGCCCATTTCTGCCATCATCGTTGCCGCGCACCGTATGCTATATGTGAGAGTGAAGCTTGTGAGAGTCACCCAACGGGAGCGGCTCAATCTTGTGTGCGCAAGAGGAGGAAAGCAGGGAGGAAGCTCGCTGTCCTCTGTAGTGTGAGGCACCGGAAGGACATTCTACTTCGGCAGCTGCTTCGTGCAGAGGCCTCTCAAGATTCCTTGAGAGGCCTCTGCATGCTGTTAATTGGGAAGCTTGCAACATCATCATAGAATGTTTATGCCCCAATTCCACGACATAAAATGCTTTAGTTTTTGCTAATGGAATAAGTACTAAGACATTAGAACGGTTCACAATGCGATAAATGAATTAAAGGTGCAGAAGTTTATAAACACACACACACACACACACACACACACATACATATAGATACCGTTGTAAATTCACTTTCCCATTATAAGCTGAAATAAACATCCTTGTTTGCTCAGTTGAAACTAGAGATAGATGCACTGCAATGAACTCACTCCTGGCAGACCTTTGCTGCTCTTTATTTTGCAATTAAATTGACAATGTTATTGAGGTACAATCATGGCATTATGTAAGCACAACACTGATATAAGCGACTGCATCTACAGTAATGTCTGCCCTCGCCACCTGTGTGGCCTCTCCATACTAATGGTAATTTGTTCTGTGCATTCCTTTACTTAAAAATGCCTGTGCCTTCAAATGTCACATAGGTGTTAGATCATGTGACCTTTAGTGAGCTATTGGCGTTTGTTTCCTTGTTTTTGTTTGCTTTCTCATCCTTTCCGATTCCCTCGACCTCAATTATACGCTTAGAATCATCTCCCTGGCTGGCAACAGAACAAACTTTCCAACATTCAAACATTAAGTTATCTTTCATGTTAAGCTAGTGGCAAAAAGTAGCACCATATGTTCTTGGCATTCGAGAGAATTGTACGCGTTGCAGAATGAACAAGCGAAGTGGTCAGTCTAGGCTTGGGCCACAATCCTATTTGAAATTGTTCCAAAGTCATTTGATAAATGCAGACTATCACTATGCCCTATCAACTGTAAGAAGGCAACACGCTGTGGTTCTTAACATCATAAAGCCCGATCGCCATACCAGATCAAATAAAATAACTTGTTGACATTTATTTCTGGCCATTGGTACAAAGAAAACAGTGCAACGATAATTAAGTAAAAATGGATTAGTATAGTAATGACTTAATTAGTAATTGATTTGCTGAACTATTCACAACTGAAAACTCTCTCTAGCATATCAAAAACGCTAGTATGGGTTCTATACTGGGTTACCTGCACTCAGTGTTTAGGCACCAAATTCAGCTTATCAAATATGTTGGATTTGCGGGGCTAATAGACAGTGATAAAGTGCTGTCGAAGAATGATGACAGTGGACATAAGGCAAATAAAGTTCCATTCTGTGAAGGTAAAGTTTGCTGGTTTTGTCTTTTTCTTATTGCCAGAAATTGAAGGCATGGTACAGTTTGTTTTCTTGATAAAATATTGAGTGCATGTTCAATTTTTAGTTTGCTTAGAAACTTTAATGTAATTTTTATACTTCGAACTCGTAAAAACTGGGTGAGCATTTGATTCGAGGTCGTTTTAGAATTGATGAAAATACATACTATGAATCAGCGGTATGTTTCAAAGTTTTGTGTATTGTTTCATTTAGCCTGCTGGATAATTAGACCAATTTCGTCAGTCCAGTCAGTCGAATTAACGGAAGTCTACTGTATAACCACATCAGCCCCTCCACTCTCAGTATACCATCCATGATAAACTGAGAATAGTAGAACTACCATGTCATGGCTCCTAGAAAAGTTAGTTGGTGCCTTACATTGGCGGCACTGGAGGAGTGCTCCGAAACAAACAAAGGTGCCATAAATTAGTATGTCCCTTGGAACCACTGGACTCAATACTCTTATAAATAGTTGCTTATGGGTATCAAAATTCCAGAGCGACACACAATTTATAATGTATAACTTGGTTCTAAGATAATGGCCAAGTAAGGTGCCACACACGTAACGCAACTTAGTCCAAATCATTATTGGAAAAAATAATGGAACAAGAGAACACACTAAATGATGACACTGCCGCAACAAACACACAGGAGTCTACATTGTAATTTTTCACTAACATACTTGGCACATGTAACATGAATACTTCACCCACCATGGCTCTGAGTGGGTGATCTCCTAGGGCTAGATCTAGTAAGCATAAATACCCAAGTTAGTGGATGGATTGATAGCCGTCGCCGTGGCACAATTGGTAGTGCAACAGACGCGTAATGCAGAAGCTGTGAATTTGGCTTCCACCGGCGACAAGTTATCTTTGTCCACTTTCATTTCCCTTTTCTTCATTATCTTGTACATTTCAGTTTTAACAACAGCTAATTCCCCCGATGTTTTCCTTGGCTTCATGTGGTCATCGCACATGTCAAGAAATTTTGGAGTGCAAATGCAATAAGAAGTGCTTTAACATGTATGTATATAGCGCGTTTCAAATATTTTTGTTCGTGCTGATTTTTAGGCATTCTTGTAGTGTGCAAATATTTGGATTTCCAAATGGTAATTTCGAATATTGTTCTATTCGATATTTGCTTCAAAAGGTGTACAATGATCGGTTTCCTATATTCAGCTTCGCCGCAATACAAGTGTGTTATGCGGTGAACCATATTTGCCGTGCAGCGAAGCATACCAAGGGTGGAAAGGGACACTGACAGGGCTTAGTACACGTTCCTTGTGTGCACATGCCATCTCTGGTTACGGTATGAACACCGAGACATCTAACCAGAATAAAAGCACTGGTATGGAACTATCTTTTGTTTACATTTTCTGTAATTATTGCAAAAGTCTACATTGTTGATTTGTGCGTTGTTTTACTTTTGTGTTCTTATTCACTTCCTACATGCACAAAGGTAGTTGCATCATGCTTTGCCATTCATTAAATTCTATGTATCCTTGACATTTGAATGGAATTGAATTCTGGGGTTTTGCATGCCAAAGCAATCATTTTGATTATGAGGCGAGCCGTAGTGAGGACACTGGATTAATTTTGACCACCAGGGGATTTTTAACATGCCCTCAAAGCGCAAGACACAGGCGTTTCTGCATTTTGCCCCTATCAAAATGCAGCCGCTGCTGCCAGGATTTGATACTGCGACCTTGTGCTTAGCAGTGCAATACCATAACACTAAGCCACTACGGCGGATGTATCTGACATTAGTTAACGAGTTCTACCAAACTAAATTTTGGTCCCATTGTTCCACAGAACCAAGTCATAAATTCCAAGATACAGTAGTTCCTATGCATACAAGTTTGCAGCCACTTCTCTGCACAACAGCTATTCAAAATTCAATTCGTACTCAAAATCTACTATTTGCACATGCTTACATCTTCATGGGGTGTGCAGTTGTACACAGTGGTGCCAGTAGTGGATGTGCGCCGGGCCAAAATTGCACAATTAGAGTACAGATAAATAATGGTCATGCATTGTTCTAAATGGGCATGACTGTTTTTGATAGCAAGCACTGTCTGAAGTTGAGAGCTCAGCTTTAGAATGTATTATCAGGCCCATAGTTCAGCAATCTATGGTGGGACTGCCCAGTGAAACTGACTAGTACCGTGGCATTCCATGCTTTCTACATGGAAAATGGTAAAAAAATTTTCAGCCAGCATGAGAGGCTGCACATTCACATAAATTGAAGCCAACAAGTTCAACTGCAAAAAGCGTTTACCGATAGAGTCCAACATCTCGCAGCCCTCGTCTTTCCACCTCTTGTATGCAGTGGATAACAAGAGCAGGTACCATTGGAGGCATGGATGGCACATGATCAGAGATAATTGTGCCCCGGCGGCCTGCAGCTCCCCCTTGTGTAGGTGTCTGGCTGGCCGTAATGCAAGGCAAAGGTACCTGTTCAAAACAAGTCACATAACACATGATGACAAAGCCCAACGATAACGGCTTTGCAAGCGGCGGAGTGCACACATCCAGGCCCACATTATCATGGACGCCCATCATGACAGCCTCTGTCAGAACGCACCCAGATTGGTTCATGTAGCAGCAGCAGTCATGTAAATCCAGTTACAATGAAAACTGTGGGCCCACTAGGCTTGCACACACTGGCAGGTGGCTGCAATGTGCCAGAGCTCATCAAATGAAGTTCCCACTTGGCAGAGAACACAGAACATTATACAATGAAGTTCCATTGATACATTCCTCACTGTTGCATTTTCCCGACTGCTATGTCATTTTCATGGCGCTGACCTAAATCCCATTGATTGCCATGTAGTGTCATGTTCCCACTTCATACGTTGCCATTCTGTACTATTCCTGCATCTTGCGTTGCGTTTAACGCAGCAGTCAGGAAAATTTAGTGCTGCAGAGGGAAATTTGCTCTCGCACATTGCAACAAGTGACCAGAATATCGAAACACTTGAGTTTGAATAAGCGACTGAAGTTGCACAAGCCAGGTGCTGAACAAGCATCGGAAGAAAAAGTGTACAGAGCAGTCGCGTTAGCGAAGCACCCGAAAAGGTGTGCAGCAGCTGAAACAGGGAACCATACACACCCGGCCACACCTGCTGGGCACAGGCTACATTTATTTTGGGGCCAGCAAAAGTATCATATGCGTTGCATAATTGGTCATTTCTCTTTAATAAGCTTCGCCCCAATAAAGAGATGTTATGAGGTGAAGCCTACACAAAATATCATAGTGAAGCATATGAAGATGGGAAAAGGGCCACTGTCACAGGATACAGTATGTGTTCCTTAAATATAAATGTGCACATGCACCTTTCGCTGGTCACAGTACGAGCACCGTGACATCTAATAACTGTACTGGCAGTCATTCAGAGCTGTCTATGACAGTGCTGTGGTAATTCATGCCCTTCCTCACTGTTACATTTTCCCGGCTGTTAGGTTTTATTTATGTAGTCCCTTGAAAAATGCATTAATAGAGTTCTACTGTACAAATATAATTACTCAATGGAATGATTTTCACAAATACACAGGCAAAAACAAGCAATGCCATGCATTTTATGCAAAAGATAAATTGACTTTGGGTGGGCATGATCAACGGCACAGTGAAGCAAACAAGCAGGAGCAGCACTGTTTTGTCTTGCAAGTCACCTAACGAACAGCACGACTCAAAGTGTGGAACTCAAACTATGGCTGACAAGCAATTTGTTAAGACTTCTCAATTCAACAACACAGTACAGCTGCCACCACTGTTTCAGTCAATCAGAGCCTCCTACAAGGATTAATCTTCATGGGCATTAAACTATAAGTCCCCTTAAAAATATTTGAAATTGACACACTTTTGGTATCAAAAGGCTCCTAAAACCTCCTCTGACATATTTAACACCTAAATAAACATACGCATCATGCACAGAATACTGCGACGATCATCTTTGGCCAACAGGGCAGTATTATGCGCTGTGGAAAAGCCGCAAACTCAAGTAACAATCCTGTGCTCCTCTCCAGGCTTTTCTGGCCCCTTCTTAGCATGTCATAACACCAGCAGGGTTCTGTGCATGACACGACTTGAGTAAAAGTTGTCAATTGGTTGGCCAACCAGGTACGACACTGCCAATGTGACAAGAGCTGGCTGTGTGCTCCAAAAAGGAAAACGGTGCACCCATTGGGTGCTACCGATTCCTCAGGGAAGCTTCCATTTAGTCGGTGTTGTGCGGAGGGTGATTAGGGGTAGACGATGGAGGAGCCTTTTTTCTGGTGTTGATGTGACCCCGCACAATGCGTTGGCGGGCTAGTTGGTGCGAATCCACGAATACCTTGTTTAGTGCAAAACGACAGGCACAAGAACGACGACCAGGACAAGGCGCTACTCTCAACTTTGAGAGTAGCGCCTTGTCCTGGTCGTCTTTCTTGTGCCTGTCGTTTTGTGCTAAACAAAGTATTCATTGATGTGACCCATAGCTTTCGCTGCACTGCATGGAGTTTGGCGAGTGTGCAGAGAGTAGGAGAAAGCATATATGGGGAGGGCAGCGAAGGTGAAGGAGGAACCTTGATGGCTGCATAGCGGTTCATCAAATGCCTGTAACTTTGCTATTACAGCACTTAAAAAAAATTCTTGTGGCTGTTATATGTTCTTTGTAGACTGATACACAGCCAAAACTATACAATAAATTTTCGAGGTCAGAGTTTAAGCAATTTAGTGCGCAAAGCAGTTTGAACCTGTTCCTATATACAAGCTTAAACGTTGGCTCTTTCCGCATCACTGACACAATCAGAAAGACTTGGCTCATCTTCAAATTGCTTGGTCTTACAAGGAGCCCATTTAAACCTCACTCAAGACGTCACATGGTGCCAGTATGAGGTCCCACTTCCTCACCCGATAGCCCCATTGCACGACCAGAAAGTGATTTCTCCCCAGCTGTGAACAACTATGACATTGCAGTTAATGTGACTTCGCAAGCTCTGCATGGCTAATTTCTTCCTGCTGCCCTTAGTTAGCATGCCACTAGCCCTCAATTTAGCCCATTTTTAGCGACTAATTACTACTACGATAACTACCAAACAACCTTAAATTTTACATTCCCATCTCCACTTCATCTCTCTTAAACCAAATCTTATCTCCATATCTCTCTTAGCCGGGCCACGAGAAAGATTGAAGAGTGTGCACTCTGACGATTACACAACATTGTGATGTTAGCAATATTCAAACATTACCAATACTCAAACAGTTTCCTAAGGGATTACTGCTTTGTGTAGCAACTGATAAAATAGATCTAAAAAAAGGAAGGAAGGTTGTCAGTGCACCATGCTCTCATGAATTGAGAATAATGGTGTTGGTGTTTGTTTTACCAATTCTGTGAATCCTGAAAATTATATGCCAAACTCTTTAGCAGCAGAAGTCTGAGAACTCTTTTTTTTTTTTTTTTACAGGAGCAGTGCCATCTTTAGCTGAACATTCAAATTCAATCTGTCGTCAATGCATAAGAATGTGTGCTACCGCTGGTGCGTGTTCATTCAACCTCGTAGCTGGAAGAAAATCCACTTGTAATTACTTTATTCAAAGGCATGTGCAAATGCTAAATTGGCCACAGGGAGCATCTCATTATGCTAAATGGTGTTGTGCATAAATATCAAGACATGAACTACCACTAACAGATGTGCATAAGTGCCTCAAATACCAAGTGTCAATGTTGAGTAAGTAGGTAACTATTCGTGCTAAACTCTTTCAGTGCCGCTGACTTACCAGCATGTTTCTGTGTTTCTGTTCCACCATGTCACTGACATACCCATACATTTTTTTTATCTCTAGTGAGGACCATACTAAGAGTACATTTGCTATTATCAGTCACATTCCTCTTCTGAATAACCTAAAGTAAAGCGTTGTGTTCGTTTTATGTTATCTGAGAAAAGAAAAAGAAAGGAAACAGACACTAGAGGTGCGTCCCTTTTCAAAAATCCCAAGACTGAAAGGATGAACATTTCAAAAACCTCTGAAAGATTTTCAGCCTTGAAATAATATATATATATATATATATATATATATCCTCCTGAGACCCCGCTATGGGGATTTGTCCAATATATTGGACATTCAGATATGAGACAGTACTCCTGTGACAAGGCTTTCATCCTCATAAAACCACACTGTACAACTTATTGGACACCTGCTTGCGCCATCTATGCAGCATTGATGAAAATACATCGTTCAAATTCCCGCCGAAACAGTTCCACAATGGCGGCATTAAGCGGCGCGGCGTTTTACGGCAGCTGCCGGAGAAGCAAGCACTGTTTCTCGTATTTCTACCTGCTTTTAGTGCATATCTTTGATTTTATATTAAAGTTGATACAACAGCGTACGCGCAGAATACAAAATTTTAACTATTCGCGCGCTTACCTTTTTTTACTCTTCCTTTGATTTCGCGTGTCCATTACGTTGGACGCTAGGACTCAACCCGGTTATTTTGACCGCGCTTTTTCAATGGCCTTGTTATGAACAGTAGGCGAGTACTGATGGCGTTTAGCGGCTTGCGGACGAAATTGCGTCTCTTTTTTTCTTCGGGGGACCGGCCTCGCGTGTCTTATGAATTATTCCAATAACGTTTCTTTTTTCAATCCATGGCTTCGATCCGCAAGACACCTACTGTCGCAGATGGTCTCGTAAGGCAAAAATATCAATATCCCTCTACCAGATATTGTTCGCATGTACAATTTCAACATGGGCGTTGTTGACAAGGCAGACCGAATGATAAGTTACTACAGGATAAAAGCAGGCGTGAACAAGTGGACAATCAGAGCCATCTTTCACCTCGACATTGCCCTCAACAACTCCTGGGTGCAGAACACGCGGGACATACGCTCCCTAAAGAAACAGCGGAAATAAATACTCAAATATATGCAGTTCCACCAATCTGTTGCTGAGGCTCTCGTGGCTCAAGGGAAGAAGCAGGATGAAACGGAGAGTGAGAACGAAGCCGAGTGGCATCCGCCATCAAAGCAGGCTCGGCTGTCTCCTCGAGAACAGCAAGAAAAGAGCACTACCCACTACTCAATACTGGCAGACACTGCAAACACTGCCCGTTGCAGACTACAGGGCTGCGACATGAAAACAAAGTTCTTTTGCACCAAATGTCGGCTCTTCTTCTGCATCACCAAGGACAAACAGGTGTTTTGAAATTGCCCACGGGAAGTGAACACAAGAGCGAAATTTTTTTTTGAGCAGAGGAATGCTCTTCTTATGTACTTTATTGAATACTTTGCCTTTTGAGTTGTTAAAATATTTTTGCACATGAGTTTTGCGTAATATCCGCGGTATGTCATTACGTGCGCCCTGGGTGAAGAAAGACCGGGTAGCATCCCAGTGTCCAATATATTGGACATCGCGCTGAGCTGAAATTATCACGGCTATTGAAAAAACATTTAACACTTTTCACCTTCATAACCACCCTGATTTATTCTGAAAGTTTGGTAAAAATCTGTGCACCCAAATGCATCCCGGGTCTCAGGAGGATATATATATATATATATATGTTAACCTTCAAAGATAACAATAAGAGCTAGATTCGCAAAACCGTTCTCAAGAAGAGTGAAAAAAAAAAAGAAATGTCCGCTCCTGTTCCTAATGTAGCTGCATAGCCCAGGGAGCAAATTTGCGAACACGAAGGCAGTGGAGTCCACATCTCCATAGTCATCAGCGGGCACCGTATGTGAATGACAGGAATGCTGGAACACTTTGTGGCTAGTTGCGCCTTTACAGTCTTCATTCTTGTATTTATCACCGCACATAACTCCGAGTTGGCTGTGTGTGCCTTCATAACTGCACAGTTACCGTCCATGATTGTGTCAATAGTGACCGCAGTTTCGTTTTGGCTTGGTGCAATAGCTGCGTGCGTAATGCCACCAACATGGCAGAAGCTATCGAGGGTGAAGAGTGCCGACTACATCACGATGGATGGACCATCTGTTGGCGACCAGCTCACTAGCGAAAAAAATAATCGGGATCTGCAAGTGGTAGTGAAAAGCGTGTCTCGGATGAAAACGCGCACTGTAGCTGCGCTGAGAAAGAAGTCGCGACATGAGAATTGCAGCTTCCGCACTGCTTTTCTGCAAAGTAGAAACAGGATTTGCAGATTAGTTCAGTAAATAAAAGGATGTTGACGTACTAGTAGGCATCTGTTCATTGTTTTTTTGATACTCTCGATAATGCTACATTCAGTTAATTCGGACATTTCTTGCAGCCTTGTGAAATCCGAATTAACATTTTACTGCATATCAAAGCATAATAGCTGTACTAGAGGCAAGTGTAAAGAGTTGTTAATGACTATTTAATTTAGCATTTTGCTATGAGATTCACAGATCATTAAGCCATCACACATACTGACATTCAAATTTATCCGCATACATCCAACGCCCAAGTAATTCATCAGGTGGTTCTTGTTCTGTGCTTGGGGTGTAGTGGTAATTTTTGTGCATTTTTAATATATATACACATATATAGTTAAAGCTCGATATAACAAACTTTGATATAATGAAATTCTCGATATAATGAAGTATTTAACTTTTCATAACCTCTTGTCCATAAAACACCATGCATTTAGAACTTCAATATAACAAAGTGAGTTTGTATGCCATTTCAATATAATGAAATTTCACTGCTGTCGCAAAAGAATGCAGAGACTAAATGGAGACTGGTGGATGCAGACAGACAAATGCTTGAATCACAAGCGGCTGTTTGCAAATGCACCTCTCCAACCACACGCCGCGAGACAAGAGCGACCGCCGAAGTGGAGCCGCATCATGTTCCACATAAAGTCCAAGTGCGATAAGATCCCATCGTGCCACGCGCACTGTGAGCTTTAGGTGCGAGTGAAAGTGTACGAGGGTGAGAGAAGAAACATGGTGGCTTCACAAGTGCTGCTTTCCCGCCTGCACAAAGGCAAAGAGGGGGAGGGGAGCGAGCGTGGGGGGGTGTGGAGTGGGGGGTAATTTGATGCACGTCTCAGCCGTGGCTGCGCATGGTTGTAAGTGCAGCTAAGCACATATGCAGCCGCCCACCCTGCTTTAGAGGCAATCTGCCGCGCACGCAGAGTGGGCATACCAAGATGGTGTAGCACCATGTAAGCTGTCTTACCGCGTGTTTAGTGTTGGAGGTTGCGTAATCTCGAGTTTTGGTGACCCATTAGAGCGAGAGGCGGACAAAGCATTCGCTTGCCACTGCGGGCACTTCTCTTGATAGCGCCGTCCCAGTACGGGCGCCGCGATTAGCCGCGGGGGCAGAGTGCACGTGAAAGTGTGGCTGGCTTCGCTTAATTCGTACCGCCAAAAAGATATTGTTGACGTACGTGGCATGAAACCGTATCATTCGTCGCCAACTCCCAAATTTATCAAGATGAATTGTTTTCTCATTCAACTTTTCTTTTTTCGACTGCCCTATATTTCTGAAAATTCTGCAGCCCCTTCCCATGCAAGAAAAATTGATCGGCGATTCTACTCATTTGCAAAAAAGATTGAATTTCAATACAGCAAAATTTGGATATAGCGGAGCAAAATGCAGATTTTGCCGACTGTTACATCGAGGTTTAACTGTGCATGTGTATGATATATATATATATATATATATATATATATATATATATATATATATATATATATATATATATATATATATATATATATATATATCAGACTTGTGTGTAACAAATTACATGTAATCAATTACATTTGTTTGGCAGTTTTGCAATTGGTCGTTTTTTTTTACTCAGTAGCGCTCACTGTAATTCAGTTACTTTTTTTTAGTAACAAATTGCATGTAACCAGTAACATTATTAATGAGACAAGCTGTATGAGATGACTCAAATTTGCGCAACTGAATTAGGTGGGAACTACAGCACAACGGTCACGGCTGTGACACAGAGCAGACTAGCGGATGCCCATATATATATATATATATATATATATATATATATATATATATATATATATATATATATATATATATATAAAATGAATTCAGACATGTCCTTGGATCCAGTATTTAAGGTACTTGAATAACAGGACACAGAAAAATGAAGACATCTAATTTTTCCGACAGTTTGGCTTCATCAGGGAAGGTTAAAATGTACTGATTAAGGCCGGACAGGCCGCCATTGGAATCTGAACCTGGCAACGTTTAACGTTAAACGCTATCTAGTGAGGCGAGTCTAGCAGTGTTATTGGAGGAATTAGAGGGTAGTAAATGGGATATAATAGGGCTCAGTGAGGTTAGGAGGACAAAAGAAGCATATACAGTGCTAAAAAGCGGGCATGTACTGTGTTACCGGGGCTTAGCGGAGAGACGAGAACTAGGAGTCGGATTCCTGATTAATAAGGAAATAGCTGGTAACATACAGGAATTCTATAGCATTAACGAGAGGGTGGCAGGTCTTGTTGTGAAACTTAATAAGAGGTACAAATTGAAGGTGGTACAAGTCTATGCCCCTACATGCAGTCATGATGACCAGGAAGTCGAAAGCTTTTATGAAGACGTGGAATCGGCGATGGGTAAAGTCAAAACAAAATACACTATACTGATGGGCGACTTCAATGCCAGGGTAGGCAAGAAGCAGGCTGGAGACAAGTCAGTGGGGGAATATGGCATAGGCTCTAGGAATAGCAGAGGAGAATTATTAGTAGAGTTTGCAGAACAGAATAATATGCGGATAATGAACACCTTTTTCCGCAAGCGGGTTAGTCGAAAGTGGACGTGGAGGAGCCCGAATGGTGAGACTAGAAATGAAATCGACTTCATACTCTGCGCGAACCCTGGCATCATACAAGATGTAGACGTGCTCGGCAAGGTACGCTGCAGTGACCATAGGATGGTAAGAACTCGAATTAGCCTAGACTTGAGGAGGGAACGGAAGAAACTGGTACATAAGAAGCCGATCAATGAGTTAGCGGTAAGAGGGAAAATAGAGGAATTCCAGATCAAGCTACAGAACAGATATTCGGCTTTAACTCAGGAAGAGGACCCTAGTGTTGAAGCAATGAACGACAATCTTGTGGGTATCATTAAGGAGTGTGCAATGGCAGTCGGTGGTAACTTTGTTAGGCAGGATACCAGCAAACTATCGCAGGAGACAAAAGATCTGATCAAGAAACATCAATGTATGAAAGCCTCTAACCCTACAGCTAGAATAGAACTGGCAGAACTTTCGAAGTTAATCAACAAGCGTAAGACAGCTGACATAAAGAAGTACAATATGGATAGAATTGAACATGCTCTTAGGAACGGAGGAAGCCTAAAAACAGTGAAGAAGAAACTAGGAATTGGGAAGAATCAGATGTATGCGTTAAGAGACAAAGCCGGCAATATCATTACTAATATGGATGAGATAGTTCAAGTGGCTGAGGAGTTCTATAGAGATTTATACAGTTCCAGTGGTACCCACGACGAAAATTGAAGAGAAAATAGTCTAGAGGAATTCGAAATCCCAAAGGTAACGCCGGAAGAAGTAAAGAAAGCCTTGGGAGATATGCAAAGGGGGAAGGCAGCTGGGGAGGATCAGGTAACAGCACATTTGTTGAAGGATGGTAGACAGATTGTTCTAGAGAAACTGGCCACCCTGTATACGCAATGCCTCATGACCTCAAGCGTACCGGAATCTTGGAAGAACGCTAACATAATCCTAATCCATAAGAAAGGGGACGCCAAAGACTTGAAAAATTATAGACCGATCAGCTTACTGTCCGTTGCCTACAAAGTATTTACTAAGGTAATCGCCTAAGGTAATCAGTGGGTCCGGTGGCGGCATGGCGAACGCCCGTTTCAAGCACGTCTGTTTCATCTTGCAGATTGCCGCTATCACCAGTAGTCCCGATGTTCTGCTACGAGATCCTGCAAACGACACGCCGCACAGGCTCCTACCGCGATCGAGCAGCGCCCAAACCGACAGTGGTGTTCCATCTGCGCCTGCGCAGGGATGCGCTGCTGTTCCGGAGATGGATTTTCCGTCCATCAGCGTGCCTATGAACAACTATCTCAACCGCACACGTCATGGTACAAAGGTGGCGCTGGCAGCATGGATGCCCAAGGCTATAAGAGCAGCTCCGTGGGATCACTACTTCAGTGGGTCCGGTGGCGGCATGGCGAACGCCCGTTTCAAGCACGTCTGTTTCATCTTGCAGATTGCCGCTATCACCAGTAGTCCCGATGTTCTGCTACGAGATCCTGCAAACGACACGCCGCACAGGCTCCTACCGCGATCGAGCAGCGCCCAAACCGACAGTGGTGTTCCATCTGCGCCTGCGCAGGGATGCGCTGCTGTTCCGGAGATGGATTTTCCGTCCATCAGCGTGCCTATGAACAACTATCTCAACCGCACACGTCATGGTACAAAGGTGGCGCTGGCAGCATGGATGCCCAAGGCTATAAGAGCAGCTCCGTGGGATCACTACTTCAGTGGGTCCGGTGGCGGCATGGCGAACGCCCGTTTCAAGCACGTCTGTTTCATCTTGCAGATTGCCGCTATCACCAGTAGTCCCGATGTTCTGCTACGAGATCCTGCAAACGACACGCCGCACAGGCTCCTACCGCGATCGAGCAGCGCCCAAACCGACAGTGGTGTTCCATCTGCGCCTGCGCAGGGATGCGCTGCTGTTCCGGAGATGGATTTTCCGTCCATCAGCGTGCCTATGAACAACTATCTCAACCGCACACGTCATGGTACAAAGGTGGCGCTGGCAGCATGGATGCCCAAGGCTATAAGAGCAGCTCCGTGGGATCACTACTTCAGTGGGTCCGGTGGCGGCATGGCGAACGCCCGTTTCAAGCACGTCTGTTTCATCTTGCAGGTAACATACAATTGTAAATGTTACAGAAGTGATAATCGTTGTTTGCTGCTGCTGCCGGACCCTCTGAATTGTACTGCCGTTTTGAAAGAATTGGTGCATTGCCTAAAAATGTCATTGCTGTTACTTTGCGGTGACGTTGAGACCAATCCTGGACCAAATGTGGACGAAATGCTGTCGCAACTGCTGGATGGGCAGGCCCGCATCAGCCAAGATATAGCTAGCCTATCTGAAACGGTTGCATCCTTTGATAGTCGTCTAAAAAATGTTGAGCAAATGGCGGCGACTATGTCAAACATTGCACCACGTGTAAGCGAACTGGAGCACACCGTCGGTGCGCTTCAAAAACTAGTAGACAAGCTAGATCGTCAGAACGATGACTTAGAAAATCGACTCCGAAAAAACAATTTGGTTATTCATGGCTTGCGTGAGAAGCCTTCCGAGTCGGCTGATGATCTGCTTAAATCTGTATTGGAACTTGTATCAGTTAAACTCGGTGTAAAATGTGACGACATAGAGCGTTGCCACAGGCTTGGAGTTGAAAGAAAGGATAAACCTCGGCCAGTAATCATTAAATTACTGGATTTCAGAACAAAGGTTGCTATATTGAACAACGCCCGGAAACTTAAGGGGACTAATATATACATAAACGAGGACTACTCTGCACGTGTACGGATGGCACGTAGAGCGCTGTGGCAGAATTCGCAAGATATGCGCAAGAATGCTGGTAAATATAGACTTAAACATGACACACTCACGATTGATGGTGTTCGTTACATGTGGGACACTGATAAGAATGTCATTGTTCAGGCTTCAGCGCGCTCGCCTTCAACGGTGTCAGCCTCTGTGCCTTCGGCTCCCGTGAAATCGGCTTCTGCAAAAGCGACTGGCAGGAATAGAGCTTCGGCTAATACTGCTTCGGCTCGTGTTGACTGACGCTGCGAGCAGAATATAACTGTCCTCAATGTAAATGCGAGGAGTGTACTCAACAAAGTTGAAGCTCTCAATTGTTTGGTGGAAAGCCACAGCCCATCAATTGTCTGTCTTACAGAGACTTGGTTACATGAATCTGTTATTGATATCGAAATTTCGCCTCCCGGTTATTCACTACTTCGGAAGGACAGAGAAGTTGGCCGTGGTGGTGGTGTGGCAGTTCTCATTAAAACAAGCCTTAAATTTTCTTTATTACCTCACCTTCCTGGCATTGAGGCTATTTGGTGCAAAGTATACAGCAGAGGTATTGTAATAGTTGTTGGTGTTATTTATCGCCCTCCGAACTCCGACGATATTTTTCCTGCTATCAATGAGTACCTTATTAGTAACAAGCTGTGTGGTTGCAAACTATTGTTAGCAGGGGATTTCAATCTCCCATGCATTAACTGGAGCACACTTACCCCAACTGGCCGTGATAGGGCGCTTTGTGCTTCCCTGATCGACCTGGTTATTTCATTTGGGTTAACTCAACTTGTGGATTTCGTAACGCGCGAAAACTCAATATTAGACCTTGTATTTGTAAACCAACAACTCTTATCGCATGGAGTTAAATGTGAAGTCACCGAAGGCTTATCTGACCACAAAGCAGTTGAAATTGCCTTGAACTTAGTGTGCCCTCGACTAAGACCTGCATTCACAACCGTTTTGAACTTTTCTGCAGCTGACGATACTTCCGTACTTGACACTTTAGCCTCAACTTTTGATGACTTCCAACACTGTAGTGAACTGCACAATGTAGACACGTTGCTCCTTAAATTTTGTGACATTGTACATGAATGCCTGTCAAAGTACGTGCCCCAAAGATGTATTAAACGGAACCAAAGACACCCTTGGTATAATAGGGAGATAATTCAGCTCACTCGTCGCATTAAGCGGCTGCGTAAGCGAAGCCGTTCCGAGTGTAAGAACAATGCTTCTTTCTTCAACACGTTGAAGTCTAAATTAAGAGCGAAAATGCAAGAGGCTAAGAGCTTTTACTTTAATAATACATTGGCTACATTTATGAAAAAAAACCCATCTAGGTTCTGGAGATCGATTAGTCCTGCATCGTCTCTACCTTCTTCCTTTATTGTTAATGACCAATCCTGCTCCCAATCTGAAACTATAGCCAACGCCTTCAACAACTTCTTCGAATCTGTTTTTTCTACCGATAATGGCACCAATCCTCCATTTTCCGCGTGCCGCAATCTGCCCTCTCTTCCAAATCCTGATGTAACCTCCTCTGGAGTACATAACCTCATATTAAAACTTGATGTAACGAAAAGCCCAGGCCCAGACGGCATTCCAAATATGTTCCTAAAGAGGTACTCGGAATGGTGCGCAAGCTATCTGACTATAATATTTAAAAAATCAATAGACTCTACAACAGTGCCCCGGCTGTGGAAATTGGCTAATGTCGTGCCCGTATTAAAATCGGGAAACAAACAAATAATACCGAATTATAGGCCAATATCTTTACTTTCCACCAGCTCGAAACTCTTGGAGCACATTATTCACAAGCACATTGTGGAATACCTAAATGCCAACAATATTCTTTCCCAATCGCAGCACGGTTTTCGTGCTGGCTATTCCACTGTTACGCAGTTGCTTGAATTTACGCATGACATTGCATCTTCCCTTAACAGCCGAGGACAGCTTGATGCCATATTTATTGACTATTCTAAGGCCTTCGATTTAGTTTGCCATGCTAAGCTTTTAGTTAAACTTCGTACATATTTTGGTGACAGCAAGCTGGTTGATTGGATAGCTGATTACTTACGGTCGCGCTCTCAGTTTGTTACGTATAACCACGCGAAGTCGTCTGAGGTACAGATTACATCTGGGGTGCCGCAAGGCTCGGTGCTGGGGCCGCTTTTGTTCATTATTTTCATAAATGACGTGGCAGAAATCATTGGCGATACTCAAGTTAAACTTAGAATGTATGCAGACGACTGCGTAATCTACAACACAATCTCTGATGCTCATGATCAGGTTGCGCTAAATAACGTTTTTTCATTGTTTTGTAACTGGAGTGAAACCTGGCAAATGTCTATTAACTTAAAGAAGACTGTGGCCATGACCTTTTCAAACAAGAAACAACCCCTTTCTTTTACTTATACTAACGACGGAGTCGGTCTAGTACATGTTACGGAGTTTAAGTACCTCGGTGTAACTCTAGCGTCAAATTTAAAATGGCGCAAGCATGTTGAAATGATCTGCAATAAGGCTCGTCGAAAACTTTGGTATCTCCAGCGCACGTTAAGCAACTCAACAAGAGAATGCAAATTGACTGCGTACAAAACTTTGGTCAGGCCCATACTAGAATATGCATCGGTTGTTTGGTCACCTCACCTCAAGCACGACATAGCTATGTTAGAATCTGTCCAAAAAAGAGCAATTAGGTTCATTTTTTGTCGCTATGACCGGCAATTCTCGCCTACTTCGCATGCACACGTTTTAACGCTGCAATCTCTCGAACATCGGCGTAATTCTGATCGCGTTATCCTTCTTCATAAGATAGTTCACACCGGCTTGAGTGTTCTGGCGCCGATTTCTTTTGTTGCAGCTTCAGCACGCTGTACTCGACGATCTGATCCCCTGAACATTGTGCCCTTCAGGTCGAATATTGATTCTTTTAAGTTTTCCTTCTTTCCACGGACGGTGGATTTATGGAATAAACTTGATGGGTCTCTGCGCAGACTCGGTACTGAGGATTTTGAAAAAGAATTGTGTAATTATGCATTCTGGTAATGTTTTCTAGTATTCTGGTGAATTTTGTTAAAAGTACTTGAAATTGTATTTTTTGTTTTTTTGTTACTCTGTACTCACTCCTGCTATGTCTCAGAAACTGAGACAGCAGTATTTGTAAATAAAATAAAATAAATAAATAGAATGAGGAACACCTTAGACTTCTGTCAACCAAAGGACCAAGCAGGATTCCGTAAAGGCTACTCAACAATAGACCATATTCACACTATCAATCAAGTGGTAGAGAAATGTGCAGAATATAACCAACCCTTATATATAGCTTTCATTGATTACGAGAAAGCGTTTGATTCAGTCGAAACCTCAGCAGTCATGGAGGCATTACGGAATCAGGGTGTAGATGAGCCATATGTAAAGATACTGGAAGATATCTATAGCGGCTCCACAGCCACCGTAGTCCTCCACAAAGAAAGCAACAAAATCCCTATAAAGAAAGGCGTCAGACAGGGAGATACAATATCTCCAATGCTATGCACAGCATGTTTACAGGAGGTATTCAGAGGCCTGGAGTGGGAAGAATTGGGGATAAAAGTTGATGGAGAATACCTTAGCAACTTGCGATTCGCTGATGATATTGCCTTGCTTAGTAACTCAGGAGACCAATTGCAATGCATGCTCACTGACCTGGAGAGGCAAAGCAGAAGGGTGGGTCTGAAAATTAATCTGCAGAAAACTAAAGTAATGTTTAACAGGCTCGGAAGAGAACAGCAGTTTACGATAGGTAGCGAAGCACTGGAAGGGGTAAGGGAATACATCTACTTAGGGCAGGTAGTGACCACGGATCCGGATCATGAGACTGAAATAACCAGAAGAATAAGAATGGGCTGGGGTGCGTTTGGCAGGCATTCTCAAATCATGAACAGCAGGTTGCCACTATCCCTCAAAAGGAAAGTGTATAACAGCTGTGTGTTACCAGTACTCACATATGGGGCAGAAACCTGGAGGCTTACGAAAAGGGTTCTGCTGAAATTGAGGACGACGCAACGAGCTATGGAAAGAAGAATGATGGGTGTGACGTTAAGGGATAAGAAAAGAACAGATTGGGTGAGGCAACAAACGCGGGTAAACGACATCTTAGTTGAAATCAAGAAAAAGAAATGGGCATGGGCTGGACATGTAATGAGGAGGGAAGATAACCGATGGTCACTAAGGGTTACGGACTGGATTCCAAGGGAAGGGATGCGTAGCAGGGGGCGGCAGAAAGTTAGGTGGGCGGATGACATTAAGACGTTTGCAGGGACAACATGGCCACAATTAGTACGTGACCGGGGTAGTTGGAGAAGTATGGGAGAGGCTTTTGCCCTGCAGTGGGCGTAACTAGGCTGATGATGATGATGATGGCCAAAAAGTCTGAAAAAAAAAAATATGGTTTCGTTTCATGCATCCTATAATTTAAGCATAGGCAGTCTATGCTCGTTACAACGAACTTGTGTACAACAGACTTTCGGATATAACGGACCATTTTTCAACCTTAGCTTGGTCTGCCTATTTTAATGGAACGAAGTTTGCTTTTAATGAACCACGCTACAACGGACTATCAGCTACAGTGGATGAAATTAGCGGCAATTTTTGTGAAAATCGGGCATATAAAACAGATTTTTGATGTGCTGACACGGGCTGACAACTGACTTACGAGGGTCAGCCGACGATCGCGGCTCAACATTGCGCGCGATGGAAGAAGGAAGGTGAGGGGGAAACATGCAGTCTTTCGCGCGCGAGGCACGGAACCGGGGAGGAGAGAGAGAATGGGGATCTACTCCAGCGGCTGCTGCACATGGCGCGGCCACCATATCTCGGAGGTGATCTGCGATGTGGATAAAGTGCTTGCCTATGCGGGCACCGTATCTTGAAAGAAATCTGCGATGTGGACAAGGTGCGCACCCACGCGGGCGCTGTATCTCGAAAGCGATCTGATGCTCAATATCTTGCGCAAGAGGGAGGGAGGAAAGCGGGGCGCTATCTTTCGCGCGAGTCGCGGGGTGGGGAGGGAAAGATTGTGGGGGTTCTACTCCAGTGGCTACTGCTGAAGGTGCGTACGCCGTATCTTGAAAGCGATCCGAGATGTGGACAAAGTGCGCCCAGCGCCGGTAGCTTCATATGTACTGTGCTTTCGACATTCGCGTTGAAGCAAGAGACAGCATGAAGGGCAATTCGCTCGTGGCTGCTGCCGCGCTTCTCTCAATTTTCTATCCCAATTAATGCTTCGCCTTTCGGGCGAAACTGCGACTTTTTTCTTTTTTTATTTGGACGATGGTCACCCACTCTTTGTAATAAAGTTGTTAGACATCCCGACGAAAGTTTCGTAAGTGAGGAGTCTCGGAAATTAGGGACTTCAGATAAAACTGACGGTTTTTTGTCGGATTATCAGGGTCTGTTGTGACAAGAGTCGACTGTATATAAAGAAAAAAATGCATAGAATGCATAAATAAAAAGGAAGAAATTGTTTGGCTCAAAGGAGGCTTGAGCCTTCTCTGAAAAAAAAAAAAAAAAAAGAATTAGAGGGACACTAAAGGCAAATATTAAGTCAAGCTGAAGTAATTAGTGCTTGAGAATCTCTATCGCGAACAGAGCCTTAATAATCAAGAAATTGAGGTAAATGCACGACATGATTAGCAACTCCCCCGGGACATTCAAGTACTTGCCCAATGACAAAAGCACTCCTCAGTTAAATTCTGTGATTAGTAGTCAACCCCTTATTGCACAAAATATCCTCATATTGTATTATAAGACGAAATAAAATGCCACTTGTCCCATTCTATGTCATGTTTAGACAAAAGAACTTTGAAATTACCCTTGACAACGATGCGGGTGGTTGAACGGTTTCGTTTTATCTCGACTGCGTGCCGCCCACGCTTTCGCGTTTCAGTAGTTATCGTGTACTGCTGCGCTGGTTTTGCTGGCTTGCGAAACATGCACAAACTGCAAGTAGCAGAGAATTCAACTTCCATGTGATGTCGCGAGATGCCCAAACGGTCTACACCAGTTCGCCAAAAAGCAGCTGCAGCAGAGAATCCGCGGCTCTGATTTTATCCGTTTTGGCTCGGTACCACCGTTTGTCGGACACCATTTCACTCACCAACGGCAGCAAAGGGCGGTGATGGTGTATGCAACGTCACCACTCCCCCGGTTGGGTGGCGGGAGATGCGAATTTCGAGAAAGGTATTCGAACCCTTCAGATGCAATTTTCTCGTAGACTAAGTTTTTTTCATGGCACAAAACGAGCGTTGAGATGCTTCTGGAATGGTATTTAAACAGTCCACGTCGACTTAGTATTAGCCTTTAGTGTCTCTTTAATGGTCGATCTGACAGAAATAGGTCTCGCACGTCTCGTTTGATGGCATTTGTTGTACCAATGTGCAGAAGATGTTGCCACTCCACCTCTGCGGCCTTTCCTGCTCTACGTTTTGCCACCTCCGCTTGCACTGCTTTACCTCAGCTTGTGCTGTCGTTATTTGTCATCTGCATGACGCTTAGCCCACTTTGCTTCTACTCCTGCCTGACTCATAGCAAGGCCCACCTGAGGGTCGGCCTGCTTTGTTTCAGCTGCTGCAGCCAAATGAGCCTTGTGGGCATCCTCCGATGCAGAGTGTGTTAAGAAATTAACGCCTTGTGAGGAAAAGGCAAGCTGCTTAGAAAACAAAAATATAGTTGTCCTCCGTCACGTCCTATGGCGCGCAGTGTGTCCGTTACCGGCACGGAAGGTCTCGAAAGCAGTGTTTCAAACCATCAATAGTGGGCGGCCATTTTTGCTTTCTACTTTGACGATCGAAAAAAATTTGGAGCGCATTCGAAAATCACTGCCTGGGGGGAAAAGTGAACTTCTTAAATGAAAGAATAGCACTCCTCTTTCATGTCCAATAGCGCAGTGTCTTTGTGGGTGGCGCAGAAAGTCATGAAACCGGCGTTTCAAACCATCGTTAGCGGGCTAACGATGCCCAATGGGCGTGGTACAGAAAGAGTTAATGAGCGTTTTTTTACATTTTGCTCCCATAGAAATGCGGACACCGTGACTGGGATCACACCCGCGACCTCAAGCTCACCAGTGCAATGCCATAGCCACTTGGCTGCTACGGCACGTAAAATTTCTGTAAATGCACCAGAAAATTACATTAACTCATCAGCAACATCATGGTACAGGTGACCTACTTTGGCATCTCTCAGGGAACTATTTTGGAGCACAAAGGCGAAGAGGGCAGGTGCAGTGTGCATTCAACTTGTACCAAGTTCTTAGGATGTTGCATAGTATAGCCAGAAGTACCAACTTGCCTGATCTTTACACTCTGGATGGCATACTGAGCGGCAGCGGTTGCACTTGTATGCAGTCTTGTAGAACTTGATGCGTTTGCCACATGGACCGCAGCTCTCAGACTTGATGACTGTTTTGGGGCAAAAAGTATGCTCCCTGGAGAGCAGCTTCCCAGCAGAATTGCTCCTTTTTGGAGTTGTAGTTTCCAAGCCTTTGTCACCACGACGCTGACTGACAGGTGTGCTGGGTGCAGAGCCTTCAGTGCCAACACCACCAGAAAAGACAACTTTAGTTCAGTAAATTATTGAAAAGTGGACCTCTGCATAACATTTGGCAAAACTTCATGTATTCACCTATTCCATTTCAGTCATTTACTCCAACCATACTATTAACCTCTTTGCCATTAAAATATTTAAGTTATTGCACTAATGTGCCGAACTCTCCATCTGGTAATTGGATCAAATAATTTAGCATCTGCATTAAAGCTGCAGAGGCTTCAAGTGTTAAACAGAACAAAATTTTCCAAGTGCAGAGATTTAAGAACACTGTACAGATCTGAGGTGGAATTATTGAGTTCAGATGAAAGAAAATGAATAATTAGTGAGGTCGAGTGAAAGATTGTATCAAAATTAATGCCACAAAGTCGATATTCTCCTTAGCCTCATGACAGGAGAACTACAGACAGCAATTCCGATAGCATTGTTAATATAAGTTTGGTTTACCATGCCCACTGCCAGAGGGAGGAAAAATGCGCTTCTGACCAGAATGCATTGTAAGCAGACAACAGAATTGCATCACGACTGAAATTCAAAGCAAGTGCTACCCAATGGATAAGTATCATTACACGGTAGACTCTCCTGAACATGAAGGGCCCTGTAATGCTTGGCCTATGATAAGCACAGTTAATCTGCGCAATATATTGCAATAAAATTATAAGCAGCAAGTTCACTCTGAGCAGAACGACATGCAAGCTCTCTTGCTTTAACAAATCCTTTAGAGTGCAAGTAGCTCAATACTGTTTTAGCTGTCAACAATAGAAGTAGGCCTTGGCATGGTAGGCACTGTTGTGGACAGAATTAAGCATTTGACAGATATATGCCAAAACAACATATTGGCTACAAGACATGTTACAGTGTGTGTGTGTGTGCATGTGCGCGAGAGTGAGGAGCAGGGTCCCAATTAATTTTGGCCATCTGGGGTTCTTTATTGTGTGCCCAAAGTACTGTAATGACCATTGTTGCATCACTAAGCAGATTGTGTTGTACGTACAGTCGACCAAAAAAAGTTTACGGACCAAGACATCTGACAAAAAGCTGAATATCTCCTCAGTCTCAAGACACAGCCTGTTATTCCCATTTCCAGCCTTTTGTGGCATATGCGAACAACATTGTGATGCACAATTTCACTGGCTGCTTTTAAAGGCTGCTCGTATATTTTGAATTTTCTGAGATCCCGTGGTCCGTAAACTTTTTTGGTCGACTGTACATGAATGTGGAACCCAGATTGTAACATTAAAATTTCAAAGGCAATTAATGATTTAATCTTAATCCATGCCAGCACATCCATAGGTAATGAGGCACACAAACTGCAAATGCTCTCAATCAACAGCTTCTAACTAAGGATGCCCACATTCCCGAGAAAACCCCCTGCAAATAATGTGGCATGTCCGCGCCTAATGCCAAGAGCTTGGGAATCAGCTCGGTAGTTGCTCTAAATAGACGTAGTTCTGGCATCACCAAGGTTACTGGTGTTTACCACATTGGTACTGCGAGTTTTGGTTGTCTACTTCGATATTTCTTGTCAGAAAAGGCAACTTATTTGAGAATGAAATTCAATCGCAACTCATGCTCATGTTTATCTACCACAACTGGTATTATAATAAAAGGTTCCCATAACAGTTAAAACTAGGGCGGTTTAAAATTTCCTAATAGAGAAAAACACTGAATATTTTCTTCTTACTTTAACGAAGTGAAATATAAAGACTGCTTGGAGTCTGTAACAATACAAAAAGGCTTATTTACATTATTTGATATGTGTAATGCCATTCACAACTGCACTTGCCATAAACTGAGGAGCTTGCATATACAAGCTACAACAGAAGGGCAATTATATCTGGTACATCATGACAATGACAGTACTGAAACAGAAACAGCACGTCACCAGATGTTTCAAGAAGGAAAGACCAATACCAGCCTGCATATTGTTTTGAAGGGATGCAAACGCAGCGTAATTGTTCTATCATAAGTTGCTTTGCCTGTTACCACTTGCATAAGGCTTTCTAGCTGTGCACTACAATAAGTGCTGCTATCATTTGCATACAAACCAAAATTGACATTTGACAACTTTAACAGTGGATCAAATAGGCAAGATTATTTACTTGATACTTGAAATTCTGAATGTTTGTGCACACCTACTTATAACACAATTAAAAAAAATAAAGAAGGAAAATGCAACAGCAGATTTGATCAGCATTGTTCATGGGATCCTGCACATCACTTTCAATGCCGAGCACAACTCACCACTAGTGAATTTAGGGGTGACCACGATTGTTGGAGTGGTCTCCGAAGAAGGTGCAGATGGTGGTGGTGGTGCACTCGGTGCTGGTGTCAAAGGCTGAGTGAACACTCGAGAGGTTGCCACGAGGTCCTTTCCGTCCCTCAATGTGACAGTTGTTGTAGCAATCAAGTTTGCACAGGTTGGGTCATTCTCATCATGTTCCTGAAACACACACGCTATGCTTCACTGAATTATGCTTTAGTGTTTGCACTATGGTATACAGGGTCGGTATAATGCAGCAATTCCCTTTGCTAAATTCTATTCCTCAAGTATTCACAGCAGGTCAATTTGGGTGATACAGTCGAAACGCATGATAACGAAATCCTCGCAACAAAATATTTTCGTATCCCCGGCGAATGCCCATAGGATTCAGTGTATTTCGTACCTCTTGACAACGAAATGCCACTGTACTACCATCCCGCATCAACGAAATTTGCCGGAATGTAACCCCGCATATTACCTACATGTGCAAGGCTAGCAGGCTCCAAAATGTGCTCAAATTCGATTGCTTTGCAATAAAATTGTGTAAAATACTGCCACATTACACTTGCATGGGCGCTGGCACTTTCGCTTACAAAAACAACTAAGCGCCGGAAACACGTCATGGCCACCATCTTGTTTGTTGATCACACTTAGAAGTGGTGCTACCAACATGTGACGACAGTTTTTACACACCTAATGCAGTGCATAATGTGCACCTCAGTGAGAAAAATGCAGTAAAAACAAGTGAATTGATGTCCCACCAATGTGGAATTGTTTACGGCGCTTGAGATGGCAGTCACAGCATGGAGTGCCATGCATCGGGCAGTGATTGAGCAATCGTTCGGGAATACGCATCCCTTGCTTCAAGTACGCTGGTTTTGGTGCCATCCGACAGGCATTGTGTGGATTCGGCGCCAAACATGGATTTGTGTGTAGGGGCCATAAGCTCAATCGACTGCCTTTGGGTATAGTACGAGATACGATCACTTTTGCGCTTGGCACCGAATGTGTCGGCGCCTATGGGTGACAGCATGCGCTGGAGAAATGCTGCCTATTGCGTGGAGCACTGTTGCTCTGCATCCGGTGTAGAGTTACGCAAAATCTAGCAAAAGTGATCGTATCTCCAAAAGCAATTGGCAGACAATGCTGCTCCACGGTCGTGCTGCCACTGCTGATCGACGTATGCAGCGCACTTTGTACTGTCGGCAATGCGGTTTTGTATCCTTGAGCAAAGCTTGCCATAGTAGGCTAACGGAATTACGACAGCAAACTTTTGTTTTGCGACGCTTTACAGTGGAATCTCGATGATACGATTACGGCTAATACGAATTTCCGGATGATACGAATTTTCCTGTAGTCCTGGCCGAGCCCCATTACTTTGCAACATGCTAGAGAATGGTTGTTATGAATCAATTTTCGACCCGCGTCGGTTGATACGAATATTACCAAAGACACTGGAAATTCTAAAGTGTGCTTGGCGAAAGCCGGACGCTGCTGCCGTCTGTGCTCCAATTCACTCGCTTTGGTGTACGGTGATGTTGCCTGTCGCTGCTGCCGCATTCGTTCTGCTTTCCTGCCTTCGGTACCCGGCGATCTAATCAGTTGCTGTTGGCGTTACCGTTCTGCCTCCCTTGCTTTCGCACTCGGTGACGTGTTCAGTCGTCGCACGCGCATTCGTTCCTTGTTCTGGCGTTGGGGAAATCCGGCGTCCGCTGCCGCTTCCCTGAACCGCTTGGCGCGGAATCACAGGGCCACTTCGGAGCCATGCATCACACTCACTCGACTGCAACGAGACGTCTGGCGAAGGAGCGGCGGTGCAGCTGCCACTGCTGATGCGCGTGCGCTCGTTCTACCACTACCATAGAGAAAGTAATGCCGCTTCTGTGTGACGTCACGGTTGCTATGCGCAGCGGTGCCCCCCATTGGCTGCTAAGGAGGGGAGGAGGTTGCGCCGCTGCGCGGGGGAGAGGTCACAGTTGGCACGATTCCAGCGCACGGACGGATGCGACCGCGAGCATGAGCAATGAAAGGCTTTCGCTTTAATAAATGCCACGAAGAGTTTGAAGCAGTGGCGCTTTTGTTGCTTTTCCTCCTTTTCCGCGTGCCATCGGACGGATTAGCTGCTGTGCTTCGGACCGCATTCTTTGTGTTAGACGTGGGCGACGGCGCAGCTCCACCATCGGCGCCTGAAATGCTGTACGTGCTCAAAGTTCTGAGGCATGCTATGGCAGCGGATGAAATCAGCGATGACACGTGCACGCGTTTTTATGGATTGGAACAAAGTCTGCTAAGTGACCTGACAAAGAAAAAGAGGCAGAAGGACATTGGAGACTTTTTCTTCAAGAAATAAATGCTTTTTACGTACGTGCCTGAATGAGTTCACCTCTGATTCTTTAGTTTAGCTAGTTTTAATTGTTTCGATGATACGAATTTCGGCTAATACAAATATTTTTCGTGACCCCGTGAGATTCGTATCATCGAGATTCCACTGTACATATCTGTGGTGTCTCATTTCACAACAATGAAATTCTTGCAAAAGCGAATTTTTTTGCATTCCCCGCCGATTTCATTATTGCAAGGTTCAGCTGCAATGTGGGCAGAGCGTTGCTCGAACCACTGATGAAGCACAAAAATAGCATTCGAATAGAATCATTATGTTATCTTGCCCAGGTTTCATGGTTTTCCTATCCTGTGCTGGGTAAGGATGGCACATTGCCAATAAACACAGTCTCCTTGAAGTAGGTAAAGAGGGTTTGGAACAAGATTTTAGGCATGTGTTGCTTTTTCTTTTCTATATCAATAATTAAAAAAAAGCACTACATTTGTTATATGTGATTGAACATTGTTTTAATGAAGTCTCAGCTGACATGAAAATATCTTTCTTACATCCGATATTTGTTAGCTGCGTGCATGCTCATATCAGGGGAGGGAGGGAGGGAAAGAGAGAGAGAGAATTAGTGATAGGGTCTTTGCAAAAGAACTGCAAGTGTGATACCTCCAACAGGTAAGCAAAGGTTCTCTTGCTGATTTTGATGGCCTGTTGGCAACTTGCCATACAGATATGTGGCACTTGAACGATGCAGTTTCATGTTGCTATGATGCTCTACTTTAGAATGACACGACCACTCCTGTTGGAGCTGTACAGAATTTTGAACTATTGGCCACTTGTAGTGGCACAGTGGTGCAATGAATATCATGGCTATATGCTAGGAGATGCCACACATCCGCCACTAGTTTCTCGGATTTTACAGAAACTCGCTGGTGGCCCATGTTCATCATGGGCTTTCAGCCTACTGTTACTGGCTTGTGCAGACAAATTTACAGGCAAAATGAGCAATTCAGGTGTGGCATTCTTAGGCTAGAAACATGCAAACCAAGCTAAAATGATACTCCATCATTAAAAGCTACTTCCAATTATAAGGCTTACTGCAAGATAACTTTTCAGCAAGCAGTATTTTACTGCTAGAGCATCTGGCAATAAAGGAGAGGTAATTACCACTTTAACTATGTATGCCTAACAGTTACTAAAAATCCGGAAATTGCCTGAAGTAGCACAAAAGGCAACAATTTCTTTCTCCATTACCAAGAGCATTTGCAAACCTTCAGAAGTAAAAGCAGATCCTTTTAATTTGCAGAACATCCATAGGTACTCAGGTCACTTGTCAGTTCTAACAGAAAGCTCACAAAAGCAGATTTGATATGAACGTACCTGTGCATAAAAGCTAACGATTGTTTAATGAGCACTAAGGAAACATTAAAAAAAGGGCAATATAGTCAGCGTTGCAAATTTCTCTGCACTTATTCAGCAGAATATGTAGCTGACTGGAGTAGAAAAGGTTGAACAACCCTTTTGAATTGCTGAAGATGATGTCAATGGGACATCAAGCATTTTCAGTACTTTCATGTACTAAGGCAATTTTTGAGTATGCAAAGTTAATTTTATGTTGTTTTATAGTACACCATGACATCACCCTTGGCAAAAGCCACCCATTTGACATCGAAGAAGTATTCCCACCAGTTGCAGCATCCCTTTAATGTTACAAGTATGACCTAGTATATAAACTTATTCTGACAACTACAAGTAAAATATCTGCTTGAATCTAAGAATTCAGCCTCTTCCATGCCGATAATGGGATATTTCACTAATAAACTCCGTATTAAACAGACCGAGTTTCTTTTTAACACATGGGAGGAAAAAAAAGAAAAAAAAATGTGGTCGGCAATCGCAACTTATTTATAGCCACCAACTTGGACTGTCACTTGACATGACATCCTATGTGACACTGCAAAATCTGCTGCTGTCTCCCTTCTATAACATTTGCTTGTCTGCTTCAGTGACTTTGCTTCCAGTGACCCATTAAAAAAAAAAAAAAAAGGACTGCCTCAACATCTGCTCGAATAAAGAAACTCCAGATAAACAAGTACTTACAAGGGTATATGAATTGTTTTAGTTTCTTAGACTAGAGAAAATTCAGTACTTGTAAAACACCCACAATTGCATACCTTTGAGCTAACACAGAACAAGAAGATGCAGAAAATCATTACGTATCTTAATGCTTTCAAACAGCATGTTTGCAAAATGGTATTTAAATATCTAGTAAAAAGAAAAGGAACCAGAAATGTCTTGAAATGGCCAACCTTGGACTTCTTCTTGACTGGAGATCCACCTTCCAAAATACGCTCTGCACTGGATCGACGCTTTCCTCTTCCCCCCAAGCGGGAGCTCCTACGATGCCCACTTTCGTCACTGACATCCAAGTCATCACCAGAAGGCGAAAGCGCGGAGCCTACGGACTCGTCGATGGTGCCCAGCCTAAATATATCAAAGACAAGGCAGAGTCAACTTGTCTGTGCAAAAAAAAAATGCAGCGTCCTATTTGGTTTAAGATGTATGCATGCAGCTGTAATCAAATTTATTAAGTGGCGGTTTTATTTTGCAGAGCTTTATTTTGTTCCAGAGCAAAACCTGCTACAGCAGGCCCTTCTTATGGTTTCGTCCCAAAGCACACTTAAGGTATGAGAGACCACCTGATTGGATGCTCTCGGTTAATCATGATTACCCATGGTCCTTTCATGCATGCTAAAAATATGCATGCCCTGATAATGTTGCAACTGCCCCAAAACTGCCACAGTTTTAAGAGGATTACATGTCATACATGTCCCCATTGCACTATAAAGTAAACAAGGCACATTATGTACAACAATGCAAAACTTCATGGGGAACTTCAACAAAATGTATTAAAAGGGGAAAAAAATTATCCCCTCCTCTGCCTACCCAGGAGGGCAAATAAAAATTTGCCACTGACCTGTCTGTGTAATCCTGCTTGTCTTCAGTGGTAGCCCTGAGGAAAGGAAGTTTCTCAATGGTCTCGTCGCGGAGCTCAGTATCATTCATGATAAACTCTCTGATAAGCTCAAGCTGCCGTTGCTGAAAAAGTGAGAAAATTGTTTCAGTACAAACTCACAAAATGAAACATTTTAATTTTATGCCTTACTTTTGCATCTCGCTCTTCTTCACATTTTTCTCTGCGACGAAGCTCCTTCTGCAAAACTTGTCTATGGAAAAAACAAGGACTGTAAGAAGACTACATTACGTAATTTGGTTGCAGACAGTTGGTTGCAGGTGTTTGTTATCGACCCCCTCACCATCAACTGGACCTTTCTAATCTCTTAAACAACATATTAAATGAAATTACTTCAAAGCATCCCAATGCTAATATTCTCCTTTTAGGAGACTAACTTTCCCGGCATTAAGTGGCACAATGACACTGCTTTACTAATAAATAAAACGGAAGCGAGCGACTTTATAGAAGTGTGTTTAAATTACAATTTAACACAGCTAGTACAGGAGCCAACCCGTGTGTCGGGGACATCTGCCAATATTTTAGATCTTATACTAACCAGTCATCCTGAAAGCTTAACATCCCTTGCATATCTCCGCGAGATTAGTGATCACAAAGTTATTCATGCTGCCTTCACTTTCGCTCCCCCACCACGCGACATGCACGAGAAGACAATTTGTTTATATGACAACGGTAACTATGAGGCTATAAATGCTGAATTAACGCATTCTTTTCTACCTTCACAGATAAATTTGATAACCATTTGATTCATGATAACTGGCTGTTGTTTAAAAACAAACTATGTGAACTAAAGAACCAATTTATTCCCAGGATAACCATTCGATCCAATCGACAAAAACCATGGTTTACGAGATCCTTAAAATGACTAGAAAATTAAACAAAAAAGCGCCTTTATCGCCAAGCTAAATTAAGGCAAGCTCAGTTGCCTGGGAGAAATATTATGCTGCCGAAGCTGCGTACTTAATCTGAATTCGCGATGCCAAGCGAACCTTTTTTCACTATGACCTGCCAAACATTTTATTTACTAATCCAAGAAAATTCTGGCAGGTGATAAGCCCCAAAGAAGCACATATCAATAATCTAACTAACGAGCTGGGTGAATCAGTGACAGATTTAACCTGCGCTAATATGTTCAACAACGCGTTTTCTTCAGTCTTCACTAATGAAATGGACACTTCCTACCCCGCCAACCACAAATATACAATGCAACATGTCAGCCATCACATTCACAGTACGGGGGCTTTTATCTGCGATAGAAAATATTAAGTTGTCTTCATCATCTGGCATCGATGACATTAACTCTAAACTACTAAAAAACACGAAACACATTTCTGCAGAGTTTCTATATTTATTATTTTCAGTCGCTTTCCACGGGCACCATGCCAGATGAATGGAAGATGGGGAAGGTTACTCCAGTCTACAAATCGGGCAACAAAAATTCTCCCCTAAATTACCACCCCACCTCATTGACAAGTGTTCCCTGCAAGATCTACTTATACCTACTCTCATATTATGAACTTTCTAGGCGCTAACAACTTTCATCCTTCACAGCACGGGTTCCGCAGGGGCCGCTCTTGCGAGACCCAGCTTGCACTATTGCTTCATGATGTTCATGCCAATCTTGACCGTAACATACAAACAGATGCCATATTTTTGGATTACGCGAAAGCGTTTGACAAAATCGCTCATAAACGCCTATTACTAAAACTTTCTCGTTTGCATTTGCATCCTGATATCCTAAAATGGCTTGAGCAATTTTTAACTAACCGCTCACAGTATGTCTCATTTAATAACCACGCTTCAAACATTACACTCGTCACATCAGGCGTACCACAGGGGTCTGTCCCTGGCCCCCTTTTCTTAATTTACATTAACGACTTACCCTTGCATGTGTCCTGCCATATCAGTATGTTTGCCTATGACTGCGTTATTTACCGTGCAGTCAATACCATCACTGACCAAATAACTCTTCAATCCGACCTTAACCGGGTACAAGAATGGTGTGATGTTTGGCTGATGACACTCAACTCTAATAAATGCAAACTTGTCTCGTTTACCCGTTGTGATCACCCTCTTTGCTTTTATTATCGGATCGGTGACATCACCGTGGAATCCTACACATACCTAGGTATCACCTTGACTAATGATCTAACCTGGAATGCGCATGTTACTAATGTTATTTCATCGGCTAACAAGACATCGGGATCTTTAAGACGTCACCTCCGCCTCGCTCCATTGCATGTAAAACTGTTAGCCTATAGATCACTGGCAAGAACGAAACTCGAATACGCATCTGCCATCTGGGATTCACATCAAGCATATCTTGCCAATGCCCTCGAGGCAGTTCAAAATCGCGCCACCAGGTATATTCATTCCACATACTCTTAGAATGTCAGCATATCATCTTTAAAAAAAGAATCTTCCCTATTGCTTCTATCCCTTCGTCGCCGCATTGCCACCCTTTCCCTCTTCCACAGGTTCTACTATTTGACGCTCAATCAACCACCATACATTGTTCCCCCAACCCGCCAGTCACGGCGCATTGGCCATCCCCAGCAGGTAGCACAACCACATTCATGCACAATTACATTTTCAGCCTCATTTTTCTACCGAGCACCTAAAGACTGGAATGGCCTTCATCATCAAATCCCTGCCATTACCTGCTCTTCACAATTTGTTCAAGATATAACAACTTTTTATTTACAGAATTGAATGCATTATAACACTTGTTTGTATATGTTGTATTCCAACCCCTTATGTAATACCCCTACCACGGGGTCTTTAAGGAAATAAAATGAAATTAAATTTGAGCCATGCTATACCTCACAACAACTTATTTACTAAAGATATATTTTTAAGTAAAATACAAAGTGTGTCTGTAGCAACTCCACTTTACTGTACTGTTGTTTATCCAAATAACTGCAGTGATAGAAAATCACCTAAATTTATGTACATAGATTCAATATTCTGAAGTCAGCTGCAATTGTAACTAGAAAGTTTAGTTCTTTAAACAAAAACACCTAAGGCAAATGTTTGCAAAACATGCAAATATTTAAAAAGTCATTTCATAGGTACCAAAGAAAAGCCCTGAAATTTGAATGTGTACCACGCACACCTCAATTGAACAAACACTGCAATGCACTACCAGCCACTGCCTGTATCATGGTCTACCCAAGTTACCAAACAACTGCACCTACATGCAGCCTCGTCCTCAATCTGTCGAATGTTTTGTGCACTGGTTTTTCTGGACATATTCAGAATGCATGCATATCAATCTCCCAAGACCAAAGACAACAGCGAAGGTTCCATCTCGAAAGTTTCGGTACGTATGAAATTACTTTGTGGGAATTATTCATTACTGATACATAATGCCACACTCAAAGGCAATGGGGGCACTTGTTCAAGTGCACCAAGTTGCTGCATCTACTCAAGTATAGTCAACATCTATTCAGTTGACCTTAGCAGGACATGCAAAATGAGTCAAAGTTGCATAATGGTTAATTGAAGGATAAGCTAGAAATCTGAGTTGAATAAACATCTAACGGGTAATGCATTGTACGCATGCTGGCAGGCACTTCATGGGTTGAAGATTGACCGATGGGTTTTAAATTGAAGCTTTCTTTGAGAACCCTCCCGAACTTTCCTGACCATGGCTGCTGCTGCTGTTTTGCCAAATAGCTCACACTTAAAATAAAAAAATTGAATTATACGCCCAATGGTATGATGAAACCTCAGTCCAACTGCCATGTTGGAAAGCAAATTAATTTTACGTGCCTAGTGTCAGTACACTGAAATCCAGATACACGAGCCTTTTTGCATTCTGCCCTGAATGATTAGCTCTGATCAAACAAAGAATGTCATACTCAGTAACTGGGCCCCATAGCCATTAAACCACTACAGTGGGAACAAATGTGCAGTTAATGCAAATGACCTTGTACGTGCACAGCACACCAGCCAGCATTTCAGTCCTGCATGCAAAATCCCATTAACAGTTCAGATGTTCATTAACAGTTCGTTGCAGCACAGGCAGTTCTGTCTGGCACCAACAAGATTATACTATATAGCGAGATTGGCATGAGAATGTTCAGTAACTAACAAATTAGAGTTGGACAGGTACATTAGAATACACAGTCAATGTAAAGCTTAATTCAAAACAAATTCTGTGGTATTAGGTGCCAAAACCATGATACGATTATGACGCATGGCAAAGTAGGGGACTCTGGATTAATTTTTATCACCCGAGGTTCCTTTACCTGCACCCAATGCATGGTAAACAGGCATTTTTGTTTTTTACCCCAATTGAAATGAGGCCACCACAGCTGGGATTCAATCCCGTGCCCTCTGGCTTAGTAGCACAACATGAAAGCCACTAGATTACCACGGAAGGTCATGTATAGCTTATCTGCTGTCGAATCAAGTACATAACCCAGCCCAGAAAGATTTACTTTGTGTTGGTCAGCTTTCTCTCGAGCTCCATGATGGTTGCATTCTGGGATGCAACAACATTTTTCAGCTCAGCATTCTCAATAGCTGTGGCATTCCATCGTCTGCGACACTCTTCCTGGTTTCGCACAAACTCTAAAAAACGTTCTGGAAGAAGCAAAAAAAAAAAAAAGCGAAAATGTCTTTAAAGTGAGTAGCACTCGCCCACATCCTCACAAAGGAATGATTCGATTGACCAAACAATCATGGTCTGCAAGACCTATGTGGCTACTGGTGATCAGTGTAATGCGATCCCCATGCACTGCAAAAGAGGCCAACAGTCAGTGAAGCCAAGGAAAGCTCAACTTGGCTTCAATGATTGTGGGCCTCCTCTAAAACATGCCCCTATTTCCCTATGTCTGCACAGCGAGCAATTCACTGATTGCATTGGCACATTAGAACAAAAGCATAAATGCCCACACACATTTGCACAAAAGTAAAATATCGCAAAGTCACAACTTTTATATTAAATACCAAGCTAAAGTACATGTAAATTGCAAATTTAATTAGTATTGTTGGCAGAGATTCTTTCGTAAGCTACAGGGCAACAAAACATATTGGTCTGCAACTTCAAGATGCAGAAAAACAAAATTGCACTATTTATGGATAGCAAAATGACTGAAAATTCAAAACTTACAAAATGGAAGGAAAACACTGGCGCACGTTACTATTAACACACGTAAAGTGAGAAGCAAGTCTGGTGTGCGCACTTCTTGCGAGGCTAACTTTCATGCGCATTACTGTCTTATTTTTAAAAAAGAACTAAACAAGCCGCACCTTCTGTCGCGGCGTCGGTTGCCGTGACTCTCCTGCAGAAATCGTCAAACTGGGCGACCAATGAAAGTTTTGACACTGTTGGTGCCATGGTGGGCTGCAAAAGAGGAAAGACAAGCCCACTTTAAAACGGTCATAAGCCCATTTGGGACATTTAATTATGCAAAATGGTTTCTATTACTGCGCTTCGTGAAATATATAAGTCAACTCAAGAGGAGAGGTTAAACTCGTAATGTTTTTTTTTTTCGCATTCAACATAGAAAAAAAAAAGTAATAATGCAGCCTATGGTTACCGGTCTTGAACAGAGCTCAGCGCAAACGAACGGGACACAGAACATTGAAATACTCAGAAGAGCTACGTACTAGCAACTAGTGGCAATGGTTGTGCCAGCGCAAGGAACACCAAGCGAAGAAACAGCAACAATAAAAAAGAGGGACACCACATCGCAGGGATAGTCAATATTTGCAGAAACTTGATTTTTTGGCATCACTATGTAGCTGGCTCACATACAGAGAAGGGAAACGGAGCACAAGGTAATCATTAATTGTGTTGACAGCATGAGGAAACTAAGTCCAGACAGTCATATTATTGAGTTATTGTCGCATGACAGATGTTTAACGCTGCACGCATTTTTTAAAAGGTTATTCGGCGGTAAACAGTTGAAGATACGAAGTAGTTAACAAGTCATCACCGACGTGTAGACTCACGACAAAATCTTAGTACCGACCTGATATCGAACTGCTTGTAAAAGTGGTGTGTGCCACAGTTAGCTTCGTGATCTGACAGCGTCGCCTTGATGAATACGCAGATTACGTTGGCAGAACTTGCAGTAAACAAAGGCGGTGCCGCGGGACAGCCAGTGCCGCCCGTTACTAAACGTTTGAAAATCTTATCCTAACTCGCGCCTTCATATTACGCGTTGAATCACGGGATACGGTGCACGTACTCTCAGGCCCAGTTTGCTCTTTGAGTTACTTGAACGACTTAAACTAGCCATCTGTAACACAATTTGAAATTTTTAAACCGTTTATAAAAATATAAATATTAAAAATATAAAGTAAAGACCTAATTTCGCGAGCCAAGTATGTTTATATAATTTGATATTATGGTTTCGATTTTGAAGTCGGGTTTTGTCTCCGTGCGGTTCCTAGTCGCTGTGTGCAGAATGCTAAAATAGCGCTAATGTACTGCACCCAAAATAAAGATAAAATCGCTGCGATCCTTTTAATGAGGCCATCGCTCAGCTGTTAAGCGTCTTCATTTAGTGAGAAGGTGCGCCTCTTATCTCTTGCATCACTGCAGATAACACGCCGAGAACTCCACATGACTCCACAGCGTATTCTGGTGATGTGCTGTTGTGTTGGTTGATGAGCATTTTTTAGGCTCGGACTGCTGCGCGCCCATGACAAGCAGCGAGATAGCGCTGTCACAACCGCTTAATGCGGCAGTACTTAGGTGAGCATATCATGCCGATATAATCACTTATAATTGGCGTCAAACCATTTCAAGCGCGCAGTTTGCTAAGAGAATCGAGCCTTACTTCGTCCAAGTTACGAATACGGTTAGTATTGAATTATGATCGTTGAAGCCATAAGAACTCTGCTGGACTAGTTTCGGTAGCAGCCTCTCTTATTTTGTGCGATGCAGATTATGGGCGATGCCCCCGAGATGGCACCACAAACGACATCGAATGCTGCTGGTGGTGGTATCAACGACTTCCAAGATTTTGAAGAAACACACCGGCTCCTTCAGCTTCCGTCTCACAGTACACAGGTACTATTGTGGCCCAAGCCTTTTCTGTGTCATCTCGCTAGTCTGCGAGCGCGCCGATATTGGCCTGATTGGCCCGCTAAGCTGTCAAATGCGGGCCGTGTACAGCACCGTTTAAACAATAATTCGGGTTGTGCAATATGGTTAAACTGTTTTTAATACATCCCTCGTTCGTTATACTCTTTCTAAAGAATGTGCAGAACATCGCCTTCTACAATGCGTGCTTCACGTTTGCAGTTGTTTCCTCGCTAGTGGAAGTACGCAATTACTATTCGTATGCACGCATTCTCGTACAGTGTACGCACTTTTGCAATAGTCATTTTCTGCAATGATGTGGCCTGTGTGACATCCGTGTTCGTAGCACATGACCCACTAGCTTTGTACTCTTCTATGTCGCCTGATTTACCCGTATCTGTTTTCAAGGTAACTAATTCGCCGTCTGCGCCACCGAATCCGTATCATTCGCCACGAAAGTCGAGCAAGAAGAAAGCACATAGGAAAAGGCGACAAGGAAGTGTGTCACAATCTGTAGCCGACAGCAAGTACAGCACGAACTCGCCAAGGTAACTTTATTCCTCGTGAAGCCTGTTTGTCTTTCTTTACGCACAAAGGTGTCATTTGGTGACATTTCGAGGGGGCGCCGGTTGGCATAACCACAGAAGAGCGTGCACCACATGTCTGTTCCTTCATTTTAGTAGAGTGTGTGCATGGAGAAGGAACGTACCTGATCCTAGTCTGAGTCACATTTGGTAGAGTAGTCGAGTGGCCGGCTGCTGCTAGGTTCCGCATATGTTTGTATGGACCTAGCATGATGCCTGACCATGCGTGGTTTCACTGTAGCATCGGCCTCTGTCTGTCTCTGTGCTCGTGTGTTTTCCGAAAGACTGCGGCCAAATGGGGTGATTGACCACTCTATACAAGTGTGATTCAGACTGTGCGGTGCATATTGTGGCACATGCAGCATTTATATGTAATGGACATGCTCACTCGATCTAGTTGATAAATAAGATAACCCAGCTTTGGATGCTTTTCACTTAGGGCAAGAGTGAATGAAACTACCTCTATCTTTCGATTTTGGCAGAACTGATTTGCGTGCAACAGCAATTACATGCACATCCTGCATTATTATTGGGGTCGCAGTTGTACAGGCATTCGAGGCTCATTTGCGCTGTCGTGCTGTCCTGCAATTAACGATGCATGTGCGGCTCGCACATAGAGGATTCAGGGTGTAAAGTTTGGAATCAGGCATGAATTAGATGGTAGCTGGGCCATGCTGTCGTCCAACTCATCCACGCTGAGGACGTTGAAGTGAGAGACGTGTTCTCATCGAGAAAGAAGAATATGGGTTTATTTACAGTATCTACATAAGGACATTGCAGTTCATCAGTCTAGCATGAATGCAAGAGAAAGCACCCTGAGGAGCCGCGCAACAGCTCCTTAAATACACTATGTCCTCCCTAGATCCCTAGGTGAGGGAAAACGTTCGACCAGAGTCATCGTAGCCGAGCCGCCTTTGAGGGGGAGGGCTTACACACACACTTCCGCACAGGTTTCACTGCCCCCACCGAGGCGAGACGGTCTTCGCAGAACTGGGTCTTGCCCTAAGGAGGCACCTCTTAATCCCCGAGCTGACCCCCGCAGAGTGGCCGCCGTGGTTCTTCATTGTCTTGTGTCTTGAAAGGCGCGAGGGACGGTGCCACCAAATACATTCCCTCAGGAACTCCCCCGCTCGCGACAGACCAGGTCGGTGATGGCGAGTTCACTAACAAAGCCTGGTTCGCCTATGTCGTCCCGGCATTCCGGTGACGAATAGTTGCTGTCTCGGCATATTGTCCTCCTCACACAGTCAGTCGTCGCAGCAGACATCATGACGCCAAGAGGCTGCGGAATGACGCCTCGTCGTCCTTTCAAAGCAAGTCTCCACAGTAGACCTAGTGGCGCCGTTCGGCTGGAGACTGACGGTCGGTTCCTAGAAAATGTCAACCCCTCTGCTGCAGCTGGTTGGGAAAACTTTGCATGTCGGCACCTCTGCAGGCCGTTCCTAACAAGGTACATGAAAAAGTGCGTTTCACTCCAAAAGCGACAATGCGAAGTGGACGCACCTTCATGCTCGAGCTGCTCAGCAAGCTTTGTCAGAGCTAGCCCAGCATTCTGGCTTCCACTGCTTGCTTGAGCGTTGTGTGCGTACCACATGATAGTGAATGTTAAGCTAAATATATAGGTGGTCAGACTATCTTGCAGCAAAATTAAAAAATATGCAAACGCCATGTAGCTCGACAGGAGCAAGGCAAGGTTGTTTGCCATCGCATGGAGATACTGAGATTATTTTTTGTGATCTGCTTAATTACATAATTAGTCATAATTAATTGACTAATGAACTTTTTAAGTATTATAATTAAATGAAAAGTGTCGATGAGAAAATTGTAGAGTAACATGGAATAATTCCGATACAGTTTTCTGTTGCTTTATACATGCTACATAAAAGTGTTCTTCCGAGCGTGAAAGAAGCCCGCAAATACACGCCAATGGTCGTGCGACTGGCCGCTCGAGATATGTTGCGTGTATTTGCGGGCTTCTTTCACGCTCTGAAAAACACTTTTATGTAGCACGTATTGAGCAACAGAAAGCTGTATTGGGAGTTTTTCATGTTGCTCTACAATTTTCTCGTATACACTTTTCATCTCATTATAATATTTGAGAAGTTGATTAATTAAGGCTAATTATGTAATTGGGTAGAATGCAAAAAATAATCTGAGTGTCTCCATGCGATGACAAACAACATTACCTTGGTTCTGTCGAGCTACGTGGGATTTGCATATTTTAAATCTTGGTGCATGATAGTTTGGACATCTTGTATAAGCCTTTCTTTTGACATCAACACCGACGGTTTTCCTTCGAAAAGCTTACTGCAAAAAAACTAGCTATGCTGTATAGTTTTCTCTGCAGCAAATCATGCTATAAAGTAAATTTGCTCCGCTCACAAATGAAAGTTCAGTGACCCTTGTACGTTGTTTTTCAGCTCTTCAACTGTCAATGATGAGATTTTTGTTCCTCTGACTGGTATGTACTCTTATGTTTTTTGATAATTTTTATTTCTCTTTAATTTTCGTCCTTAGTTGGCTGTGCTTGCTAGACGAAGAATTCTTTGGATAGGTTTGTATGAATATTTTAAAGCTTGCTTGTTTGTCAGGTTTTCTGATAACTTGAAAAGCAGCATTTAGAAGTCATAGGTACCTTTATGTCTTACAGATCAAGGTTTTTATGATTGCTTAAAATTGCTTTTCTGCAATTTCTGCAACTACTTGCACAACTGAGGAAGTAGCTGTTGCTAGGCAGACATATTTTCTGCACTAGCAGTGCCCCGCACATCACAGTTTTCTTCTTTTCCTCCTTGGTGCACTTGTGGCAATCTTTCGATGTGGGCCTTAGACAAAGGAGCGAGGATGTGACTGGTGGGACGCATTAACAACCGCCACTTTCCCATCTCATTGTAATACATGGCAGATCTGGGAGTGTGTACATATGGGTGTTAGTAACTTGTTTCCTCACCATAAAAGGCGATATTCACATCACTGTGTTCTAACTGTAGAATATCTTTACTGACCAAGCCAGAGGGGTGGTTCAGAGCCCCTTTTAAATTCCTCATAATCTAGCTCTAGCTTCAACATCCCACAGTTAGGAAAAAAAATCTGCTGTAAAATTAAACTGTGAGGGACGCAAGGAAAGTGAAAAAGGAAGAAAGAAAATGCAGCATGGCTGTGCATCACTGGGAATAACATTGCCCTCGCAGCACAGAACCGAAGCTCTAACACTGCTAGGAAAAATGAAAGCTAGCTTTTGCTTCTATAGCTCCACTGATACAAAAAGCCTTTGAAATATGCTTGCCAAAGCGGTGGGGGGAGGGGGGGGGGCCTTCCTGCTGGGATATTTTTGTGTGCTCATGACATCTTGCAACTTCATTATAAAGTGTTGCAGTGTCTCTTTAAGGTGTGGTTCAAATATTGTGCCAAGTCAGGAAATGCTAGTGACAATTTTGTTAGCATGAAAGTTATGGGACTATGTGCTACACTTGCAAAAGATTGTTTCTAATGAAAAATCTCATCTCGATAAATAACCTCTTTGTTAAGACGTTACATGCTTTCAAATCAAGCAGAAATGATAAAAATCTGACTACAAATTAGGCAACTTATGGTAACGAAGCTGTTGAAGGTTGGCCACAGTTTGGTGGGTTTGAAAACTTGTAACTATGGCAATTTTGACAACACGGGTAGCTTGGCTTTGAATCTGAATGACGTAGGGTACTGAATAGGCAAGGCAACACGGTAGATAGAAAGTGGGCACCAGTATCTAATACAGTAAAACTTTATTATAACGAAGTTGAAGGGGGGGGGAAGAATTGCGTCGTTATATCCGTTATTTCATTATGACGAGGTTTGACTATACCATTTTTTTTATAGTATCTTGTACAGTAGACTTGTGTTTACTTGGCTCCAATTCCTCTAGATTCAAGTCAGGAGATTCTGGCCAATTCCTCTGGCCAGAACCTCCTGACCGAAAGTTCTGGCCTACACCCATTCATTTAAATGGACCCGAACTTTTGTTATTTTGATCCTAAATTTGGCCTTCGCTGAATAATTTGAACTTGACCAGTCAGCAGATATGCCTGACCCTTGTGGTAACGCCAATAGTGACCCCTTTTAGTGGCAGTGTCTGTCTCGACAGAGTGTAGGGGACAGTGAATTAAACACATGTTATCTCCCTTCATAAATACCTATTTTCAGCTGGCCCTAGAATGATATTCAAGCAATGACCGTAACTCACAATATCTGAATATGGCATTTAGCATTCTAATGTGCGACTGTTTTTTTTCCAAGAAAATTGGGTGGAAATTGCTTGTGCAGTGCAATTGGATATGAAACCAAAACCGGCTTTACAGTGTTTGTGTGCTTTATCGCATGACTTGGATGAACTGCGGCGAAGCTGCCTTTAAAGGGAGACAAAAGGCAAATACTAAGTCGGCGTGGACTGTTTAAATACCATTCCAGAAACCGCGCAACACTTGTTTCATGCCAAGAAAAGACTTAGTTTACGAGAAAATTGCATCTGAACGGTCTGAATACCCTTTTCGAAATTCAAATCTCTTGCCACCCAACCGGGGGAGTCCCAATCGGGGGAGTGGTGATGTTGCTGCCGTCGGTGAGTAAAACGGCGCCCGACATATGGCAGTACGTTTTTATGCCCAGAACGCAAACGCACTGCCATGGAGAAACCGAGCCAAGAAACGGTGGATTCGTTGCTGCAGCCACTTTTTGGACAAGTGGCATGGACCGTTCGGGCATCTCGCGACATCACATGGAAGTTAAATTCTCTGCTACTTGCAGTTTGTGCGAGTTTTGCAAGCCAGCAAAACCAGTGCACCACTATGCGATTACAAAACTACTGAAACTCGAAAGCATGGGCGGCACAGAGTTGAGCAAAAACGAAACCTTTTCGACCACCCGCATCATTGTCAAGGGTAATCTCGATGAGTTTTTTTCTAAAGATGAAATAGAACTGGACAAGTAGCATTTTAGTTTGTTGTATAATTCAATACAATGACACTTCTGTAGTAGTTATGTATTAGTTACAGAATTTAACTGAGTGCCCATGTCATCAGGCAAGTACTTCAATATCCCGGGGAAGTCTCCAATCGTGTCCTGCATTTACCTCAATTTCTCTATTATTAAGGCTCAGTTCGTGAGAATATAGACGCCTTAGAGATTCTCGAGGTCTGATCTATCCTTTTAGCTTGACTTAATATTTGCCTTTAGTGTCCCTTTAATAAACCGTGCGGCAAAGCTGACTTTCGGAAACTGGCTGCCATTGTGCAACACAGACCCTTGGCCATTTTTCTCGCTAAAAAATTGGGCGTGTGTTAGATTTATGCTTTGTTTAGGAGCTTAAACGGGTCCTAAACCACCCCTCGGGCTTAGTGAAAAAACAGTCCACGTATAGCATACGCTGCTGCCAACGTCTCAGCCAAATTTTGCAGTTGTGCGTGGCACGTGGAGCTCGCAAGTGGAGCCCGGAGTCACTTTTTTCTCAAATGCTCTCTTTTCTATAGAAACTGCTTCTCACTCTTTTCTCGATGCTTTATTTTGTAATATTGCAGATTCCCATACGCGGCTGCTATTGGTCAATAGCTGACATCGATCAAGAAGGGCGTTTGGGTCAGTGTTCTTCTTCCTACTGTTACTGTGTATATCTATTGATGAAGTTCAATAAGCAGGCTGAAGTAAGAGAAAATGTGCTTTTGAATTTTGACAACAATTGCATACTTCCAGAAGAAGCAGACTATCGTCTGCTCATGCTCGGCCGCAGCAGCCTGCATAAGAACTATGGCGAACCTGCTTATCGATGTCATAGCTGTTGGGTCTCACTAATTTCAACTAGTTTTGAACCATCAACTAGCCTATAACCAAACAAAACTTAAGGTCAGACCACACACACGCTTGCCAGGGTGCTCCCTCCTGGCCGCTCCCAGTTAGACGCCTTGGCAGACTTCGCTTCGTAATGAGCACTTCAGTATGCACAAGTTGGATGTGGCTACTATCCGTCGGTCAAGCTGGTGCAGGACAAAGTTGGTCTGCACCACGCAGCACAACCAGGCTGGAGCATATTAGTGCAGGTGTGCACTCAAGCCTTGTCATGCACAGAGCAAATGGAGTGCATATGGACTACAGTTGCATTTACCTCTAGCCTGCTACGTAGCATAGATACTGCAACTGCTGCGGGATGCCGCGACGAGTCTGCTGGCTGTAGCTGGCTGAGAGCACTGTAGCTTGCTGAGGACAACCGTGTTTGGCACATCATAGGCACCAAAATCTGAAGTAGTGGCATCTATGTGAACATGCGAAATCAAGTTTGGACTGTGCATCATGGTGACGTTCAGTAGGCAGAGTGTTGCGGGCACGCCCCACTCCGTCATAGCCTTTGTAGCGCAAGGCATTGAAGAACAAGCAGGAGCACCGTGAACAGGATGTTTGATTGTGAATAACTCTGCTTCTGCTGAATGCATGAAGAGTGGTTCAATAAAAAGTGGTTCAGGGCCCCTTTAAATGTAATTTCTGTGTTAGTTATATACTTTGGACTAATTGAACATGAGTGTGCATTGATTCAGGGTGTGTTATAATCGGGCAAATACTGCCAAATAAATGAGTGGTGTATTTTGGTATTTTCTTCTGCATGTTGCTTAATCCGACTCACCTGATAATTCAATCAATTTCGTCGATCCCGTCATGGTAGAATTAACAGAGGTCTACTGTATCTTGAACCGCCTTTATCAAAGTCGAGAAATGCATTTGAAGGTAAAATAGGCTATTTCAGAAATATTTTGCTGCAAAATGTACTTCAATGTGTTTAGCGGAGGCGTAGTTATTGGCAATGGAACACCCCCACCGCAGTGCTCTCACTTCTTCAATTACTTGCACCACGAAGGCTATGGCTGAGCGGAGCGTGGTCACAATGCCTACTGAATGTTGCCGTGGCGCAAAATTCAAATTTGATTTTGGATGTTCACGTAGACGCCACTACTTTTGATTTGGTACCTACAACGAGCCAAACACTGTTGTCCTCAGTGAGTCGCAGTGCGCATTGCAAGCGGGCTCGTCGCATCACCCCACAGCGACCGTGCTACTATCTACACTACGTAGCAAGCCCAGCTACATGCAACTGTAGTGCGTATACGCAGCGTTTGCTTTGTGCACGGCAAGGTTTGAGTACATGCTCCTGCTCATATGCTCCAGACTGACCGTGCTATGTGGTGCAGGCCTTCTTTGGTCCTGTACCACCTTGAATGATGGATAATAGCCACATCCAAATTGCACATTTTGAACTGCTGTCAATAGCTCAATACGAAGCAAAGTCTATCAAGGCGTTCAACCAGGAGTGGCCAGGAGTGAGCGCACGCTGGCAAGTGTGCCTGTTGTCTGGCCTTAAGTTTTGCATGGTTTGAGGGTAGGGGCATGTTCAAAACTAGTCAAAATTAGGGAGACCTGATGCTACGACATCGATAAGCAGTTTGGCCGAAATTTAATTCCTACGTAGGCGGTAGCAGCCGAGCATGAGCAGATGGTTGGTAGTCAGCTTCTTCCGGAACTACGTAATTGTATTATGGAAATTCGAAATGCATATTTTCACTTATTTCACTTACTTTGTTTATGAAACTGTGTCAATAAATATACACAATAGCAATAGGAATAAGCGCACTGATCCAAACACCCTTCTTGATTGATGTCATCTGTTGGCCAATAGTAGCTGCGCATGGGCATCTGCTAGATTACGAAATAAAGCATCCTGAAAATAGTGAGGAGCAGACTTCTTTTGAAAAAAGAGTGTTTGAGAAAAAGGTGACATTGCACTTTGCTTGCGAGCTCCACGTGCCGTACACAACAGCAAAATTTGGCTGAGATGTTCAAAGCAGTGCATGCTATCAGCGGACTGGGTTTTTTCACCAAGCACGAGGGCTGGTTCAGGACCTTTTTAATATACCTGATACCAGGGCTGGGCATCGATTTCATTAATCACTGCAATAATCAGCTTTGTAGATTCACGCATGTGACCTAAAAAATTAAGTGTTGATGTTCGGATGTGAACTTAAAGAAACAGTGTAATTTAAATCAACATTTACCATTGCTATCTATCCTGTCAGTGAAACAATGCTTGAGTGCACATGTGTCAAGTATATATTGAACTCATTCACACCACTGTGTAAGAAAAATAATTTGGGTGTTGACTCATTGCCTGGCGATGCTGCCAGAAATTGCTTGCCACTCCTCGTACATTCCCTCAGGTGAAGGTGACGGCACGACAGGAGGTCTCGCCAAGCTGCTGCAGCCTAGCTGTAGGTGCTGTGGAATCTTTCGGTGCAATGGCTTTTGCGATATGCTGCAGAACAGCAATGAGGACACGGCCTTCTCATTCATAAGAGCTTGTTTTCAAGCTTTTTTTTGCACACTCGGTCTACTGCTCACCACTTCATAAAGAGAAAGAAATGTAGAAAAATTTGTGCATGTCTGGTAGCCCAAATTGCAGTTTGAAATGAAGCACTTTTTGTCCATGTCGTACAGAGCTTCTGGGTTTCACAGGTTTGCTGAAATAACTAACGGCTCATCACAGCCACCAGATGCATAGGCGACAAGTCTGCAGGCATTGCCCATACCATTACTGAATCTTGCGGGGTGAGCATTGTGGTACTAAACTGTGATGCAACAGCCTAGTCAAAAAAAAATAATATTTAAGTGTGCACACAGTGCCGACCACAAGGTAGAATAGAACTAGCAAAATTTCACAAGCTGAGGTTCACTGTGGCAGCACAAAACGCAGATAAAACAGCTTCAAATGTCCCTGGAAGCGGAACCCGCCACTTAGTTGCATTGGCCACTGCACTTCTGGTGGGCCTCCATGCTGCAGCGCTGCTCCACTTCGCCACAGTTGGCGCTTGTAATTTACACAGCGAACACTATCTGGCTCATGCTCTTCACTGTGGCAGGTGGCAAGTGTTAACACCTAAAGTGTTCTTACACTGTGACTCAGACACAATCACAAGTCCAGCTGCAGTGATGATATTCACTTGTCCCACTGGCACTAAGTGCAGCGTGCATGGTAGTGGCACTTGCTGTGAGACACACGCAGGTGTCATCTTATAGTCAGAACATTGTAGCTCAATCTGTCATTCCTTCCCTTGCTGTTGAGCAAGCAAAGCAGCAATGTCTGTGCCAGTGCTTGTCTAATTTTGCTCACATTACCTGAAGCAATTAATCGTGGTAAGGAAATTGTTGTAGTTAAAGCATTAAATTGAAAGTTAACCAATCATTCACCTATCCCTACTTGATACATCAGCAGGGGCAGCTAGCAAAGAGTAGAGGTTTTAGGCTGCTTGGACAGGAAGGCTAGGGATGCTGCCCGGTTTCATTGCAATGCCTGCAGAGGTATTAAAAATGAAGCTTTTCTTTGCAAACCTCTCTGGGTTTTTGTGGCCATGGGTGCTGCATGGCTGTTCTCTTGCTGAATAGGCCAACCAATCACAGTGGAGGACGCACACGGTGTCATCGGCGCTGGGTTCCTTGCACCACTGCCAGATGGCACTTGCCTCCGTGCATCCACGGCAGCGGCGGCCGTGTAGAGGAAAGAGAAAAAAAAAGGACTGGAATACCCCGCGATCTATTGCATGTGTGTGTGTTTCATTTACAAGACATTGCATTAGCCTCCCTACAGTGCCTTAAAGGGAAGCTGAAACGGTTTTCAATTTCCATGAATTGCCGGGATTGGGAAGAACAGACCTAATAATTTACGGTTCCGAAATTTTTTTCTTCGTTTTGTTAATATAAGGGGCGGAAATCGCTTTCTAAATCACCCTCGCGGACACGCCCCCATCGCTTCCCGGAGCGCCGGGAGAGGTGGTTGCCAGAGGAGAGAACCGGCGAGAGTGACGTCATTCACGGGGACCGAGCTGCCGGACCGGCGTGCTGGCATGTGCTGGCATGCCTCTTTCCGTCCTGCGCTTTACTGAATGATGCTACGAGAGATCTGCTGCCACCGCCGCTCACGTTTGTGTTCTTTTGCAATTTTCGTAAACTGTTCTTTCCTTCTGTGCTGCGTGAGTGCCTACAGCCAAGGGCGCCCAACATGCCCTCGTTCTGTGCAGCATTCGGCTGTGCGAATACAGGCGGGCGAGAAGATGTGGTGTTTCACAGTTTCCCGAAGGACAAGAAGCTTGCAGCGCAGTGGGTCTGTGCGGTGAGGAGAGATAAGTTCGTGCCGACGAAATCAACTGGTGCTGTGCTCGGACTATTTCCGTGATAGCCGGATAGCCTTACGACAAATGCGGAAACGCGTTGTTGCTAGCGTTGCCATACTCTGTTTCATACATCAGGTGCAGCGCTGTGGAGGTTTGAGATACTTCTTGCAGTGGCTGCGTTCGCACTTAGGAAAAGTTCGGTGTTTCTTGACCTGATTTTTTTAGAAAATTTTACATATATAAGCTCATTTCTGAATGAAAAAAAAAAAAAGAATTTACCCATAGAAACAATCCGTGTACTTATACGGCTGCTAACACGTTCTTTTAAATAGATTGTCTTTTCGGCATTTTTTAATTGCAGCCTGTCACGGCAGCTGCACGTGCATGCTCGTGCGAGCAAACACCGCTGGCATGCTGCGAAGCATAGACGGAAACGCGCGCAGTAATAAATTTTGGTGACCGGACTTCGTGCGTAGCTTCCACAGCGTTGCACCTGGGGTATGAAATGGAGTATAGGCTTGCCTAGTGACGTTCGACGTACGGTTGCAGTTATTGTGTTTACCACAAGCAGGTGCTAAAACTGCCTAATATATTTATGTCAACACTAGCATGGAGCATGCATACCGATTCTTGATTGAGCCACAATCGCAAAGTTGTCAAACCATAGTATGAATATTGCACATATAATACCTCTGGCCATCTCTGGATGTGTATGATAAGCAACTTCCATGACTGTACCTCGCAGCACTGCATGTGCGCGCTTTGAAACGTGGCATTTATGTTCGCGATCGTATATCAACACTAAAAAAACCACGGGACTTTAGACAAGCAGCGGCAAGGTGCTTGACATCGCGGAATTGCACCCGTGTTTACAATCTAATGAGAAGTTAGTGCTTCGGCATTCTTCCAGCAGCAAGTTCCCAGTGACACTTTAGCGCATTTTTTCTCCCGTCATTGGAACATGCAGCTACATGGAAAAAAAAACAACATACGTACCAGCTAAGATTTACAACGCGCGAGAAGGTGCACACATCGCTCTCGCTGTTGGCACACTCAACATCGTTGTTGCCACTGTTGCCGCCATCGTTTTCCGTATCGGCTGTCGGTTCGAACATGTACGGCGAAAATACAAGCTGTCCGAGGCAGCGAGAACGTTCCATAATGCTTACAACTCAGCTATGAAGCCAGAACAGAACAGTGTGCTACGCTCTGAAATGGCGGCGCTGACCGGCGACTGCCGCGAATGACGTCACAGCGGCTCTGACCAATCACAGGCAACAGCAGCATTCGCACGATGCCCTGAGGCGCTGGTGCGCGTTTTCTTGAAAAAACAGCCGCTTGCGTTTGTTTCCTCCCTTTTTGAACCAGATATTCGTGTTCAGGGGACTCAAAACTGTAGAATGCCGCAGAGAACTCATTTTTTTCGAAAAGTGTTTCAGCTTCCCTTTAATAAAGCCTTCCATGTCACTTTGTGTGGACATTCAACAAACACAAACTCGTGTTTCGACTCTTTATGCACTTGCACAGAGCTTCACTGTATGTAGATTCCAGCTCGTTGGATCTGCTGGTTCTTATGGTAGATGGATAGAAACTTTCATGCAGTGGTGTTGACTGCCTCATTTCCCATGTTACCCATGTGCTTTGATACCGACCGAATTTGGACCAGGATGTTGTTGTGCTCGGCTAATTGAAGCAGTTGTTGTTTGACTGTACGTGATTTTTCCTTCTTGAGCGGGCTTTCAGGGTTTTGCAAATGTCAAATGGTGGCCTCAATGTCCTTAGGATTTGACTTATTGCGATCTAGGTTTTTCCTGTGCTGCTAGTGTGAGAGTCCTCAGATACGAACTTGACATTAGCAGGAGAAGTCGTGTCAGGCAGAGGGGCAGTGAAAATATGCTGCTTTGCAACATGTAGTCTGTGTTCCTTGTGGAATATAGGATCCATGTGGCCAGGGGATGGGGGGGGGGGGGGTGCAGTGGATGCATGTCAGGAATTTGGTAGTTTTCTTATAGCTGGGGAAGGTGGAATCATGTCCATTGGAGGAACTCGTTGATGGCCTGCAGATGTCAGTGACCTTGCTGTGACATTTGTCTGTGAAGTGTGTTGAACTGTTTGCAGGCCCTGAGAATGACCAAAATGGGAGCAGGTTGAGAGTAGAGATAGCATGAGGAGTGAAAGCCTCATGCATAGGCAGACCTGCAATGACCTTGAGGGCTTCATTCTAGTGCTGAAGTCAAAAGCAAGGGTTAAAGCAAGTGGCGTGCATGATAAGGGCAGTTTGGACAAGAATTTGAGCAGTGTTGATGCCTGCACCCCCAATTTTTTAGAAGATGCACTTGATGATGCATAAAAGCATTTGTTGATTCATAGAACTGTTCCTATTGTATTGTCACTTGAAGCATATTACTATAACTTTTAGGAGGCAACGTTGGTCATGCCTTCGCTGCCACACCCTGCACATCCCATCGAGTAGCACACTCACTTCCCACCTCCTGCCTCATAGGGTTTTTGGCATCTGCATCGTAACTGATACTTTATGTTGTGCAGTGGCACTCTAAACGTTATGCATATACATTTTAGTTCTATGGGAAAATAAACAGGGGTCATAAAAGGACATGTTACTTCCAGTTCTGCAGTGCAAGTGGTTATAAGTGGTTTAAGCTGTATTTTGTGTGTGGAAACTGTTTAGAATAACAGTACATTTTTTATTTTTATATTCAGACAGTAAGAGTTCTGCTGCAATGGAACTTACCATCTTGGAAGCATCACCCATTGATTCTGCTGATATACCAACTGTTCTTGTTCAGCCACCATCATCAACACCATCAATAACTGCTTCCAAGGATGAGCAGATATTAGAAGCTGTAAGTTTTACTGTAGCTTTGACTATTACTTGGATTTAATGAATTTTAATTGCTGTTGCACAAAATATGTCTAGTTAGAAATGTTTCGCAGATTTTGGTTATGTTCCTCATTTAAGTGCTCTATACAATATGGCCTGGCACATATTTAAATACTTAACTAAACCTGATACTTAGCCCTCATGTGATGTGGGGTAATGCTTGGGTGGCTTTCACAGTGTCATGTGTGCTATTAAACTTTTGCTTGTTTAATAATGCACATAGCTGTCTTCTCCTTGAAGCTAATTTGCATGGCACACGATGGTATTACCATATAAACTAGAATATAGGTCGAGTGGGAACGTAGGTTGATCCCTTACTTTGAAGTGAGAAAAAGAAAGAAAAAAAGGAAAAACAGTAAAATAACCAAACACATTTATTTTCACAATGGCACTGTCACCAGTAGTGAGTGCACACCAAGCTTTCACACAAAGTCTGCAAGTGCATACTGAAGCTGTGAATGCACTGCACAACACCTACGAAACGACGTTTTACGTGGGCTGCACGCTAACATTTTTCCTTTCAATGTCTCCCAGTATTTCATGCTTTCTTCAGAAACGTGCTGAGCAGCCATGTTATTGTTCGCTTCAGTTAAGTCTACAACTTTTCTCTTGAATACTGCCCAAAATTGTCTCCGTGTGCCAATACTCGTCGCTCACCAGACAAGGAACAAGAAGCATATGACGCATGACATCGACCAGAAGAGTACACACTAGGCACAGAAACAACAGCAATCGCATTTGGATATGGATAAGGCTTTGGCTATGCATTTGTCAACATGCACACCGTAGGTTACCAGATGATGATTAACATTCTGCTAAAGATGAGGGGTGACTTTAGCCTGGTTTTTCTAGTGAATGTCTCTGCTTATATTCTGGTTTATGCGGTATGCGAGCACATGTGTGAATTGTACCTTTGTTTGATTTCCATCACAGCTTTCGCTTTCCAATGCTTGTTGAAGCTATTTGTCAAAGGTGTGCCTGACAGCTTCAGCAGCCAAATAAATAGAGGAAAACTTGTGTACACATAAAACCAGGAGCAAAAGGAACAGACCTTAATTAAAATTAAAATTAAATTATGGGGTTTTACATGCCAAAAGCACGATGTGATTATGAGGCACTCCATAGTTAGGGACTCCGGAAATTTGGACCACCTGAGGTTCTTTTAATGTGCACCTAAGTCTAAGTACACGGGTGTTTTTGCATTTTGCCCCCATCGAAATGCGGCTGCCGTGGCCGGGATTCAATCCTGCCATCTCGTGCTTAGCAGCCCAACACCATGTCCACTAAGCAACCACGGCGGGTGGAACAGACCCTGTTCCTTTTATTATGCTGTGTTGATGTGTGGCCTAGTGACTTAGGTGTCATGTTCTGATATGTGAGGAAGTGAAAGTTGTGGGAGTAGCATTGTTGTGGCAGGGTGTAATGCATCTTTGAGTCGGCATCTAGTAATATTAGGTGTGATGTTTTGAAATGTGAGGATGCAAAAAAAAAAATAATAATTGATTGGTTTTTATTTACCATAACTGCATTCTGTTTTTTGAATTTGATGCCGAAACTCAAACACCAGTACATCATTGTGACATCACAGATTGAAGCTTGTCTCGTGGCAACATGATGACACAATTTCTCCTATCTCCTTTAATAACGAACCAGTCTGAAAAATTGTTGTGGTAAAGCCTGCATCACAACTTCCAATGTACTATAGCAAATATTCTGATGGGGCCTGGTAAGGGGTTTCTTTTAGGGTTGGCTTAATATTGCTACGGAACAGTATCTGCGCTGACGAAGAGGCGAGCAGTGTGAAGACAACAACGACGATTAGAGGCTAGCGCGGGCTGTTGCCTCTTGGCCAAGTGCGGCGTATTTTCTTGTAAATATACTTGTATATAGCTTTTTGTCTGCGTCTTCCTACATAACATATCTGGTGGAGGTGCGGGGTATCGATCCCCGTACCTCGTCACGGAGCTTCGCAGCGGACGGTTCGTCGAGCCTTCCTTCATGGCTCCCTGCGACGACAACTTGACTTTGCCGGCTCCAACACCTGCTGCCACTTCGATGACCTACATAGCTCTCCCCGCTCCCCGTGATCCTGGCACAACTGGCGTGATCCGCCTGGAACTCGCTAACAGCCGACGTGTTGACCAGCAGTTTGCCCATCTGCCCAACACCCCAGCGACATCTTCCTGTGCCTACGCTCCTCGTCCCAACAACACTGGCAATGTTACCAGGATCGTCCGGCGTGAGATCGAGGCCACCTATCCGTCTGCCTTCGACTCCAGCCCCTCCAACGCACCCTGCAGTCACGGATCCAGGCAGTTGTCTGCCAGGAGTTCGCAAACATGGGTCTTCACACCACCTGCTCAGCCCATCAACCTGATACCCACCCGGCTTCTTCGATTCCGCCCCGTCCCGCATCTCCTTACCCTCCACATTTCTGCAACCCATCTAAATGGCGCTCTGCTGACGACAAGCCATTTGTTTTCACTGCCGTCGAATCGGGCACATTTCTCGGCACTGTTGCAGTCGCTGGAGTTCCCTGACCCGGTCTACTTATACTGCCTACTCTACGATGCCTGTTGTCCGTGTCGCCGATGGCGGAACAGCCCCCCTAATTGGTGTGTGTGCCGCCCGCGTCCCCTTTGACGATCGCTCCACTATCGTGCTATTCACAGTCGTCGCCCACTGTCCCCTCGACATCATCCCCGGCTTAGACTTACCCTCCGCACATTCTGCTCTCATCGATTGTTCCGCCAGTACTCTCCGCCTTGACCTGCCTGTTCTGGATCCCGCTGAACCACACCCCAGTCGCCTCAGTTCCGTCGACTTCGTTTGCTTGCCACCTTCGGCACTGACTTACGTTGACTTAGTCTCATCCCCACCAGTCCCCAATGGTCACTACATCGCAGCTCCTATGCAAGACGTCCTCCTTACGCACGGATCACAGTACCTCATACAGTTTTATCTATTACGGCAAATTGCGTCTGCCTGCCAGTGGTCAATTTTGGCTTGATGACACAAGTGCTGCCACGTGGGATGTCTCTGGCCCAGCTTTGCTCATTCGAGGATCACTCAGTAGCATCTATTGCAGTAGATGACAGTTCAGCCCATCCTCCTCTACCATCACAGTCGGCAAGTTGTACCATCGCCGACTTACAGAAAATGATTGCGCCCGACATGCCGTCCGAGCATGCTCGTGAGCTCTACCGCGTTCTGTTTTCCTACCACGATATTTTTTACTTTAACGATTGTCCTTTGGCCCAAACTACAGCTGTTAAACATCACATCAATACCGGTGATGCCCTTCCTATTCATCGTCGCCCGTATCGAGTGTCACCGGCTGAGCGTAAAGTTATTCACGCCGAAGTTCGCAAAATGCTTGCCAAGAACATTATTGAAGCGTCATGTAGTCCATGGGCATCACCTGTTGTACTGGTAAAAAAGAAGGATGGCTCATGGCACTTTTGCGTAGATTATCGGCACCTTAACAGGGTTGCCAAAAAGGACGTGTATCCCCTACCTCGGATTGATGACGCCCTTGACTGCCTCCACGGTGCTCGCTATTTCTCCTCTATTGACCTTCGCTCTGGCTACTGGCAGATTGCCGTGGACGATCTTGACCGATAGAAGACTGCTTTTGTAACACCCGACGATCTTTATCAATTCAAAGTGATGCCGTTCGGTCTATGTAACACTCCTGCCACTTTTGAACGCATGATGGACTCCTTCACGGTTTCAAATGGACCACGTGCTTGTGCTACTTGGATGATGTTATAGTATTCTCCCCAACGTTCGCTATGCACCTCGAGTACCTCTCAGCAGTCCTGGATGTTTTTCGTCGAGCCGGTCTGCAACTCAACGCATTGAAGTGCCAATTCGGCCGTCGCCAGATTACCATCCTTGGACATCTCGTTGACGCGAACGGAGTGCAACTGGACCCAGGCAAGATCCATCCTGTTACACACTTCCCTGTTCCGAAGTGTGTCAAGGATGTGCGCAGCTTCATCGACCTTTGTTCATACTTCCGCCGTTTCATGAAAAATTTCGCGGCCATAGCATGACCACTAACCGAGCTTTTGAAAAAAGACGCACCTTTCTAGTGGGGCGATAACGAGGCCTCTGTGTTCTCGCATCTAATCGACCTTCTCACAATGCCTCCCGTTCTGGCCCATTTCGATCCTTCTGCGCCTACTGAAGTCCGTACTGATGCCAGCGGTCAGGGAATTGGCGCAGTACTGGCACAACGTCAGCGCGGCCATGACCGTGTTATTGCTTACGCCAGCAGGCTACTCTCATCCGCGGAGCGCAACTATTCCATCACTGAGTGCGAGTGTCTGGCCCTAGTTTGGGCGTTTGCGAAGTTCCGCCCATACTTATATGGCCGACGCTTTTCCGTTGTCACAGACCATCACGCGCTTTGCTGGTTATGCTCACTGAAAGATCCTACAGGAAGACTTGGTCGCTGAGCCTTACGCCTCCAAGAATATTCGTATCCTGTCACCTACAAATCTGGCCAACTACACAACGACGCTGACTGCCCGTCTCGCTACCTGGTAGACGAGCCTGATGACGCCAACAGTAGTGCTGCCAACGGTATTTTCGGTGTCTGCCTTTGCTAACATCGCCGATGAGCAGTACCGAGGCCCATCGCTGCGAGCACTCATCAAGCGTCTGCGCTCTACACCTACCGACGCATCCGTTCACCGATATCTCCTCCAGGGCGGCATTCTGCACCGAAGGAACTTCCTCCCTGATGGATCTGATCTTCTTGTCATGCCAAAACATCTACGACAGACTGTGCTCTTTGAGATGCATGACGCACCCACTGCAGGACATCTTGGGGTAACCCGCACGTACGACCGTGTCCGCCGCCGCTTCTATTGGCCTGGTCTCGCTCGCTCCGTCTGACGCTATGTTGCTGCTTGTGATCCCTGGCAGCGTCGGAAAACACCTCAGGTGCTACCTGCCGGTCATCTCCAGCCGATCACCGTCCCTGTGGAACCGTTCATTCGTGTTGGATTAGACCTCCTCGGTCCCTTTCCCACGTCATCCTCTGGGAACAAATGGGTAGCCGTCGCAACTGATTACGCCACCCGATACGCTATCACGCAGGCTCTCCCTACCAGTTGCGCCACTGACGTCGCGGACTTTCTCTTGCGTGACATTATCTTGCTTCATGGTGCCCTGCGACAGCTGCTTACTGACCGTGGTCTTAACTTCCTCTCGAAAGTTATCGCCGACATTGTGCGTTCCTGCTCTATTCAACACAAGCTGACTACCTCATACCATCCTCAAACCAATGGCCGTACAGAGCGGTTAAACCGTAGTCTTACCGATATGCTGTCCAAGTACGTTTCCAAGGACCACCACGACTGGGACATTGCCCTTCCTTACGTCACATTTGCGTATAATTCTTCCCGGCACGACACCTGTACGGTACTGTACGGTCGCGAACTGACCTTGCCCCTAGACACGGCACTTCCTCCTGCTGCGATCTCAACAAGCATTGTATGCGCGCAACGCCATCGCCCTCGCCGACCATGCACGCCAGCTTGCCCGTACTCGACTGACGGCCTCGCAAACCACTCAGCAGTGTCAGTACAACGCCCGCCACCGTGACGTACAGTTTTCACCTAGTGCGCTCGTGCTCCTGTGGTTGCCCTCTTGTCACGTCGGACTTTTAGAGAAGCTCCTTTCGCAATACACAGGGCCCTACCGCGTGCTGCTCCAGGTGACGCCTGTGACGTACGAAATTGCTCCTGTAAGTTCAACCTCGTCCTCTATTCTGGCATCTAGTGATGTCATGCATATCAGTAGGCTCAAGGCCTATTACACTGCTTCCGAGTCCGACGTTTAGTCGCTCCGGGACGGCGCTTTTGCCGCCGGGGGTAGTGCTATGGAACAGTATCTGCGCTGACGAAGAGGCGAGCAGTGTGAAGACGACGATGACGATTAGAGGCTAGCGCGGGCTGTTGCCTCTTGGCCAAGTGCAGCATATTTTTTTGTAGATATACTTGTATATAGCTTTTCGTCTGCGTCTTCCTAGGTAACAATATAATCTCAGCACTCAGAGAGGAAATCAACTTTTGTAAGGTAATCCTACCCCATGAGAAATTTTTATATTGTTTTACGCTGCCAATCTTTCCTTGAGTGTAGTATTTTTTTGCACAGTACTTATGTGATGCAGGCAAAGCATACTTTACAAGGCTCAGACTCTCAGGGTGCAAGACTGAACGCAGAAATTTGCCGCGTACACTGGTCGCAATGATTGTCGTATTCAGTATTTGTGCAGCCAGTCACCTTGATGTCGGATGCGGTGGTAGACCATTATTCTGAAGCCAGGCATGCCTCATGCACGGCATAGCAAACGAGCGCGCTCGTGTGAGGAGTGTCTCGAAATTAAGTGTGTTGAGTTGCCTAGTAATGTGCTCTCAAATGAAATAAGAATTAACAAAGAACTCCACTGGTTACATTATGGAAATCGGATGTGGTAGTCTTGTCATCTCTTAAATTGCTGATATGCACAGTGCGCAAGCAGTCATAGTGCAATTGACTACTCTTACTGCTTTCGCAGTGACCAGTGTTTGTAATTTACAATGATTCTTTTTACCCCACTTAATATGCCTTTTTAGTAATATTATTTTTCTTACTTTCTTTTTTTAAATATCCAATTTTGATTTTGTTATGGTTATGGTGCTTACGACATGTTGGTTCAGTTTTATAGTTTCTGCACCACTTGATCTGTTACCACCTTTGCAAATGCAGGTCGTTCCGCGCCTAACATATACTATTGTTTTGGTTGTTGTAACTGTGATGCTTGTTTTTACACCATGAAAAATGCTTGTGACATTATTGATAGCCCATAAAGTCGCCTCACATGTAGCACACTGCTTACTCTAATTTTACTTTCCTTCTGATGTGTATTGAAGTAGAGCTGTGAGCAGAATCACGTAAACAGGTTGTGCTTGCTGCTTGGCATTGTAACTTGTTTTTCTTGGACTTCCCAATTATTCAGACATTTTCGTGGTCCCCTTCATGCCTGAAAAATCGGTTGGGGAATGTAATAATTTGCTATAGAGGAATTAAAAGCTTCATAACTTGGTGTGTTGACTGTAAAGGAAAAAAAAAATGAGACAGAAAGCTTGTCAGTACTCCTTTAGCACGTCGAATAAAAGTGCCAGCAAAGTGACCTCAAGTATATCAGTTATGACTTTGTCAGATTACTTAGTAGATTTAGAACAGAGACCTACTGCTAGGGCTGCAGTATTCTGCTGCAGAGCATGAGGTTGCGGGTTCGACTTGGACTGTGACGGTGACATTTCGATCTGGGGGGACTTAAAAATGCTCATGTACTTAGATTAAGCTGCACATTAGAGAAACCAAGGTTGTCATAATTAATCCGTAGCCCTCCATTGGGAATGTCTCTCATAGTCTTTGTGTTTTCTAATATATGTTGGGTGGGGGGCTCGCGTAACTTGAACGAAGCTTTAAAAGTAAGTGTTGCATTTTGCATGAGGGAGGCAATCAGTTTGAGATTAGGGACTTGACCTTGCTGTTATTTTGCGGCCCAGCTTAGGCGACTACAGCAAAGCGCAGGACGAGCTCACACCTGCTGTATCGGCCAATAACCGGAAATGAGGCACGCATGTGGGTTCCGCGATAAGGGGAGGCGGGCAACACTCACGCGTGAAGAGAAAACGGATTAGTGGCTGCACCGTAAAAAAGGCACTAGATCTGCACCCTCGCTTGGAACAAAAGGGTAGACGGCCCGAGCTGAAGGGGAGCGTTCGGGGAGACGAGCGTGAAGATGAAAGTTGGGGGGGTGCTTGAGGTCACCGCCACCGCTAATGCCCATGCGCTTCCCAAATGTCCCGTCGACCGTCTCGGTCATGGAAATTGGGCGACGCGACGCTGCCCAGCCGGTTTGATGTTTGGCATCCGCGTGCGCCTTCTAAGAATGCCCGTGAAAATGGTGGTAGTTTTAAACCACTTAGCCGGCTACGGCCGATGGATGCTTTTGTGTGCGATCGCCATCGGGTCCCAATTATGGTGTTTGGATTTCAAGCGAACCGGCACACAGCTGCACGGGAGACAGCTTTCTCAGTACTGGCAGGGTAGCCCGCTGTCCGGTGGATATGCAGTCAATAATCTGTGATTTCACGGAAACATTCTCGGCAGCTTGCATGGTGGCCGCTTGCAGGCAAAAAGAGGAAGACATCAGGGGCCGATACTCGCAGCTGAACGTAGGGGAGAGGGACGTGGCACGTGCCTTTGAGAAATCCTATCCTCTGGCGTGTTGTAAAGAGTGCCACTGTTTCCGCCAATGCCGTGTGCGGCACGAAGGTGGTTGTGCTATTGGTTACAATGATGTGAACTCGCATGTGTGATTGGCTGGTTTGCGACTCCTTTGTACAACTGAGGGCTTAAAAAGTCATGTTTGGTTGTGTGGAAGGGGAGCGGAACTTCGGGCTTGGACTCGGACAGACGCCTCGGCGTTTGAATAAGACGTCACTTCGTCGGACAACGGCTCTTCTTTCACGCTGCCACCGTGCACTCGATTCATCGAGGGACGCCGACTTCGGACCTTCAACACCTTCCCTCCTTGACTAGCGTTGAAGCTACCAGAGGACAAAGCGAAAGGAAATTAACTGAGGCCGATGGCATACCTTTCGACGTGTGCTTGCGTTTCTTAGACTATTTTTGAAGTGTAATTATTTAGCTAATTAGCTAAGTTAAATTATGCAAAGTTCACAGAACTGCCACTTTCTGTGAGCATACTCGGTTTCTTGCTAATGTCCGAAAGCACATTTGCACATGGTGCATGTTTTGAGCTGGCCATATTATAATGCCAGGGTGATGTAACTGGCTGTTGCATTCTCAAGGAATTGAGGCTTGATACTTTAATTACTGGGTCGAGAGCTATCGATTGAAACGAGACAAAATGTGTCTGTACTAATTTATCATAGTGGTAGCACTTGCAGTTCAAATCTTCTATACCAGTGGACCACTTTTCTTGGCTATAAAGCAAAAGCTACGGAGGCAGGTGCAGTTAACTCTGTGAGAAGTTAGGATGTAAATATCGAGTTCCGAATGATTAGGTAAAGAGTAAAAGATTTAAGATAGTTCGCCTCATTTAGGCACAACATGTATTTGTTTCACAGATATGTTCTTGCTAATCTTAGTTGTGGGACAATTTTATACTTTTACAGTGAAACTGTTAAGGGAAGTTTCACGACGGTTCTTGTGTGGCGATGTGGTCAGTATCGAATGTAAGAGCGAGCAATGCAGCCTGCGTCAGCGACCTGAACTGGCTGTATGACCACGGCATTTGTAGAGCCGGCACACCATACAGGAATATGCGTCTGATATAGCGGAGAGTGTTCGAGTACTAAGCTCGGATCTAGTGAAGCTGTCATACCACTGCATCTTTGTTATCCCGGTTTTCACGCAGCTGCTCCTGCACTTTAAAAAAAGGTTTTCTCTGCTTGGGAGACTTGAAGGGCCTTCAATTTCATTCTGTTGACGTCACCCACGCTCATGCCAATCTACTTACCATTCGTTTGTACGGGCTGAAGGTTGTGAATTCCGGATGGGTTTGCCTGGTTTCCTTGTAGACGTTGCACACACTTGTTTTGTGTGTTCTGACTGCCATTTGTAAATGAAGTTCGTCATTGGGCTCCCAAGAGCGATGACAGGCTGAACAGCATGCTATAAACACTCACCAGAAGACACAGTTGCCATTTTGTCTTTGAGGAATGCCTGAAATGGGCTCACGTGTGTGAGAACTAGAAGGGACAACTAATGAAGGTAAAAAGAAATATGCGCATCCCACGCACTGTGGTACAATGTCGCACGGCATCTTGTAACGTTACCTGCGATGAGGAAAGGAGGCCGAATGGAAACTGGTGCGCGTTACCTCGTGCTATGTCACAGGACAAACATGCCAGTTGTTTCAAAGAGCTAGTTGGTGTTAGCACGAGAGAAACATGCGTGTGATCATGGCCTAATGGTTAAAACATCGGCCTGCTTAGCTTGAAGTTGGAGGTTTGACTCGGAAACCTGGATTTTCTTTTTATTCCAGAAGCTCGAAACCATTTGAGGCAGGAACCTACATACTTACTGCAAAGCGCCTGAGATGAACCAAGGAATGCTTCGCATAAAGATATGCCATACCCACCGTGGTGGCTTAGCAGCTAGGGCATTGCACTGCTAAGCACGAGGCCGCGGGATCAAATCCCAGCCACAGCGGCAGCATTTCGATGTGGGCAAAATGCAAAAACGCCTGTTTGCATAGCATTGGGTGCAAGTTAAAGAACCCCAGGTGGCCAAATTAATCTGGAGTTCCCTACTATGGCGTGCCTCATAATCAAATTGTGGTTTTGGCACATAAAACCCCAGAATTCAATTTAAAAATATGCCAGTAGCTGACTGGTGAATGTTGTGCAGTGTTTCAGATTATGTGCTCCAGAAAACAAAACAGTTTATTTCGTTATTTTCTGTATTTGAAAACAAGCTAAATTGCAGGACTATAGATCTAGCAGTGGTGCCATGAGCATGAAAACTCCTCCATGAGTATAGGGGACTTGCATAAGGCCGACAACCGAGATAGACCACCAATCTCTTTGGGATATAGTACACAGGCAGGCTCTAGCAGCCAGTCGCCTGCCCCATTGCGTGTTTGTATGTTATGTGCTGCTTCTGCAGCATTTATTTCATTGATATTCGATGTGCTGACCCACTGCTGCGTGCCGACATGCAAACACTCTTTCGGCATGGACAGGTCCTGCTGTAAGGTGCATAATAAGTCTTTATCATTCAATGTGGCGTCCAATGCAATGACTTTACCTGTGAACTTGATTGCTTCGTGGCCGTTCCGACTGTTCGAAGTGCAGCAGCTTTGATTCACCAGTCACTACACAGTAGAACCTCGTTGATATGAGCCTATTTCGTACGACTTTCCGGCGCCAACTTTTGCAATCAAGAACACGAAAAATTATCCAATACAGTTACGGTTCTATTTAAACGGTTAATACGTTTCTGAAAAACACCATCTTTCGGCACACACATTTAGTACATAGCCAAGCTGCTATCGTATGATACATTTTTCAGCCGCTAGATAGCATGTGAACAAGACGCGAGGGATGCGTGATCAAGAGCAGTAGGTGCCCACCACGCCTCGTAGTACTCGTCTGCCCTTGTCATGTGAAAATGCCACCATGCACTTGGTTTCCTCTTCCGGTATCAGCAAATCTCACGGTTCATTGTACGCCGCACTCAGAGCTATTGCCACCAACCCTGTTGCAATAAGCATCTTACCTGTTTCCCGGCGCGTGTTCCTCAGCTCTGTTTGAAGCGTACTGCATGCTATTAATAGGCGATAACCCAAACGCACCTGCCGTTCTCTGCTGCAGGCGGCGCAAATAGGTGAGCCTCGTGTTTCGCCCTGATGGCACCGTATTGGTATCGAATTCTGGCAATGCCCACCAGCTCAATTTTGTTTTGGCTTCTCGTGTTAAAACACTAGGCAATAAAAAACAGCTTGTGTCCCAGGCCGCACGGGACCCACCAGCGGCGCGCGGCGGCATCTCATGCAGCAATGACTCGTGCATTGTATATGTGAACTACAGTTGAGTTTGCCGAATATTTTAGTGACTTCGGATGGTACGTTTTCCCAGTTAGTGCGATGTTGCTTGTTTTTTCCCAAAACGTATGAACGAGGTTCTACTGTACTTAAAGGAATGTGTACAGCGTGCAAATGGTTAGCTGTCCATTTCTCGCATGCATGAGCTACAGCACCGTCGTAAGAGCAACGTCACTCGCCTCTGTAGCCGTGTAGGTGACAGTAGTCACATTATTTTGAGCCAAGAGTGATATGCCAGACAACAGTGGCAGCAACAAGTATACCCAATCGTATAGATGCTCTAGGGTTGGCGAGGCCATGCTTAGGCCGGTGCTAGATGTCCATGTGTGATCGCTGCACAAGTATGTAAATCGCAGCATGCCGCGCTCTTGGTTTGCTTCCCTCTTTTTCGTGTAGTTTGTGGTGGCTTCTTTGTGGTGCCACTATCGCATAGTAATCAACGGCACCTTCATGGTGCACGCGCAGGAGCATGGACATTCCACTTATTCCGCTGCGGGTAAGCAGGCTTGCGTTCGCAGGGCCATGTTATTTGGCGAACACTCTTATGTGTATGTCAACAGCACAGCAAACTCAATGAGACCTGTAGCAGAGCGCACACAGCGCACAAGCTTTCTGCGCATGTCCTGCTAGGTCCTGCGCCCACCTGCATGTCTATCCTTCACGATGATGGCAGGAAAGCAGTGTGCATGCAGAATTGTCAGCATTATGCAAAATGATTATAGTGTGGTGTAAGACGTGCATGTTCCTGCTTTAAGGTCTTTGACTGACCGAGAATATCTGGCCAAGTGGGGGACACAGTTTTCTCTATGGGCACACTAATGTGTCGCTCATCAGTGCAGTTAGTCCACGGCACCTTGCTTTGTATTCTTTGGTGCCAGATGTTGCAAATGGTATATTTTCAAGTGTTATCAAATGACACATTTGACCATATACAGGACCTGTTGGTGGTTCGAAAGGCTTCTACCCTGCTTCCGACCATTCTTTCCTTCCTCCATGCTTCTGACACTTCGATTCTCCGATTCCAAACACGTGTTGCTCTGCGCTAATGACATCTGAGATTGGCGGACTGACGCGGCAGGATTGTCACCTGGGCTTGTTTTCTGTCATTTTTTTTTTACTCATTTTACTGATTGATGGGTCAACTTCCAGACTGGAAAGAATAAACAGTTTCAGAATAGGGGCCCCAGTAGTTTGGGGCCCCAAAAAGCTTTGCGGGTGTTAGCATTGGGGCACGCAAGTGTGAAGAGCTTTAGAATACGGCTTTGCGTTTGCAGATAGCATCTTGCGCTGACAGCGCCACTACGGCGTCAAAGAAAAGCTATTGGAAATAATTAAAATATACCATTTTATGATAAGGATACTAATTTTGACTTTTGTGTTTTATCGTTTAATTACAATTTAGAGGTTATTCTATTAGCAATAAACAACAAGCTTAGTTTTGAGTAACTAACCTTACGTGCCTTCACCAGCCAAGCTAAGCCGTGTTAGGCCTACGAGCCACAAAATCCACAATCGAATTCGGAATCAGCGGCGTTTAATGAATCAATCTTCATAACACACGCTAGTTGAGAGAAAGTGATAACCGCAGTCATTTCTCCTAGCTTGCAAACTTCACGCGTTACCACGAATCGAGCGCAGTTTGGTGCTAGGTTAGAGTCATCACTTTGGTGGGTGTCGCCATGTTTGTTTACGCAAATCTTTTGGGGCAGTTTTTGGGGCTCCCGCTAAATCAGTGAAATAGCTTGCCCGACGCAAAACCCAAATACAGTTTGTGCCTCATGCATGCGCAGTGGCTTCGACACTATTTCTTTGGGGCCCTAAATGTTTGGGGTCCCTATTTCAAAACTCGCTAATTTGCGGTCGGTTTTGTGATTTTCCTTGCCCTGGTGTTTCTAAAACCACATCTCGAAACTATCTGTGCGCTTACTTATCCGTCCGAATGCCGGCCTGTACGTTCATTGAGCAGCCTAAGAGAATTCTTAGCTTAGCCTCTCGGGGTTGCGAACTCAGTGTATTTTCTGCCCACGTTTTGTTCGAGAAAACTCTGTGATTTACCGTCTTTCTACACCACACGAAAAGATAGTTAATTAAATGATGTGTGCTGGCCTGCTTCATGCACAAACTATGGTGTACTTTCAGAAACTTCACAAGTACCTTGTGGCACTGTCAGTGAGTAACCGCACATAATGCTTTTTGCGGCAGCTGAGTGTGCATTCTCGCTCGATCACTTTCTATCACTTTGTGCATTCATTGGCTAAGCGACCGAAGAGCATGCCAGTTGCTTCAGGAGGCGTCCTGCCGGACATTATGTCGCGCAGAAGGGAAAATATATCTGAAAGTGATCAGCCGCGAAGGCGGCTCCCCTGTAATACCATCTCTGTCGTGACGAGAGGACAGTGTGCGCCGTTTTCAGTCCCACAGCTAGCCCCTGGTATTTTGGTAAATGCGTGAAATCCTGAAGCTATAGGTAGCTTCACGAAGAGGAAACTTCGCACACAGTTGTAAGCAGCATGAAGCTGCATACAGTATAATTTAACATTTTTTTTTTTTACAGCTGCGAAGCTTTCTTTCTAGACCCCTTACCTGTTACCTTGTTGCTCTCAATTCACAGGTGCATCATGCACAATACGCTGGCGTAAGTTAGCGTCTTAACTGAAAAGTACTGTGCCTTTAGTTTGTATTTCTATGGTCGCCATGGCTGATGGTGACCATAGCCGCCGGCTGTGCCTGTGATTGCACATGTCTGTGGTCACGCGTCACTCTCTAGCCGCTGCCCTAACCCAGCACCACATACACTGTTGCTGAACCACGCTCGTGGCCTTGGAAATTGTTGGCACGCTTCAGGTCACAGCTGGCTTGTTTACCCGCTGCAGGGATGGCACCACACACTCTTGGGCTGTAAGTGCTCCGATGCCAAGGCGTATTGTTGAGCCGGAGCCACCCTCCGTAATGAATAGGCGCCTCCAGTTGTTAGTGTGAACTCCAAAGGTGAAATAAGATACCATGAGCTGTGTTAGTATAGTTTAACTTAAAGGAAATCTGAAACGATTCTGATGATTTCGCACAAACATGCTGAGCAGTTAGGGTAGGCCTTTTGATCATTGACACATTTAAGCGGTCCGCGTAAAGCATGTAATTTATTATAAGGTTTTAAAAAATGTGCACCGCTCCTGATTGCGTCAGCGCTGCTCCCCTGAGTCGTGACGTCAGTCGGGTGAGCTATCAGTTTGGCTACCCACGTTGCGTCATTGGGAATGCTTGAAACATGCTACTGCATTAAGCTTATTCTTAATTGCATACGTGTGCATAATAAATTGTGTACCCTTAAAGTTAATTACAAAAGTGTAAGAAATCCAGACGTTTCTTCAAACTTCCGCCTGAAAATGCGAATCGTCTTCTACAGCTCTGGTACTGGGGTAGCCGACGCGACGTGGAGGTGTTGTCACATGAAAATAGGGGCAGCGATGTCTTCTTTGGCGGCAGGAATATGAATGGTATCTGCACTGTATTGCGCTTGTATTGCACTGCATGTGTGTGCAAGGAGTAAACTGCAGCGACTACACACTGCAGCGAGCCCTGCACGTCAATGCCAACAACCTCCTTGGTCAGCACAGCAGTCACCTGCAGTTTTGAAAAGAAAGGCGCTTTAAATTGTAGCCGCAGGTTCCGCATTTATCGGAGAGCCAATCTTTGTTCTTATTTTTTGCAGAGTCATAGCAAAAATATATCCTAACAAGCCGAGATCTGAAAAAAAGAAAGAGTTGCGAAGGACAGGCCTTCCTTCGATGTCCACGCACCTTCATAAATTTTTTAATGTGTTTTTTGTGTTCTGATTATATGGGCCAAACGATATGACTAAGTCATTTAGTTTTCCTCAAAATGAATTGTAAAGATTGGTTGCATGTTCCCGACTCATGCCGACAAATGTATGACATTTTACTGACTACGCTGTGTTTGTGACCTCAGACTCTACACTGCCACGTCGCCCAGAAACAACGAAGCTGGCTCCTTTCTCCATGAGATGGCGGCTGACAATCATCGTTTTGACAGACGTGATAATCGGTGCTCATCTTCGTCTTGCCACTGCACAATGCATTACGCTTAGGGCATGTCGGCTGCCTCACGTGGCGGCTGTGGGTTGTAAGCAACCGGTGATCCTTCAGCGCACATATGGTAGCTGAAATTGCCACTGTCTACTTCCAAAGAGCTGGAAAAGCTGCCCGTGTCGTCAGAAGCAATTGTCAGCTTCGTTTTTTGGCGTTAGCACCACATGTACTGCGTGTTACGTTAAGGTAGTGTAGGATCTGACGTCACTGACTCATCGCAGATGTCGCACGGAACAGCAACCTGTTTCGGTTTCGGTACATTGTATATTGGTTATTTACAAGTATTTATAAGTTACTGAGCAAATTGAACCACACTTCCGGTGACAGGACTGTCAATGCTATTTGAAAATGACAATATCATTATATGCTTTTAACACAGAAAGTCGCAGGTAATGCAAAAACGCTCGTTTACCGTGTGTTACGCCAGATGGTAAAAATTACTCCGGAGCCTTTCACTACGGCATCCCTCATTATGCTGTGTGCAATTTGAGAATTTTAAATACCCATCTTTAAAATTGGCATCGAAATAAAAGCTATGGCATTTCAGGCAGTGTTTTCTTGCAGTGTGTGTGGAAGAGGAATACTTTTGATATACGACCTTATGACTAAAGCATGTGACGACCCTCCATGGTTGCTGAGTGACTTTGGGATCAAATCCCGGCCGCGGCGGACGTATTTTCATGAGGATGAAAAAGACGCCTGTGTCCCGTGCATTTTCTGCACGTTAAAGAAACCCAGATGGTCGAAAATAATATAGAGCCCCCCCCACTGCGTAAAACCCCAGCATCTAATTTTAAATTTCAGCATTTGTTGTCTCAAAAATATTAAAAAAAAGGTTAGTAAATTCACCTAGTTTCTATTAAGCATAACAAAAACAATTACCAGTTTCTCTATATAGCTGTTCAAGTACAATTGATTTGATCTGCATATGTCGCTCTAATTTTTTAAACCTTGTACACGTTATAGTTGGGGTATTCTTTATGCTCTATTGATCAAAATTTAGTTGTCCTTAGATCTGAAGAAAGTTATTATTATTATTATTATTATTATTATTAACTTCAATTTTGTCTTCTGTTTCAGCTCAGGGAAATAGTTCGCAATTGCACTGTGCAAGACCCTGAGAAAAGAGCATCAGCTGCTCAAGTCCACGCGATGCTGAGCAAGCTGCTGTGAAAAGAAGCAAAGCTGTTGACCAGTGTCATTGCCTGAAGCTTTGCGCTTTGATAGTGTTCACATGACATCACAAATTGCGTCTTGGGGTGCGTCTTCACGTTTTTAAAGTTTGCTAACTGTCGATTTGCGCCACGTGTTGATCGCTTCGTTGTACATAAGTATGTAGTAATTTTATTTTATCGACGAGCTGTGCAATAAAATAGCAGTTGATACCACGTATGTGCCCCCTTTCTTGCTTTTGCTAGTGCCCATGTGTCTCCTGGAGTTTCGACACCACTGTAGAATGCTGCGGGGCCCTCGGTGATCCTGCCCTGCTGGCGCATGGCTTCACAGGCGTTATTCGCTTCTTTCCGGGGTTTTTCCACGTCTGGCGTGCACGCATCCTTCAGGAACGCCTCAAAAAAGTTGGAAGGCGATTCAACGTCTAGTTGAAGTCCATGAAAGATGTCTTCTTTGGCGAGTTGGGAGTAAGCAGCTATCATCATCATGATCACAGTCATCATCAGTGCGGCTCAGAATAAGTTATTTTGTTCATTACATTGTCATTATTAGTTTTGCCACATGCATCTTCTTTAGATCGCTATCTTCGGGATCCGCCCACAAAATAGGCTAGCAACAGAAATTAGAAACAGGCATGCCTGATACGGAAAAGTGGCGGTAACTCGCCAAAGAAGACGTCTTGAAAAAGTTGCACTTCGCGACGAAGCATTGATAGCAATAGCAATGTACGTATTAGACAATTATGCAAAGTAGCATTTTTTGTTTTTGTCAGCCATGTAAATTGCCGCAAACATTCCCTTACTAATTAAATTAACAAGCACAATTTTACGCGCACAAACGTGAACAGATCTCGATAGATTACCGCAAGCGTAGGTGTATCTACTGGGGGGGGGGCACGTGACTTCCCCCCCCCACTCTCTGACTGAGGGGGCAAAGTAGGTCATTTGCCCCCTGACTTTTGAATCCCGGGAATATATGCGCCTAGAGTCTCAACCAAGATCACTCAGGTCTATAGAAAGCGGCTTGAAGCACTAATAATGGGGGTCTGGCCTCTCCACATGGACTCTCGGCCACATTGGTTCTTCAGCGCACTCATCACTGATATTTATATAGCACACAGAGTCTACGCGGTAACGGTTCGTAAATTTCCCCACCTCAGCAAGTCTGCAAGTCTTTAATCAAGTCTTCATCTAGATATTGATTCGGGCTACTTCAATAGTGCAATTGAGGCTCCCAGAACTTTGAAGACTGCTTTCACTTATTTGGTCGTGAAAGTTGTTCTCGTGGTGAAACTGAGGCAGCACGAAGCGTTCGCTTCTCACTGCCGGCGGTCTTCATCACGTCAGCGTTGTGACAGCGAGTGCTCGTGGTCATCGAGTAAGATGTGTTTATATTTGTCTGTATGTGCGTGACACCATGCTTGTCATAGGTGCATCTACCGGTTCGGGGGGAGGTGCACCCCTTCCCCCACAATCAAGATTGAAAAGGAAAAGCAGGCCATTTATCCGCCTCCCTACGCGCACACACTTGTTAAAGTGGGCACTGTCGGCTGCACAACTACAACAAAACAACAGCTGAGGCCAAGTTTTGTCTCGGATTTGGGCTCACATAGGTACGATTTATTTATTACATTTCCCCTGTTTTCGGGCCTCTCCTTCACGTGCTGTATCAGGTGACGCATTACTCGGCACTTTGCGGTGCGAGACGCCTGTGGGACGTGGCTTGAAAGCCTGCATTGCTGAGAAAGCTATTGCTAGGCTGTCCCAAACAAGTTCAATCTACCATCACTGGCATCATCCCGTATTTGTTGGGGCCCAAAATCAAATTTGCTTTTATAATTTACCGGGATTTTATCAGTCTTGCCATTTTAGTGATTTTCACGCTAGATTTATTGACTTTTTTGTCTGTTTACGGCAAAGTTTGCTATTTAGCAATCAGTGACTTTTTAGTGACTTGAATGAACAGTTGGCGATATTTTAACAACTTGTAAGTTAGGAAGGTTGCTTGGAAAATGGCCTTTAATAATGCGCTTTGATATTTAAAAGCCACATGCTAGTGGGCAAAACTCGCTGTACGATGCATAGGCTCCATGACCATGAACCAACAATTGCCTTCACGTTGGTATAGCCATCACATCGTGGTAGTGCTTCACAGCACAGTGGTCACCACAGCCTTGACATTGTGGTCGCAAAGTTGAAGTTTATTAATTTTTTACAAAACCTGTTGAATGTACATATAATTCAAGATTACAAAACCTACGTGATCCCGCAGCGTTTAAACGCTAAGGGTTCAACTGTGTCACTAAATCCATTCGATTGGTAGACGCTTGGCAAGCATGTCAGAACTAATTTACAAAAACGAAGTGGAATAAATTTTCTGTTCAGATTTAGAACAGAACAGATAAATTCCACATATCGACTGTGCGAAAACATAACTATCGGAACGGCTTAGCTCAGTCACGCATGACTGAAAAAATCGCTTCAGTTTCTCACGCCTTTCGGACCAATCAGTACTTCACGGTGGCTTTCAGCTAGATCAAGGGCGAGAAATATGGTATTTAGCCAGTACAAAGCTCGGGTAATTTTCATTGCCATGTTAACAACATGCGGCCTAGTGCATTCCACAAGGTCTAGTTCTGCTACCACGATTGTCAAGCACGAAAATTTAGGTATAATATGCAGACCGAATGCATTTTCATGCTAGGAAAACTACGTTGCTTGTGTTCTTTTGAATTGTGCTGTGTTTGTAGCCTTCCAATCTGAAGATAATGAAAACTTTAAGCTGTCATAATCCAGTATAAATATTACAGGTAGCCAATCGAATATCGACTTTTTAAAATACGAATCGAATATGAATAGTAAGTATCGAATATCAAATAGACAAATGCAGATGCACATATTTACAGCAGGAATACTTGTTTCAGTATAATTAGGAACATGCTTGCACTGAATAGAGTCAACTATCAAGCACAATTAAGGTCGTTTTAAACAAGATCACAACAGTGATGAAAATAATTACACGAATAGCCGCTTGACACCTTTAAGCCTGGTGGTTAACAAGCTTTCCAAGAATGGCAGGCATTTGAAACTGACCGACTTTTCAAAAATGCACAATAAATATACTTGTTTCAGTATAATTAGGAACATGCTTGCACTGAATAGAGTCAACTATCAAGCACAATTAAGGTCGTTTTAAACAAGATCACAACAGTGATGAAAATAATTACACGAATAGCCGCTTGACACCTTTAAGCCTGGTGGTTAACAAGCTTTCCAAGAATGGCAGGCATTTGAAACTGACCGACTTTTCAAAAATGCACAATAAATATACTTGTTTCAGTATAATTAGGAACATGCTTGCACTGAATAGAGTCGAACTATCAAGCACAATTAAGGTCGTTTTAAACAAGATCACAACAGTGATGAAAATAATTACACGAATAGCCGCTTGACACCTTTAAGCCTGGTGGTTAACAAGCTTTCCAAGAATGGCAGGCATTTGAAACTGACCGACTTTTCAAAAATGCACAATAAATACTTGTTGAAAAAATATCGGAAGTTATGGCAAAGGAAAATAAAACGCTAAGGAGGTATTTGAGTGCCCTAGAAAGAACATAGAGCCTTTTACAAGAAAAAACATCACTGGTTGTAACGTAAGAGATAAAATTTCTACATGACTAGGCTGTAAGAAAGACTAATTGGTAGGCCATAAGCACAATATAGCCAGTTGTCAAGTATTGGACGAAAAGAAAGGGAACCGAGGGGCCCGGTTTTGTAAGAATGCTCGCACGTATTTGTTAGTCGGAACCATATGAAAACAGATAATGAAGAAACAGAAAGCATAGGATAAATTATTTGTAATTTCTAATTGAAGTGCAAAAATCAGAAGCTAATGGGAAATGGAGGAAAACTCAACTTGCTGACTGTGAGAGCTAAATCCACAACCTCTGCATTACGCGCGCGTTGCACTACAAATTGTGCCACGGCGATGACGGCAGTTCCCACGTCCATGCAGTCTTGGGTAGTTATGTATGTGTACAAGATCTAACCCAAGGAGTGTTAACCACGCAAAACTTCCACCGTAAAGCCGAAAAAATTGCGGGGTTTTACGTGCCAAAACCACGATCTGATAATGAGGCACGCCGGCTCCTTCCCACCCAAAGGCAGCCGGACGAGGAGGAGTTTAGGTAGATGCCGCTAAGCGAACCTCCACTCCCGTGGAAGGAACCTTCCGTGTGGCTTTGTGGTAAAGCATATGAAAAACGAACCTGTACTGCACAAGTCAAAGGGGAAATTATATGCTGGGTAGTGCAGCTGCCGTTGTTGGCGTGAAGCGTTAGTGCGGACAGAGTAGGGCTGGCAGCGTGATCCCAGGTGGCATATATATATATATATATATATATATATATATATATATATATATATATATATATATATATATATATATATATATTGTCACGTGGTCGTGCCGTCAAAGAACACAGTAGCAATACTGTGAAAGGCAAAACTAGCTTTTATTGGGCGAACCTGTGCCCACAAAACAGGCTACACTTAAAGCACAATGAGAACGGCGAACACAGTCGGCGATCGTCGAAAATCTGATCTGCGGGTCAAGCGCGTCCTCTTTTATACAGCAGTCATCAAATGTTCCAGACTAATCGTTCGGACCCGCGTGCCTTCCACAAAGTTCTACACCATTTGCGTCAGGTGATGAAATCAGATAACATAAGGTTCGGCGACAACAGACAGCGGATAGAAGCATCGATAACTTTCCAGAAACTTCGGATACATGCAGGCGCGTCCCACACTGTGCGATTACATTTGTTAGGCGGCGAAACGTGTTGTCCGATAAAGCTAAGTACACGTGTCAATATATATATATATATATATATATATATATATATATATATCCTCCTGAGACCCGACTATGGGGATTTGTCCAATATATTTGACATTCAGAAATGAGACAGTACTCCTGTGGCAAGGATTTCATCCTTATAAAACCGCGCTGTCCTACTTATTGGACACCTGCTTGCGCCATCTATGCAGCTTTGATGCAAATACATCTTTCAAATTCCCGCCGACACAGTTCCACAATGGCGGCATTCAGCGGTGCGGCGTTTTACGGCAGCTGCCGGAGAAGTAAGCACTGTTTCTCGTATTTCTACCTGCTTTCGGGGCATATCTTTGATTTTATAATAAAGTTAATACAACAGCGTACGCGCGGAATACGAAATTTAAACTATTCGCGCGCTTACTTCTTTTTACGCTTCCTTTGATTTCGCGTGTCCATTACGTTGGACGCTAGGACTCAACCCGGTTATTTTGACCGCGCTTTTGTGATGGCCTCGTTATGAACAGCAGGCGACTTCTCTTGGCATTTAGCGGCTTGTGGACGAAATGACGTCTCTTTCTTTCTTTAGGGGACCGGCCTCGCGTGTCTGATGAATTAAGCGGATAGCTTATCTTTTTTCAATCCATGGCTAGGACCCGCAGGACACCTATCGCAGGTGGTCTCGTAAGGGAAAGAAACATCGATATCCCTGTACCAGATATTGTGCGCATGTGCAACGTCAACATTGCCAGTGTTGACAAGGCAGACCGAATGATAAGTTACTACTGTTCCTTCGAAAATGGCGCATACTACAGGTTAAAGCACGCGTCAACCAGTGGACAATCAGAGCCATCTTTCACTTGTTAGACATTGCCCTCAGCAATTCCAAGGTGCAGTACACGTGGGACACACGCTCCCTAAAGAAACAGCGGAAAGAACTACTCAAATATATGCAGTTCCGCCAATCTGTTGCTGAGACTCTCGTGGATCAAGGGAAGCAGCAGGATGAAACTGAGAAAGAGAACGAAGCCGAGAGGCATCCGCCATCAAAGCAGGCTCGACTGTCTCTTCGAGAACCCCAAGAAAAGAGCACTACCCACTGCTCAATGCTGGAAGACACTGCAAACGCTGCCCGTTGCAGATTACAGGGCTTCGACATGAAAACACAGTTCTTTTGCACCAAATGTCGGCTCTTCTTCTGCATCACCAAGTACAAAATGTTTTGAAATTGCCCACAGGAAGTGTACACAAGAGCAAAATTTTTTGTTGAGCAGAGGAATGCTCTTTTTATGTATTTTATTCACTACTTTGCGTTTCGAGTTATTAAAATATTTTTGCACACGAGTTTGAGCGCAATATCTGCGGGACGTCATTACGTGCGCGCTGGGTGAAAAAAGACCGGGTAGCATCCCAGTGTCCAATATATTGGACATCGCGCTGAGCTGTAACTATCAGGGCTATTGAAAAAATATTTAACACTTTTCACCTTCATAACCCTACTGATTTATTCTGAAAGTCTAGGAAAAATCTGTGCACCCAAATGCATCCCGGGTCTCAGGAGGATATGAGCGGTGGCGTAGAGGTAGAACATCCGCCTCGCATGCAAGAGGACCATGGTTCAAATCCCGGTAACGCACTCCCTCACCAGAGAAGGATTGGCCATCCTGGTGCAGTACTTGGCCACAACCTCCCTTATGAACACAAAAATCAAACCCCAGCCCTCAGTCCCCAGCAGCTGCGAAGCAACTGACCACAGCGGCGGTCCGACCTGCGACGCTGCAGAGGGTGCTACGAATCCCTGGTTCCGGACAGGCCGCCATCGGAATCTGAACCTGGCAATTTACGTTTACCGTTGGAATGTTATTTAGTGAGGCGCGTCTAGCAGTGCTATTGGAGGAATTAGAGGGCAGTAAATGGGATATAATAGGGCTCAGTGAAGTAAGGAGGACGAAAGAAGCATACAGTGCTGAAAAGCGGGCACGTCCTGTGCTACCGGGCCTTAGCGGAGAGACGAGAACTAGGAGTCGGATTCCTGATTAATATGGATATAGCTGGTAACGTACAGGAATTCTATAGCATTAACGAGAGGGTGGCAGGTCTTGTGAAACTTAATAAGAGGTACAAATTGAAGGTTGTACAGGTCTACGCCCCTACATCCAGTCATGATGACAAGGAAGTCAAAAGCTTCTATGAAGACGTGGAATCGGCAATGTATAAAGTCAAAATGGGTGACCTCAATGCCAGGGTAGGCAAGAAGCAAGCTGGAGACAAGTCAGGGGGGGAATATGGCATAGGCTCTAGGAATAGCAGGGGAGAGTTATTAGTAGAGTTTGCAGAACAGAATGATATGCGGATAATGAATACCTTCTTCCGCAAGCGGGTTAGCCGAAAGTGGACGTGGAGGAGCCCGAATGGTGAGACTAGACATGGAATAAACGTTCTACTCTGCGCTAACCCTGGCATCATACAAGATGTGGACGTGCTCGGCAAGGTGCACTGCAGTGACCACAGGACGGTAAGAACTCGAATTAGCCTAGACTTGAGGAGGGAACGGAAGAAACTTGTACATAAGAAGCCGATCAATGAGTTAGTGGTAAGAGGGAAAATAGAGGAATTCCAGATCAAGCTACAGAGCAGGTATTCGGCCTTAGCTCAGGAAGAGGACCTTAGTGTTGAAGCAATGAACGACAACCTTGTGGGCATCATTAAGGAGTGTGCAATAGAAGTGGGTGGTAACTCCGTTAGACAGGATACCAGTAAGCTATCGCAGGAGACGAAAGATCTGATCAAGAAACGCCGATGTATGAAAGCCTCTAACCATACAGCTAGAATAGAACTGGCAGAACTTTCGAAGTTAATCAACAAGCGTAAGACAGCTGACATAAGGAAGTATAATATGGATAGAATTGAACATGCCCTCAGGAACGGAGGAAGCCTAAAAGCAGTGAAGAAGAAACTAGGAATTGGAAAGAATCAGATGTGTGCGTTAAGAGACAAAGCCGGCAATATCGTTACTAATATGGATGAGATAGTTCAAGTGACTGAGGAGTTCTATAGAGATTTATACAGTACCAGTGGCACCCACGACGATAGTGCAACAGAGAATAGCCTAGAGAAATTCGAAATCCCACAAGTAATGCCGGAAGAAGTAAAGAAAGCCTTGGGGGTCATGCAAAGGGGGAAGGCAGCTGGGGAGAATCAGGTAACAGTAGATTTGTTGAAGGATGGTGGGCAGATTGTTCTAGAAAAACTGGCCACCCTGTATACGCAATGCCTCATGACCTCGAGTGTACCAGAATCTTGGATAAACGCTAACATAATCCTAATCCATTAGAAAGGGGACGCCAAAGACTTGAAAAATTATAGACCAAACAGCTTACTGTCCGTTGTTTACAAAGTATTTACTAAGGTAATTGCAAATAGAATCAGGAACACCTTAGACTTCCGTCAACCAAAGGACCAGGCAGGATTCCGTAAAGGCTACTCAACAATAGACCCTATTCACACTATCAATCGGGTGATAGAGAAATGTGTGGAATATAACAAACCCCTATATAGCTTTCATTGATTACGAGAAAGCGTTTGATTCAGTCGAAACCTCAGCAGTCATGGAGGCATTACGGAATGGGGATGTAGACGAGCCGTATGTAAAAATACTGATAGATATCTATAGCGGCACCACAGCCACTATAGTCCTCCATAAAGAAAGCAACAAAGTCCCAATAAAGAAAGGCCTCAGGCAGGGAGATACGATCTCTCCAATGCTATTCACAGCGTGTTTACAGGAGGTATTCAGAGACCTGGATTGGGAAGAATTGGGGATAAAAGTTAATGGAGAATACCTTAGTAACTTGCGATTCGCTGATGATATTCCCTTGCTTAGTAACTCAGGGGACCAACTGCAATGCATGCTCACTTACCTGGAGAGGTAAAGCAGAATAGTGGGTCTGAAAATTAATCTGCAGAAAACTAAAGTAATGTTTAACAGTCTCGGAAGAGAACAGCGGTTTACAATAGGTAGCGAGGCACTGGAAGTGGTAAGGGAATACATCTACTTAGGACAGGTATAGTGACTGCAGATCCGGATCATGAGACTGAAATAATCATAATAAGAAGAATGGGCTAGGGTGCATTTGGCAGGCATTCTCAGATCATGAACAGCAGGTTACCATTATCCCTCAAGAGAAAAGTGTATAACAGCTGTGTCTTACCAGTACTCACGTACGGGGCAGATACCTGAAGGCTTACGAAAAGGGTTCTACTTAAATTGAGGAGGACGCAATGAGCTATGGAAAGAATAATTATGGGTGTAACGTTAAGGGATAAGAAAAGAGCGGATTGGGTGAGGGAACAAACGCGAGTTAATGAAATCTTAGTTGAAATCAAGATAAAGAAATGGGGGCGTGGGCAAGGCATGTAATGAGGAGGGAAGATAACCAATGGTCATTAAGGGTTACGGAATGGATTCCAAGGGAACGGAAGCGTAGCAGGGGGCGGCAGAAAGTTAGGTGGACGGATGAGGTTAACAAGTATGCAGGGACGACATGGCCACAATTAGTACTTGACCAGGGTAGTTGGAGAAGTATGGGAGAGGTCATTGCCCTGCAGTGGGCCTAACCAGGCTGATGATATATATATATATATATAATGAAGAAAAAGAAAGTACTACAATCGTCGGATTTGCACAGTATATTTCACTGAAGTTTCGGCTGGTGGACCAGCCGAAAAGTCTGAAATATACTGTGCAAATATAACATACGTCATACTCCCTTTTTCTTAAGTTTACTACAGGGGCCAGCATGATTTCCTCAGCGCAACTATATACATATATATATATATATATATATATATACACAGTTACAAGGTTGTAGCTCAGTAGCCAGGGTAACACCATCTACTGATCGTCGAGGCACTTCAACCTCCTCTTCACCTCCCAACGTCCTTTTGTCCACAGTGGCACAACCTCGTACGTGACATGAACCCCTTGCGGCAGAAGCATCGTCTCGAAGCTCCTAGGTTGTTGAATCAGTGTGCGAGTTATAGTGCTTTAGTCGCGAAATGGTGCAAGATATCACTTCTTGGTGGAGTAGAAGACGTCGAAGTCACAGGTGATAGGCCAGCCTTTCTGAGGCACCTTATCCCTGTTTACGAACTTTATACCACAGTGTGCTATTCCATCTGTCAGCCCTTCTTGTTTTTAGTGATATCTCATATGTGAGGCTTGAAGTGCGTGGCAGTGTACAGTGCCAAGACTGGTCCATGCCAGAGACTTGTGGCGAGTTTCTGTAACCTATCGCCTGGGGGCGAGGCGTTGATCATTTCACTCAGAAATGATGTCGGCCGTTTCCATTCCAACCGACTTACAATAAAGGGCATTCACCAGGGCAAATTTCACCAGGGTATTCCCAAGGCGGTGAACTCAGACCAAAGTTTGAAATGGCCGGGGGTTGTAGCGGACCCTTGTAATCCAGCCATGGAGGCCTCAGCATGGAATGATGTCCCTGAGCTCAGACTACAGTCAACCCGCCGTGGTTGCTCAGTGGATATGGTGTACGTTGGGCTGCTGAGCACGAGGTCGCGGGATCGAATCCCGGCTACGGCGGCCGCATTTCGTTGGGGGCAAAATGCGAAAACACCCGTTGTTACGTTTCGCCTACGACGCGCGGTTTAGCCGGCGCGACTGCAACAAAGCGGCAGACATTTTGGCCCGTTCGGCGTCGCCGCTACGCTCCCCGCCAAGCGCGTCCAGGCATGTTCCGGTGCCACGTGTCTTCATGTGCGTGTGTGAGTGTATGTGCCATTGTGCCCGACCGGAGGCGCTACGAGAGTAGAAGTCGCCTTCTCCTCCCAGCCATTGTGCCCGACCAGAGGCGCTACGAGAGTAGAAGTCACCTTCTCCTCCCAGCCATTGTGCCCGACCAGAGGCGCTACGAGAGTAGAAGTTACCTTCTCCTCCCAGTCTTTGTGCCCGACCAGCGGCGCTACGACAGTATGCGTCACCTTATCCCATTGTACAATCACGTGCTCGTCTATTGAGGGGTTCCTTCTTGCCCTCAACTGCGAGAGTATAAAAACAGCTGCCCCGGACGCCAAAAGGAGGGCTCCGATTTCTTCTGTTGAGTAAAGTGCTCTCCCGTCTCTCTTCGGTCAACCTGACCGCCAACTCTTTGCGATGTTAAAATAAACAAGTTGTTTTGTTGTTACCAGTCGACTCATGCTTTGCCGGGACCTTCGGATGCTTCCAGTTGTACCCCAGGCCGCCAGGCCAACGCTACCCTTGGGGCTTGCGACCCAGGTGCAACAACGGGCGTCAGCGCCGAGTTCCCAACAGGTCGTACCATCGGTGCGACCACAACAACCGTTGCCATCGGTGGGATCCAAACAACTGTCTGCCAGCGGTGAGATCGCGACAACGGAGGCCAGCAGCGAAGATATGCAGTTGACTGTATGCTGAGCAGCTCAACAACGATCCGGGAGCAGTGCAACGAGCCCTGTGTGATGACTGGTTGCCTGCAGCGGAACGACTGCGCTGAACTCTTGACTGCGAGGTTTGGTGAGTGCGGGACTTTCTTCTTCTGAGTTTTGCCAGGCTTTTGGTAGTGTCAGAAACAGAGCTGGTAATTGTGGTTGTCGTTGCTGCCGGGTTAGTTTGCGGCAAGACAATAGTAGGCAGTAGAGAAAGCAGCATTCAGAGCAGCCATGGATTTGAAGTCGTTGCGCAAACCGAAATTGCTGGAGCTTGCAAGAGAGTTGGGTCTGGATGTCTCGGACAAACTCAGAAAACCAGAACTGCTAAAGGCTATTCTTGAGTTAGAGGCTGAGGATGACGAGCTGTCGGAATGCCTTGAGACCATTGAGGAGAGGGAGACTGCAAAAAGACAGGAGCGCGAACTTAAAGAACAGAAAGAAAAAGAAGAGCGTGAACGTAAAGAACAGAAAGAGCGAGAGCAACAAGAGCGTGACCGTCAACACGCTTTGGAAATGAAGCGTCTCGAGATAGAGATCGAACGCGCTCGTAATGGAAGTCAGGCACACGGTGCAGGAGAACGCGTATTGTTCAAAATGACTGACCTGATGCGGCCGTTTAAGCTTGGAGAGGACATTGGTTTGTTCCTGGTTAACTTTGAGCGAACGTGCGAGAAGCAGGGGTTCTCTCGGGAAACGTGGCCACAGCGCTTGCTCACTTTGTTACCCGGCGAGGCGGCCGACGTAGTCGCTCGCTTGGATAGAGAGGAGGCAGAGGATTTCGACAAAGTGTAATCGAGTCTGCTAAAAAAGTACAGGCTGTCAGCGGAGGCGTTCCGTCGGAAGTTTCGGGAAAATGAGAAAGGCAAAAGTGAGTCATATACGGAGTTTGCGTACAGGCTTATGTCAAACATGCAGGAGTGGCTCAAAGAAGAGAAAGCGTTCGGTGACCACGATAAAGTTCTGCAGTGTTTCGGGCTAGAACAGTTTTATAGTCGGTTACCTGAGAACGTGCGGTACTGGGTCTTGGATAGGCCAGACGTTTGTACGGTGGCTAAAGCCGCTGAGCTAGCCGAGGAGTTTGTGACGCGTCGGGCTCGCGGAGCTAAGGACGGTCAAAAGGGTGAATTTGGCTCGAAGTTTGAGAGGCCGAAGTTCACACCCATGAGAGCAAAGGGGAACACGCGTAATGAGGATGCGAGTGAAAGCAGTCCGACCAAACGTAAAGAGACGGCGGCAGCCGAAGCCGAACGCAGAAAGCGGTTCGAGATGAGGCAAGCGCGCGTGTGTTATACGTGCCAGAAGCCGGGTCACTTTTCAGCGCAGTGTCCGGAAACAACACCAAAAGTTGTGTTTTTTTCATTATGCAGCACTGACGAGAACATGAAGCTTCTCGAGCCTTACATGCGAGACCTCCTCGTGAACGGGAAAGAGTGCCGAGTGCTTCGCGATTCCGCAGCTACGATGGATGTAGTTCACCCGTCTTACGTAGAACCACATATGTTCACGGGCGAGTGCGCATGGATCAAGCAAGCCGTGGAAGCTCATAGCGTGTGTCTGCCGGTAGCAAAAGTGCTTATTGAAGGACCTTTCGGAGCGCTTGAGACGGAGGCGGCAGTGTCATCTATGCTGCCCCCCCCAGTACCCGTACCTATTTTCGAACAGGTCCGATCACCTCCTGCGCGAGAAGGGGCTTTTGTTTGGTGAGGCTAGCGTTCAGGCCTTAACCAGGTCGAAGGTTCGGGAGCTCGCTGCAAAGGCGGTAGTTGCGGGGCCGACGTTGGCGAACAATGAAAAAGGGTCAGAGGCGCAGCAAGCCGATATTCAGAGCACGCCCGAACTGAATAAAATTGAGTCTGTAACGTTGAAGGCGCCAGATACTGGAGAGGAAATGCCCGACACGGGAAAGTTAGAAGAGCTATCTACAGATTTGCTCATCGCGCCTACGTCAGACGGACTTGATAGGTTGCTAAAAGTCAGCCGGTCGGCTTTGATAGCCGAGCAAAAGAAGGATGGTAGCCTAGAAAACATACGCTGCAATGTCAAGGAAGGTATCGCCAGGAAAAATGCGCGTTTTGTGGAAAGAGGTGGAGTCCTGTACCGGAAGTATCTAGACCGCAGAGGAGTGGAGTTCGATCAGCTGATCGTTCCTCAATGCTATCGTCAGGATCTGTTGCGCTTGTCGCACGGGGGTTCGTGGTCCGGACACCTAGGAGTTAAGAAAACTAAGGACCGTCTCTTGCAAGAGTACTATTGGCCAGGGTGTTTTCGGGACGCAGACCATTTCGTAAGGTCATGTGACACCTGTCAGCGGGTGGGCAAACCAGGGGACAAATCGAGGGCGCCGTTGAGATTGGTACCTATCATTACGGAGCCTTTTAGACGGCTCGTTATTGATACAGTGGGACCTCTGCCGGTAACAGCCACGGGGTACAGACACATTTTGACTGTGATCTGCCCAGCGACAAAGTTCCCTGAAGCAGTGCCGCTTAAAGAACTCAGCTCAGTTGAGATAGTCAATGCACTACTGTCCATATTTGCGCGAGTTGGTTTTCCTGCGGAAATCCAATCAGATCAGGGCACAGTGTTTACTAGCGCTTTGACGACAACTTTTCTCGAAAGGTGTGGGGTAAAGCTGCTACACAGCTCAGTGTACCACCCACAGTCGAATTCCGTTGAGAAGCTCCACTCCGTCATGAAGCGCGTGTTGAGAGCATTGTGTTTTGAACATCGAACTGACTGGGAGCTGTGTCTGCCTGGGGTGATGTTTGCATTAAGGACCGCGCCGCATGCAGCTACGGGGTTTTCGCCAGCTGAACTGGTGTACGGTCGCTCGCTTCGATCTCCGCTTCGCATGCTTCGAGAATCGTGGGAAGGCAGGGGCGACGACCCAGTCGTGGTGGAGTACGTGCTTAAGCTCCTCGAACGCTTAAGAAGGGCACAGGAGTTGTCAGGTGAAGCAATGGCAAAGGCCCAGCAGAGGGCCAAGGTTTATTATGATCGGACAGCCAGGGCCCGTCGTTTTGAGGTGGGCGATGAGGTCATGATATTGCGCACATCGCTAAACAACAAACTAGACGTGCAGTGGGAGGGCCCAGCACGAATTGATCAGAAACTGTCGGACGTTAACTACGTGGTAAGTCTGCCAGGAAAGCGGAAAGCACAGCAAGTTTACCACTGTAATCTGCTCAAACCTTATAGACAAAGGGAAGCAGTGGTGTGCATGATGGTAAACGTTCCTGAAGAGCTTCCGGTCGAGCTTCCGGGACTAGGCTCAGTGACGAACAGGGAAGACACCGGTCAAGTCATTAGTGACCTTATCAGTAAAGCACCGCTGTCGCCTGAGCAGAAAACCGAACTACACCAGCTATTACAAGAGTTTCAAGGTCTGTTCTCTGAGAGGCCTGGTAGGACTTCTGTCCTTACTCATGACATAGAACTCAGAGCCCGTACGATCCAAGGCGTACCGGGTGTCACCCCGCCAGAACGATATTATGGAGGCTGAGGTAAAGAAAATGCTACAGCTCGGTGTTATTGAGGCAGGTGAGAGTGATTATACCTCCCCTTTGATTTTAATTGAGGTACCGGGCAAGGAACCTCGTCCTTGCGTCGACTACCGCAGGCTTAATTCCATCACTAAGGATCAAATTTATCCGATCCCTAACATCGAGGAGCGCCTTGAGAAAGTTAGTAGCGCTCAGTTTATTTCTACCCTAGATCTTGTCAGGGGTTATTGGCAGGTTCCACTTACAGAAGAGGCTAGTAGGTATGCGGCGTTCATTGCACCAATGGGAACATTCCGTCCTAAAGTGTTGAGTTTTGGTTTGAAGAACGCGCCATACTGTTTTTCAAGCCTCATGGATAAAGTGTTGCGGGGACAGCAAGAATTCGCTTTACCGTATCTAGACGACGTAGCGATATTCTCCGCATCCTGGTCTGAGCATATGGCACACTTGCGGGCAGTGCTAACCCGCCTGCGCGAAGCGGGCTTGACAGTCAAGGCTCCTAAGTGCCAGTTAGCACAGGCCGAGGTTGTCTACCTCGGTCACGTGATTGGTCAGGGTCGTCGCCGCCCCTCTGAAATAAAAGTGGCCGCTGTGCGAGACTTTCCGCAACCGCGCACAAAGACCGATATTCGGTCGTTCTTAGGTGTCGCCGGCTACTATCAGAGGTACATCCCCAGGTACTCTGATATCGCGGCTCCCCTGACGGATGCTCTAAGAAAAACAGAGCCTCAAACAGTCGTCTGGGACGAGACCAAGGAAAGAGCTTTTAGCGCCCTAAAGAGTGCCCTAACAAGCCAGCCTGTGCTACGATCGCCAGACTATACAAAAGGGTTCATTGTTCAGTGCGATGCTAGTGAGCGAGGCATGGGCGTTGTACTGTGCCAACGGGAAAATGGAGAAGTAGAACACCCCGTCCTGTATGCTAGTCGTAAGCTGACCAGTCGTGAGCAGGCGTATAGCGCCACCGAGAAAGAGTGTGCATGTCTCGTGTGGGCCGTTCAGAAATTGTCATGCTATCTAGCCGGCTCGAGGTTTATCATTGAGACGGATCACTGCCCTCTCCAATGGCTGCAGACCATCTCTCCCAAAAATGGCCGCCTCCTGCGCTGGAGCCTCGCTTTGCAACAATATTCCTTTGAGGTGCGTTACAAAAAGGGGAGTCTCAACGGTAACGCCGATGGCTTAAGTCGAAGCCCCTAACGTAGGAATCAGCCTCAAAAATTGTTTGTTACTGATGTTTTTCTTCCTGAGGCAGGATTTTTTTTAACATATTGCTTTCGTTTAGTGTTTCAAAGTGATGATATGCTTTCTAGTGCAATTTTCCAATTTGTGGACGCGTTCTGAGTGATGCTAGACTACTGTAAGGAACTAGGCAGTGGTATAACAAGGGGAAAGAGCCTGGCAGGGCTTAGTGAGGGTTGTGCCGTGCTTGCTGACTGAGCGGTTGAGTTTCAGCGTAGTTCTAACGCTTGCCGGGAACGGGAACAAGAATGTGAACTCTCCCGAAGTCACTTTGCAGTGTCCTGTGCGAACCTGAACGAGAGAACAAGGCCTTCTCTGTGCGCTGCGCTCAAGAAACGTCGAGGGACGCCCGACTTCGGTTATGAGCATCATCGAGCGACATCCCTCCGGACAGCGGATGCAGTCCCCTGTCCATCGGGATCTCCTTCCCCCGGCGGGGCGGTCTGTTACGTTTCGCCTACGACGCGCGGTTTAGCCGGCGCGACTGCAACAAAGCGGCAGACATTTTGGCCCGTTCGGCGTCGCCGCTACGCTCCCCGCCAAGCGCGTCCAGGCATGTTCCGGTGCCACGTGTCTTCATGTGCGTGTGTGAGTGTATGTGCCATTGTGCCCGACCGGAGGCGCTACGAGAGTAGAAGTCGCCTTCTCCTCCCAGCCATTGTGCCCGACCAGAGGCGCTACGAGAGTAGAAGTCACCTTCTCCTCCCAGCCATTGTGCCCGACCAGAGGCGCTACGAGAGTAGAAGTTACCTTCTCCTCCCAGTCTTTGTGCCCGACCAGCGGCGCTACGACAGTATGCGTCACCTTATCCCATTGTACAATCACGTGCTCGTCTATTGAGGGGTTCCTTCTTGCCCTCAACTGCGAGAGTATAAAAACAGCTGCCCCGGACGCCAAAAGGAGGGCTCCGATTTCTTCTGTTGAGTAAAGTGCTCTCCCGTCTCTCTTCGGTCAACCTGACCGCCAACTCTTTGCGATGTTAAAATAAACAAGTTGTTTTGTTGTTACCAGTCGACTCATGCTTTGCCGGGACCTTCGGATGCTTCCAGTTGTACCCCAGGCCGCCAGGCCAACGCTACCCTTGGGGCTTGCGACCCAGGTGCAACAACGGGCGTCAGCGCCGAGTTCCCAACAGGTCGTACCATCGGTGCGACCACAACAACCGTTGCCATCGGTGGGATTCAAACACCGTGTGCTTAGATTTAGGTGCACGTTAAAGAACCCCAGGTCGTCAAAATTTCCGGAGTCCTCCACTACGGCGTGCCTCATAATCAGAAAGTGGTTTTGGCACGTAAAACCCCATAATTTAATTTTTTTAGACTACAGTCGTGAAGTGGCCGGGGGTCGTGGCGGACCCTTGTAATCCTGCTTCAGGTAGGCCTTAGCAGGGAATGAATGAATTAACCAGACCACAGCCTGAAGTGGCCGGGGGGCTTGGCGGACCCCTGTGATCTAGCTACACGGAGGCCTCAGCATGGAATGGCGTCCTTGAGAGAGTTCATAACCGTACTGTTAGGGCCGGGGGAGGGTTGTGCGCCCCTGTAATCCAGCCAATTGGAGGCCACAGTTTGGCCTCCACAGTGGAGGCCATTTCGTAAGTCGGTCAAGGGAAAGGCCGGCGACCATTCATGGTCCAGAGGTGCCTGAACGATGCAGATTGTGGCGTGTCCGTGTGATCCAGCCTGGGTGGAGTGGCGGTCTCTGGATCTGAGCTCTCCCCACCTCCTAGGGGTGCGTCACGGGCAACGCGCGAGTGGAGTCGGATGCTCGCACGGCTAAGCGGGGGAGCTCTTGCCGCAGTCTGGAGTCGGAGGGCTGCGGTCGCAGAGAGGGGGAAAATTTGGAGCTCTATATGTTTCGGCACCCGGCAAAACGCGCGGGATGTCTACCCCCTCCTGCTATCCCGGTGCAGGGAACGTGCCCAGGTGAGCAGAACTGGCCATCAGCTGCGGCAGGGCTGGTCGGCTTAGCAAGGGATAAATGGTAGCTGAACCCTTGTCAGCGTGGGTCGTTTGGATGCGACTCATGCAGCTGAACTGGTCCCTGCTATCTGCAGCTTAAAAAAGGGTGAACCTTGCACCAGGCTGGACGTCAGGGCTACCGGAGTACTGGCAAGGAAGTATTGCTTTCGTTGGGCCTAGATAACTCTGGGCCTACCTGTTGATGCTGGGATAATTCCTGGCACAACTATTGCTACAGGTGAACCCTGTAGCTAAACATGTCACCGGTAGCCTGGTGACTTGGCGAAGAACTCAATATGGCCCGACGTATCGTGGCAGCAGTTTTTCGCAAAGGCCAACGCGACGGGAGGGTAACTAAAGCAGGACAAGTGACCCAGGGCTGAAATGAACGTCCCGGTGACGACTGTCGTAACGGTGCTTTTGGATAGTCTGAGACGCCGGAAGATGGTCACGGGCAATGCGACGTGCTGTGGCCGCGCAAACAATGGCGTCATGAGCATAGAACGTGGTAGTATTAGCATCGGAAGGGAACAGCGAGTCAAGAGGCAGGAGTGGGCCACGGCCATATAGTAGGTAGAACGGAGAATAACCAATAATATTGTGATGCGACGAATTGTATGCAAACGTCACGAAGGGTAAGGTGCAGTCGCGGTGATCATCAGAGACATACATGGAGAGCGCATGCCCGTGAGTGTAGTGTTGAGGTGCTCGATAAGTCCATTTGTCTGTAGGTGGTAAGCCGTCGTGAACTTGTGGGACGCACTGGAGCAAGAGCGAAGAAGGTTGTCGACAACCTTAGAAAGAAAACGGCGGCCTCTGTCAGTGAGTAGCTGACGTGGGGCACCATGATGTAGGATCACTTCATGGAGGAGAAAATTAGCCGCATCAGTTGCGCAGCTCGTAGGGAGGGGCCGCGTTAGGGCATAACGCGTGCTATAACAGGTCAGGGCGGAACTTAGCAATGGACCAAACAAGGGCCAAGAATTCACGTTCTGCTATGGAGTAGTTGCGCTCTGGTGCTGAAAGAAGACGGCTAGCATACGCGATCACGCGATTGGTGTCCCACTGTCGGGACAAGATGATGCCAATGCCATGGCCGCTTGCATCAGTGCGAACTTCTGTGTAGGCATGCGGATCAAAATGACCCAACACGGGTGGATTGATAAGGCGACTGATAAGCGTTGAAAAGGCTGCAGTCTGGTCAGGTCCACAACGAAAAGTGGTGCCCTTTTTGAGGAAGTCTGGGACAGGACGAGCGATTTCGGCAAAGTTCTGGATAAATCGCCGAAGATAGGAACACAGCCCTAGGAAACTTAGGACATTGGTAGAAGAACGCGGAAGTGGAAACTCACCAACGGCACGAAATTTATCAGAATCAGGTTGGATGCCAAGTGACCAACTACTTGTATTTCCCCGCAGGGGCGTCTGCGTCAGCAGGCGTTTCGTGTGTTGCGACACCACGTACCCAAGCACACGAGAGTTGGCCCCTCCCGCGTGTAGCCGTGCGCGGCTTAGCCGTGTCTGGGGAAAGGGGGATCCTGGGGGTTGAGCCGATGCTGGGTGTTTGGACCTTCAAGGTCCCCGGGCGGAGGCAACACACCCCTTTGGCCTCTGCTTAACATAGACGGCACCCCCGGACTGATCCACCTGGGGGAAAACGGCAGTCGCCTTTTCCTGTCCCCCTCTTCAATAACTTTCTGTCTCTCTCACTTTCAATCTTTCCTGTCTTCTACTCACTTAGTCTTTCTTCCGTATTTCCGGGTGGCAAGGGTTAACCGTGTGTCATATATTCAACCTTGGGTATATACATTAGGTTATAGTGGCGGTGTATAGCTGGCGTCTGCAGGTTTCTTGGAACCTGCAGCGTCCCCTTGTTGGGCTCGGTGGTGGATGGCTACCACCGCTGCCGAATTTTCAAACCATCCAATGGCAGAAGCGTTCCCGCGACTTTCAGATCGGCCTCTGAAAAGAGGTCGCACCGAAGCAACTTTCCAGTTCTTTTTAAAACCAACCCAAAACTCATTCCCAAAATACCACGTTCTTCACAGTGAAGGCAACACAATCGTAAGAAAACTGTCACCATTCATAGTTTCGAAATGCCTAGCAAATACAATTGGAGCTGGTTGCAAAGCCTCGAAAATGGCTAGCGGAGACCTCCTCAACTAGAATCAACTAGATCAACAAGATCAACTAGAAGAACTCGCCGAACTCACCACTATCGGTGACATCAAAGTGACAATCTCTCCACACCGCTCACTGAACACAAGCAGAGGAGTTATATATCAGAAGAAGACTTCCTGAACCTCAGTGATGAAGAGCTCCTCGAAGGATTTCAAGAACAAAACGTAATTAATTAGGTACAGAGAATCACACTACGACGCAATGACCAACAGATTCCGACGAAACATGGGATATTGACATTTGGTAGCAGCACAGTCCCTAGTTCACTCGACGCAGGATATTTGAAAATCAACGTGAGGCCGTACACACCGAACCCGAGGCGGTGTTTCAAGTGCCAGAGGTTCGGGCATGGATCACAATCATGCAGAGGCAAAGAAACATGTGCGAAATGTAGTGCCAATGACCATCCTTCTGATAACTGCAATGCTTCCGCACAATGTGTAAATTGCAAGGGCGATCATCCAGCTTACTCACGGAGTTGCCCTTGCTGGAAAAGAGAAAAAAATTGCAATAACTGTAAAGGAAAACATTCCATTCCCTTAAGCGAGGAAAAGGCTAGCCCACTTACCTCAAGCAAGCTATGCCAGTGTGACGCGGCAGGGGGCAGCGCCACACCGGTCTGAGGAATCTACAGGGTCCACGTCCGGTACCCCTGTAGAAACCCCAACGGCCCCCTGGTGGCTGCAGCCAGTGCTGCTCCATCAGAAACGAAGACGGGCCGGCAGACCACACTGCCGCAGGGCCCGAAGTTGAACCGTACCCCAAGGCCCGAGACGCGCGTCTCGGCGCCTGGCTCTCTATCGTCCAGTGCCTCGGAAAAGGCTATGGAGGTCGACCCTAAAACCCCGGCGCCATTGACGCCAAAAGACCGGCGCTCCTTGGAGCGCTTACAAAAGGAGAAACATATTGTAACTCCGGTGAGAAAAGGAAAGGTAACCTGAACGGTTACCGCCCTTTATAAGGGTAATCAGCGTTTTCAAAACACGTCACCTACAACTTGTAAGCTCACGCACATAAGCAATTTTTTTTTCCAATTCCAATAAGATGGCTTTTATCATTCATTGGAATTGCAGAGGCCTAATCCACAATCTAGGTGACATCAAATATATTATAAATAAGTTATCACCAGTGGCATTCTGCCTCCAAGAAACGAACCTAGGACCCAAACATACACATTTTCTTAAAGGTTTTACTGTCGTAAGAAAAGACCGCGAGCACTCCAGTCGTTTATCAGGAGGTGTCGCTATTGTCGTCCAAAGCGGCATTCCCACACTGAACGTTTTATTAAATACTCCGTACGAGGCAGTAGCTGTCACCGTTTTGTCATTTAAGACTGTCACCATCTGTTAATTGTACACTCCTCCCCATAGCCATTTCACAACTCGAGATTTGGAAGATATAATTGTCCAGCTGCCGGAGCCTTTTGTTTTAGTTGCAGATTTTAATGCTCACTGCACTCTTTGGGGTAGCGATAAGAATGACCAAAGAGGACAACTTATCGAAGATTTTATTTTGACTAATAACATCTGTCTTTTAAATTCAGGTGCGCCAACTCATTTTTCACCGAGTTCACGTACTTTTAGCTGCATTGATTTAGCATTTTGCTCTCCCGACATTTTTACCGATTTTAAGTGGGATGTACTGAAGACATCATATGGCAGTGATCATCTACCTGCTATAATCAACCTCACCTCCCAACGCTACCCATTATATCTCACAAACCGCGCCATTGGAAACTACAAATGGCAGACTGGTCTGTTTTCACAGAAAGTGCCAGGCTGGAGGAGCTTACTTTAACAGACTTAAGCATTGACGAAATTAATGAAAAATTTACTAACTGTATTATTTCTGCAGCCGAAAAGGCCATTCCGCAATCTTCTGGCGTTGTTCGGAAAAAGCTTAATGCTTGGTGGTCACATGAATGCACCGTAGCAAAAAAGCAGCAAAATAAGGCCTGGAGAATCTTACGCAGGTATCCAACATATAACAACCTTCTCAATTTTAAACAAGCCAAAGCAAAAGTTCGACATATCCGGAGACAGGCAGAAAAAATTTCCTGGCAAAAATATGTATCTACAATTAATAGCACCGTCACATACAAAAGGATGTGGGAACAGGTCAGGAAGTTTAAGGGGGACTAATCATCATACACGATACCCATACTTACACTTTCAGGCACTCAAACAACACTACTAGAACAAGCGCATATACTTGGGGAGCATTTCTACAACGTCTCCAGCTCGGCTAACCATTCAAACACGTTCCTAAAATACAAACTGTCGGCAGAAAAGGAGAAACTACCAGCTGCTAGCATGTCAAGCGACGAATACAACGCTCCATTCATGGTACAAGAACTTAACAGGGTTCTCCGTGCTGGCAAGAAAACTGCAGTAGGTCCTGACCGGATTCATTATTCCATGCTCGCACACCTGTCCCAAGCATCCGTAGATGCTCTCCTTAAATTTTTTAACAAAGTATTTGAATCCGGAAGCATGCCAAAAAGTTGGAAAAATGCAATAGTTGTGCCTTTTTTAAAAACAGGTAAATCCCCCACATCCCCAAGCAGCTTTCGACCCATTGCCCTGACGAGCTATTTGGCGAAATCGTATGAAAGTATCGTAAATGCCAGATTAACTTTCACGCTTCATATACGGAACTCCATTGATTCTCATCAGTGTGGCTATAAAAAAGGGTGTTCAACGACAGACCACCTCGTCCGACTTGAACACGAAATACGTGAGGCATTCGTACACAAACAGCACTGCCTGGCAATGTTCTTCGATTTAGAAAAAGCGTATGACACCACGTGGAGATTCGGAATCTTACGTGACCTCGCTGCGTTAGGAATCCGCGGCAAAATGCTAAACTGTCTCGCTGATTTTGTGTCCAACAGAACGTTCCAAATCCGTCTAGGCAATGTGCTCTCGCGCACATTTATCCAAGAAAACGGCGTGCCACAAGGTTGCGTACTAAGCACAACACTCTTTATAGTAAGAATGAACTCTGTTAACAAAGTAATTCCCCCCTCTATTATGCACTCCATATACGTAGATGATCTACAAATAGCGTGCCGCGCCTCAAACTTACGAACATGTGAAAGGCAGCTCCAGATAACAATAAATAAACTAATGGAGTGGGCTGAGAAAAATGGCTTTCGCTTCTCTACTCAAAAAACTGTTACAGTGCTATTCTCGCAAAAACGAGGGTTGTACTTACACCCGGATTTAAAATTGAATGATGTCGCGCTGCCGGTAAAACAAGAATATAAATTCTTGGGAGTAATCTTTGACAAAAAACTAAACTTCCTATCCCACATTAAACACTAAAGATTAAGGCAAATAAAGCAATGAATATCCTGAAAGTTTTATCTCATAAGCTCTGGGGTTCCGACCGAACCTGTCTTTTACGTATTTACCGGTCTCTTGTGCGTAGCCTTTTAGACGACGGCTGCGTGGTTTACGGCTCAGCCGGACAGTCCTATATCCGACGACTTGATCCAGTACATAACCTTGGATTGCGACTGGCAAGTGGTGCATACAGAACGTCACCTATTCAAAGTTTATACGTTGAATGTAATGAACCCTCATTACAGCAGCGCAGAGCATTACTCACATTCTCTTACGTACTCAGGATTCAGTCATCACCGCAACACATGCTACAACACCGTCACACAGTGCAACTCACGCTACACTACACAAATAAACCGAACATGATTAAACCGCTTGTCCTGCGATATGAGGAATATATTCGGGATTGTGACATTCCTCGCGAAATCCTTCAGGTTGCGAGAAAGCCACAGCGCTTGCCCCCGTGGCACGATTTTGAACCGTTATGTGACTGGACATTGACACATTTAAAGAAGAAAGACACCCCACACGAACACATTATACAAGAATTCCGCGCTTTTCAGGAGAAATACCAAAATTACATGGAATTTTACACCGATGGCTCTAAAACAAATAATCACATGGGTGTGGGGGCCGTATCGGAACATTGGGAAATAAGCATTCGATTACCACAACATGCCTCTGTCTACATAACCGAAGTATACACAATATGGACTGTAGTTAAAAAGAGCATCGCTGGCAAACACGAAAACACAGTAATATACACTGATTCATTAAGCACACTGAAGGCTCTACACGCGAAATCCGAATGTGAACCCCTGATAGGGGACATCTTAAACATGGTAACATTAAACAAATACGGCCGGTCAATTAGGTTTTGCTGGGTACGAAGCCATGTCGGTATACCGGGTAATGAAGCAGCGGATAGGTGTGCATCAATGGCAGCGCACAAATACATAACAAACACGGCGCTTCCATATCGGGATAGTATCGCGGCGATTAGGAAGGCCTTGACGTCCAAATGGCAACAGACATGGGACTATTGCTTAAGCAACAAGCTACATCTGACTAAACCCGTAATTGGTGAGTGGAAGTCGTGCACTCGCCAGCAACGGTTCTATGAGGTTATCCTGTGACGACTTCGGATTGGACACACACATTTAACTCACAACTTTCTCCTCCGAAAAGAAAACCCGCCGACTTGCGAAAAATGCAATCAACCTCTTACAGTAATACATATCCTTATAACATGTCCACAGTTTGAAACACAGCGACGGAAGCTTTTACACAACCTATATAATTTAAATATACCTTTACACCCTGCCCTATTACTGGCAGATGGCCCGCTAGTGCCATTTACTAACCTGTTCCACTTTTTAGAGACAACTGGTTATGTACACGAACTATAATGCAATGCAGGTTTGCCTGCTCTAACCTTGCGTTTCCTTTTGTCTTGTGACTGGCGCAGCATGGCCTTAGTTGCCTTTGTGCCACTAAACCCCAACTAACCAACCAAGTACTCGTATTTGGCGGTGGCCGAAATGGCATTTTGCAGAATTCAGTTGTAGGCTATCTCATCGAAAAACACCAAGGATAGCTGAAAGTCGGTGGAGGTGGCTCTCAAATGTCGGTGAAAAAATAATGACGTCATCGAGGTAGGAGAGGCATGTGGTCCATTTGAATTCGCGCAGATGAGAATCAATCATGCGCTCGAAGGTAGCAGGGGCATTACACAGTCCGAAAGGCATCACTTTAAATTGGTAGAGACCATCTGGGGTGACGAAGGCGGTCTTTTCGCGATCTCGTTCATACACTGCAATTTGCCAGTAGCCAGAGCGCAAATCAATCGACGAAAAATAACTGGCACCATGCAAGCGCGTCATCAAATCGTGGAAGCGGATACACGTCCTTTTTGGTAATCTCATTGAGGTGACGGTAATCGATACAAAATCTCCAAGTATTGTCCTTCTTTTTAACCAAGACGACAGGTGACGCCCACGAACTGCAGGAAGGCTCGCTAATATTGTTACGAATGATGTTTATTTACAGGGTGAAACGAGGTCCGACAGGAAGCTACAGGCCAGGCCCAGCCAGCGCAGTGTACTCTGAGATCACGCCCGCACACTCTATTACTCCTTCCTCTGCACCAGTCGCGCAGTGCTGCGACATTTTTTCCGGGGGCAGACGAAGCTCGCTGAGCGAGTTAAAAAAGGACCTGTGATGGTACTGCTCGAGTCTGGCTACGTGAACAACTTGAGTCGCACGTGAACGCCGATTACTTGCAGTCACTTTGGCGACGACATAGTTCACATCACTCAAGCAGCTGGGTATAACGAATGGTTCGGTGTAAGTGGCGAGAAACTTGCGGTACAATCCCTTTTTGCGAACAGGTGTCCACAACCAAACATAATCACCGGGAGTGAAGCTGACGGGGATATGCCGCGCATCATAGCGAATCTTGCTGTTGCCTTGTGAGGACAACGTCATAAGATGCGCCAGTCGACGTGCTTCCTCAGCACGACACAGGGTTTGGGCGATGGAAGGATCTTCTTGGCACGATAAAGGTAGAATAGTGTCCAGAAAGCTGTGGGGAGCGCGTGCGTATAGCAGAAAGAACGGCGCATATACAGTAACTTTGTGCTTGGCACTATTGTACGCGTACGTTAAGAAACGTAAGATGGCGTCCCAATTCTTGTGGTCAGCAGCGACATACATTGATAACATGTTGGTAAGGGTTTGATTCGTCCGCTCCGTGCGGCCATTGGTTTGCGGGTGGCAAGGAGTGGAATGACAATATGCAGAACCAAAAAGCCGTAAAAGTTCTTCAACGACGTCGGCGGTAAATTGCCGTCCACAGTCACTGATGACAACCCGGGGTGCGCCGTGACGGAGTATGACGTGATGCAACAAGAATGAAGAGACATCTGCTCCAGTGGCAGATGGAAGTGCCGCCGTTTCTGTGTAGCAAGTAAGGTAATCTGCGCGTACTATAATCCAGCAGTAGCCAGCTGACGTCTTTGGGAGCGGACCAAGCAAGTCGATGCCGACTTTTTCAAAGGGTAACGTCGGTGGCATAACTGGTTGCAAGTAGCCTGCTGGAACCGTCGTCGTTTGCTTGTGGCGCTGGCAAACGATCATCATCATCATCATCATCAGCCTGGTTACGCCCACTGCAGGGCAAAGGCCTCTCCCATGCTTCTCAACAACCCCGGTCATGTACTAATTGTGGCCATGTCGTCCCTGCAAACTTCTTAATCTCATCCGCCCACCTAACTTTCTGCCGCCCCCTGCTACGCTTCCCTTCCCTTGGAATCCAGTCCGTAACCCTAAATGACCATCGGTTATCTTCCCTCCTCATTACATGTCCTGCCCATGCCCCCCCCCCCCCCCATTTCTTTTTCTTGATTTCAACTAAGATGTCATTAACTCGCGTTTGTTCCCTCACCCAATCTGCTCTTTTATTGTCCCTTAACGTTACATCCATCATTCTTCTTTCCATAGCGAGTTGCGTCGTCCTCAGTTTAAGTAGAACCCTTTTCTTAAGCCTCCAGGTTTCTGCCCCGTACGTGAGTACTGGTAAGACACAGCTATTATACACTTTTCTCTTGAGGGATAATGGCAACCTGCTGTTCATGATCTGAGAATACCTGCCAAACGCACCCCAGCCCATTCTTATTCTTCTGATTATTTCCGTCTCATGATCCGGATCCGCCGTCACTACCTGCCCTAAGTAGATGTATTCTCTTACCACTTCCAGTGCCTCGCTACCTATTGTAAATTGCTGTTCTCTTCCGAGACTGTTAAACATTACTTTAGTTTTCTGCAGATTAATTTTTAGACCCACTATTCTGCTTTACCTCTCCAGGTAAGTGAGCATGCATTGCAGTTGGTCCCCTGAGTTACTAAGCAAGGCAATATCATCAGCGAATCGCAAGTTACTAAGGTATTCTCCATTAACTTTTATCCCCAATTCTTCCCAATCCAGGTCTCTGAATACCTCCTGTAAACACGCTGTTAATAGCATTGGAGACATCGTAGCTCCCTGCCTGACGCCTTTCTTTATTGGGATTTTGTTGCTTTCTTTATGGAGGACTACGGTGGCTGTGGTGCCGCTATAGATATCTTTCAGTATATTTACAAACGGCTCGTCTACACGCTGATTCCGTAGTGCCTCCATGACTGCTGAGGTTTCCACTGGATCAACGCTTTCTCGTAATCAATGAAGGCTATATTTACGGGTTGGTTATATGCCGCACATTTCTCTATCACCTGATTGATAGTGTGAATATGGTCTATTGTTGAGTAGCCTTTACAGAATCCTGCCTGGTCCTTTGGTTGACAGAACTCTAAGGTGTTCCTCATTCTATTTGCGATTACGTTAGTAAATACTTTGTAGACAACGGACAGTAAGGTGATCGGTCTATAATTTTTCAAGTCTTTGGCGTCCCGTTTCTTGCGGATTAGGATTATGTTAGCGTTCTTTCAAGATTCCGGTACGCTCGAGGTCATGAGGCATTGCGTATACAGGGCGGCCAGTTTCTCTAGAACAATCTGCCCACCATCCTTCAACAAATCTGCTGTTACCTGATCCTCTCCAGCTGCCTTTCCCTTTGCATAGCTCCCAAGGTTTTCTTCACTTCTTCCGGCGTTACCAGTGGGATTTCGAATTCCTCTAGACTATTCTCTCTTCGATTATCGTCGTGGGTGCCCCTGGTACTGTATAAATCTCTATAGAACTCCTCAGCCACATGAACGATCCTATCTATATTAGTAATGATATTGCCGGCTTTGTCTCTTAACGCATACATCTGATTCTTGCCAATTCCTAGTTTCTTCTTCACTGCTTTTAGGCTTCCTCCGTTCCTGAGAGCATGTTCAATTCTATCCATAATATACTTCCTTATGTCAGCTGTCTTACGCTTGTTGATTAACTTTGAAAGTTCTGCCAGTTCTATTATAGCTGTAGGGCTTGAGGCTTTCATACATTGGCGCTTCTTGATCAGATGTTTCGTCTCCTGCGATAGTTTGCTGGTATCCTGTCTAACGTAGTTGCCACCGACTTCTATTGCAGACTCCTTAATGATGCCCGTAAGATTGTCGTTCATTGCTTCAACACTAAGGTCCTCTTCTTGTGCTAAAGCCGAATACCTGTTCTGTAGCTTGATATGGAATTCCTCTATTTTCCCTCTTACCGCTAACTCATTGAGCGGCTTCTTATGTACCAGTTTCTTCCGTTCCCTCCTCAGGTCTAGGCTAATTCGAGTTCTTACCATCCTATGGTCACTGCAGCGCACCTTGCCGAGCACGTCCACATCTTGTATGATGCGAGGGTTAGCGCAGAGTATGAGGTCTATTTCATTTCTAGTCTCGCCGTTCGGGCTTCTCCACGTCCACTTTCGGCTATCCCGCTTGCGGAAGAAGGTATTCATTATCCGCATATTATTCTGTTCCGCAAACTCTACTAATAACTCTCCGCTGCTATTCCTAGTGCCTATGCCATATTCCCCCACTGCCTTGTCTCCAGCCTGCTTCTTGCCTACCTTGGCATTGAAGTCGCCCATCAATACAGTGTATTTTGTTTTCATTTGCCCATCGCCGATTCCACGTCTTCATAGAAGCTTTCGACTTCCTGGTCATCATGACTGGATGTAGGGGCATAGACCTGTACAACCTTCATTTTGTACCTCTTATTAAGTTTCACAACAAGACCTGCCACCCTCTCGTTAATGCTATAGAATTCCTGTATGTTACCAGCTATATTCTTATTAACCAGGAATCCGACTCCTAGTTCTCGTCTCACCGCTAAGCCCCACTAAGCCCCTTTTTAGCACTGTATGTGCTTCTTTTGGCCTTCTAACTTCACTGAGCCCTATTATATCCCATTTACTGCCCTCTAATTCCATCAATAGCACTGCTAGACTCGCCTCACTAGATAACGTTCTAGCGTTAAACGTTGCCAGATTCGTATTCCAATGGCGGCCTGTCCGGAGCCAGGGATGTCAGCTGCCTTACGCTTGTTGGTTAACTTAGAAAGTTCTGCCACTTCTATTCTAGCTGTAGGGTTAGAGGATTTCACACATTGGCGCTTCTTGATCAGATCTTTCTTCTCCTGCGATAGCTTACTGGTATCCTTTCTAATGAAGCTACCACTGACTTCTGTTGCACACTCCTTAATGATGCCCATAAGATTGTCGTTCATTGCTCTAACACTAAGGTCCTCTTCCTGAGTTAAAGCCGAATACCTGTTATGTAGCTTGATCCGGAATTTCTCCATTTTCCCTCTTACCGCTAACTAATTGATTGGCTTCTTATGTACCAGTTTCTTCCGTTCCCTCCTGGTGAGGTAGGGCTCTGGTGAGGAAGTGCGTTACCGGTTCTCGTCACCGGGATCAGGCCGCACTCCAAGCCTGTTTATGCAATTTTATGAACACGCGAATTTTGCTTAATCCGGTGGAAAATTACGCGGCACCGGAATTGAAACCACGGGCCTCTTGCACGCGAGGCGGATATTCTACGTCCACGCCACCGCAGCATCACACACACACACACACACACACACACACACACACACACACACACACACACACACACACACACACAGATATATATATATATATATATATATATATATATATATATATATAGAGAGAGAGAGAGAGAGAGAGAGAGAGAGAGAGAGGTGACTTGCCCCCCTCCCCTCGTAAAATAGTTATTACGCCACTGACCGCAATCACTCTGTTAAAATGCTGGCGTTAGGATTGGGGACTCAATCCCACCGTTCGTATCGTTGTCAAGATTGGAGTCGGGCATGAATTAGAAGGTAGCTGGCCCATGCCGTCGTCCAACTTATCTACGCTGAGGACGTTGATGAAGGGAAGGACTGCTTCTCATCGAGAACGAGGAATATGGGTTTATTTACAGTATCTACATCAGTCTAGCATTAGCATAACTGCTTGAGAAAGTACATATCGGTCTAACATGACTGCTTGAGAGAGTGCACTGAGCAGCCGCACAACAGCGGTTTATAAACACGCGGTCCTCCCCCGATACCCAGGTGACGGAAACCGATACCCAGGTGCCGGAAACGGTCGACCAGTCATCGTAAACGAGTCGCCTCTCTGCGGGACGGTTTACACGCACACACTCACACACACACACTTCCTTGCGCGAGGTTCACGGTCCGGAGCCGACGTCAGACGGACTTCGTAGAACTCGGGGCTTGTGTCAGGAAAGGTGCCTTTTATTCCCCGAGCTGACCGCTGCAGCGCGGCCGGGTGCCCATTGTCTTGCGTCTTGGACGGCGCGTGGGAAGGAGCCTTCGTAGACGTAGCCTTCGTAGACGTTCCCGCGGCAACTACCCCGCTCATAGCAGAACAGGTCGGCGTCTGTGGGTTCGGTAACAATAGTTGGTCCACTGATCGCGTTTAGTCACAACGGCGACGAGGCTAAAGCGTAGCGGTGGCGTTCCAAGAAAGTTGACGCCCGCTGTCGCAACTGGCTGGCAAAACTTGCACGTCAGCGGGCTGTTCTTAACAGCGCCTCCATGGCCCGGAAAATCGCAACTGTCCAGCGCTGACAACCGCTGGGCAGGAAGATAATGCTTGGTGGCCAAGGGGTGATGTCTTGGCTCGCAGCAACCACTTGTGTAATGATGTCACCTCCCCCCCCCCCAAAACATCCAACAAGGACAGGCAACTGCAAAACGAACCCCACAACACGGTTCTGCGCCGAGATGACGTACCTTGTCTCTCACTTTAGACCCGCTAGGCTTCAAAGAAAACATAAGTGCAGAAACAAAAATGTTGCATTTCGCTATGCTAATTTTTGAAGCAATTTCGTGCTGACAAATTCAGCAGTCATGAAGGGAATCCTGCTGAATGAGAGGAGATCTTCTTGGCTTAACAAAATTAACAATAATAACCCTAAAATTTAGGCGAGAGCCTTAAACGCAGAATTCAGATTAGCCTGCTCAAACCATCCGCATTGCTATGCAACTTTCCCTTCTTATATCTAACGGAGAAGTTGTACTCTTGGAGAGTGAGACTCCATCGGAGCAAGTGGCCATTTTTGTGTGACATTTGATTGAGCCACGTCAGAGGACAGTGGTCGGTCTCGAAGATGAACTTCGCTCCGTACAAGTAACACGACAACTTCTGGGCGGCCCAAACTAAACAAGTGCATTCCTTCTCTGAAGCGCTGTAGGTTTACTCTCTTACATTTAGTTTACGGCTGGCATAGAGGATAGGATGCTCCTCGTTATCGTCGCCGACCTGACAAGTACCACGCCAATACCTCTGTCGCTTGCGTCGCATTGAACTATGAATTCCTTTGTGTAGTCTGGCGCGCGAAGCACAGGACGAGAAACCAATAGCGTTTTCAAACTTTGGAAAGCGTTCTCTTTGTCCTTATCCCAGTGTACGCTACTTGGTGCTCCCTCTCGGAGGGCGTCCGTTAATGAACTTGCTATTTGCGAGTAATTCGGAATGTACCGTTGATAGTACCCCACAAGTCCCAAAAATGAACGAAGGTCTGTTTTCGTGCGCGGATGAGAAAATTCTCCAATCGTAGCTATTTTCAGCTCCGCCGGCCATCTCGTGCTCTGACCGACAACATGGCCCAGATAAGTAACCTGTGAACAACCAAACCTACACTTTTCCGCTTTCATCGTTAAGCCGGCTTCCCTCAACCGTGAGAACACCTGTTTGAGGTGCGATACGTGTTGTTCCCAGCTGTCCGAAATAATTGCTACATCATCCAGGTATGGCAAGGCGAACTCCTGCAAGTCTTTGCTAAACGACGCGTTCTTCAGCCCGAAGCTGAGTGCGAGAGGGTGAAATGTGCCTACAGGTGACATGAATGCGGCATAGCGGCTGGCACTTTCTGAAAGGGGAACTTGCCAGTACCCCCGCACGAGATCTATAGCTGAAATGTATTTAACAGCGCTAACTCTTTCAATTCATTCCTCAATGTTGGGTATCGGGTACAGCTGATCTCTAGTGATGGCATTTAACTTCCTGTAGTCAACACACGGACGAGGGTCCTTGTTAGGGGTTTCTACCAGTATTAGCGGTGACGTGTAGTCACTCTCAGCGGGCTCCATAACTCCCAACTCTAGCATGCACTGTATCTTTGCCTCCATAATTTCTCTCTGTCTTGGAGACACCCTGTAAGGCTTTGATCTTACGGGTTCGGTCGATGTCAGCTCTATTTCATGCGTTATTAGTTCGGTTCTACCCGGCCGATCGCTGAATCTGTCGAGATATTCCCCTAACACCCCTTTTAGCTCATTTAGCTGCTCGGGTCTAAGAGCGTGCGAGCTTACCGAATGTTTTACTACTTCTTCTAGGCTGATTTCAGAGTTGCAGGTCGCCCTATACTCCTTAAACTTGGTACTAGTGCCATCCTGCTCTTTGACGGTATAGTTAACGCCTCCGCTCCGCTCTATATACGGCTTCATCAAATTGCAGTGATATATCCTCACCTCCTTCCTGCGACCGGGCATTTTCAGAGCATAGTTGGTATCTGAAAGTTTGTGCAACACTTTAACGGGCCCGTCCCAGTTAACTTCAAGCTTGTTCTTTCTTTAAGGTTTGAGGATCATTACCTGGTCTCCGGCGTTAAACGTACGAAGCCTCGCAATCTTGTCGTAATAGAATTTGGCGTTCCTTTGAGCTACCCCCATGTTCTTTCCGACTAGTTCTTGGGTTGCGCTTAGCCGTTCCAGTAAATTTAGCACGTATTCAACCACTGTAGGACTCTCCCCTCTTTCCTTTCATATCTCTCTTAACATTCTTAGTGAAGAACGGAGTGTCCTCCCATACACTAGTTCTGCTGGCGAGAACCCTGTCGCTTCATGTGGAACCGTTCGCAAAGCAAACAAAGTCGCCGGCAGACAGTTCTCCCAGTCCTCCTTGTGCTCGTAACAGAGCGCACGCAAAACTCGCTTAAGCACCGAATCGCACCTCTCTACACTGTTTGACTGAGGGTGATATACGGAACTGTGTGTTAACTTTACCCCGCACTTTTGCAAGCATGTGGAAGTCAGTGCGCTGGTGAATACTGACCCTTGATCCGCCTCAATTTCGGCTGGAAACCAAACTCGTGCAAACACTGTCAAAAGCGCGCCTACTATTTCGCCAGCCTTTTCTCCTTCCCCACAAGAACCACTTCTCTCTCTCTCTCGGTGGAGCTGAGCTCTTTCAGAGGGATTGCTTCTGGAAACTTTGTAGCCGGACACAGCATGGTAAACAAGTACTTGTAACCCGATTTTGTTTTTGGTAGAGGCCCTACCGTGTCTATCACAAGCCGTCTGAAAGGTTCTGTTATTAAGGGCACTATCTTCAGTAGAGCTTTCCATGTCTCTCCCGGTTTACCCGAGCGCTGGCAGGCGTCGCATGATCTTACAAAATTTTCTACGTCTTTGAAACAGCCAGGCCAATAGTATTCCATAAGTAATCTTTCTTTTGATTTGTTTATGCCTAGGTGGTCGGACCACCCATTTCCATGACAGAGACTCAAAAGGTCCTCCCTGTACTTAGTAGGTACGACTAAGTGATCTAAAATCCTACCCTTTCGATCTCTGTAGTGCCGATACAACAATCCTCCTCTCTCATGTATCGTCACGTTGCGCCTAGCAATGCCTTCTTTAGCTGTGTGGTGACATTTAGCTAAGCTCTCATCATTCTTTTGTTCGGCTGCCAGTGACTTTCTATCCACACATAAGAGCTGATCAAAGTTCTTTGAGGCCGATGATAATAACGGCCCTGTCTCGCTTGCGATTGCGTCAGCTTGCTCTTCCTGCAGGCTTGAACTTTGACACTATAGTGCTGCGCTCTCATTGAGCTAGTCAGCTGGCAGGCTCTCCTCAAATGTATTTTTGTCCCTCGGGCCTAGCTTGGATTCGGGTATTGAAGTTATCCCTTTTTCTGCTTCCGCTGGAGCAGCTTGTGCATTTTCAGCCGAAAGCGACACGATTTTACGAGCTAGGCCTTGGGTTTATTACGCCCTCTCCCAGTTTAAGCCCCTTTTCACGCAGTAACCGATTTGAACGATTCGAAAGAATGTAAGGGTACTGCAGTGACAAGAATTTGGAAACTGCAGCTTCGGTCACTAGCTCCCCGAATGGTCCACTGATTTTGACTTTGGCCATGGGCAGACACACGCTGTGTTCTTCTACAACTTGTTTGATCCATGCTACTTCTCCGGTGAAGTCATCTACCGTCACGTAATACGGATGGACACTGTCCATCATGGCGGCACTGTCTCTTAGCACTCAGCATGGTTTGCCATTAAGTTGCAGGTCGTGAAGATATGGGCTTAAAAGTTCCATATTCTCGTCTTTTTCCTCTATGTAGGAAAAAACTACACTGGGCTTCCCGCAGCTTACAGCTATATGTCCCAGTTTGTGGCATTTATAACAGCGGATTGGTCTAAAAGATTCGAATTTTCTTTTCTGCTCTTTTTGTACCGTTTCCCCGTTAGTTTCCTGCTTGCTATTTTCTGCGGGCTTTTACTCCACGTCTACAGGCTCCGATCGTCTAGTCTGCGAATCCTTTTTGAACGGAAATGGTTTCCGCTGTCCATTTCGACCGTCCCAATCACCGTCGTTGGCGTTCAACTTTCTACGCGTTGCGTACTCTTCGGCTAATTCAGCCGCCCTTTCCACAGTGTTTACATTCCCTCTGTCTTGCACCCACAGTTTCACAGCTTGGGAGATGCTTTTGTAAAACTGCTCTAGACACATGCATTCAATGATCATGTCTCTGCTGTCGTACGCTTCTGCGCTTTTCAGCCACTCGACTAGGTTGGCCTTTAAGCTGTATGCAAACTCCGGATACCCCTCGCTAACTTTCTTGCCTGTGCTTCTAAACCTTTGCCGAAAGGCTTCGGCTGAAAGGCGGTATTTCTTCAGGGGACTAGCCTTAACTTTTGCATAATCATATGCATCCTGTGCACTCAGTCTGGCGATTACTTCCGCCGCCTCACACGGCAACATAGACAGCAACCGCTGTGGCCATGTACCCGGACCGAAGTTCATCTTCTCGCAAGTCCTTTCAAAATTGCTTAGGAACAAGCCTATGTCGGTCCCGACCTCAAATGGCTTTAACAGCCTGTCCATGCGGTATGATTCTGCCTAACTTGATCGTCCCAGAGCCCCTTCACTCCCTTGAGACAACTCCAAAGGTTTGCTTTCAAGTTCAAGTTGCATTTTTCTTAACTCGCGATCTTTATCGCGTTCCTCTCTCTCTCTGTCCCGTTCTTCTCTTTCTCTGTCCCGTTTCTCTCTTTTTTTCTGAAGTTCCAACCGCATTTCAATTTCTTCCTCACTGGCCTGTTCGGAAATTATCTCCAATAATTCCGCTTTTAGCATTTCTTTGCGTACATCTAGGCCGAGTTCCTCGCCAACAATCAACAATTCGTCTCTCAGCAGTCTCCTTAACTCCATAATTGCTGCTTTACTGCCTTGGTCCTGCTCGCTAAATCTAGCTAGGAAAATACAACCTAGTTAACACTCAACAATCTAGCTTCCCTACTGTTCTAAACAGAACAACCACAAAATGAAGCCTCGAGAGTCAAAGCAAGAACCAAGCACTCACCGCAGACACAGCACCACGTCGCAAAGTCCATCTCACTGCTGTCAGCCAGTTGTTAGGATTGGGGGCTCAGTCCCACCGTTCGTAACTCGTTGTCAAGATTGGAGTCGGGCATGAATTAGAAGGTAGCTGGCCCATGCCGTCGTCCAACTTATCTACGCTGAGGACGTTTATGAAGCGAAGGACTGCTTCTCATCGAGAACGAGGAATATGGGTTTATTTACAGTATCTACATCAGTCTAGCATGACTGCTTGAGAAAGTACATCAGTCTAACATGACTGCTTGAGAGAGTGCACTGAGCAGCCGCACAACAGCGGTTTATAAACACACGGTCCTCCCCCGACACCCAGGTGACGGAAACGGTCGACCAGTCATCGTAAACGAGTCGCCTTTCTGCGGGACGGTTTACACACACACACACACACTCACACACACACTTCCTTGCGCGAGGTTCAAGGTCCGGAGCCGACGTCAGACGGACTTCGTAGAACTCGGGGCTTGTATCAGGAAAGGTGCCTTTCATTCCTCGAGCTGACCCCTGCAGCGCGGCCGGGTGCCCATTGTCTTGCGTCTTGTACGGCGCGTGGGAATGAGCCTTCGTAGACGTTCCCGCGGCAACTCCCCCGATCATAGCACGGCAGGTCGGCGTTGGTGGGTTCGGTAACAATAGTTGGTCCGCTGATCGCGTTTAGTGACAACGGCGACGAGGCTAGAGCATAACGGTGGCGTTCCAAGAAAGTTGACGCCCGCTGTCGCAACTGGCTGGCAAAACTTGTACGTCAGCGGGCCGTTCTTAACAGCGTGGAGATGAAAAGCCGGCAGCGTGGAGCAAACATTTCATGCTGCCGGTCGCTTCACCGCGTCTCCGAAACTTGGAGGTAATTACGAAGCATCGACAAAGTTAGCCAACATGATTACTCCGCTTTGGTTTGCAGTTGCTTCTAAAGGATGGAACATTTACTTTCAATGTAGCGATCATTTATTAATGCGAAAGCACTATGTGGCTCATGAAGCGGAAAATCCGGCGGCGTGATCGGAGATCATACAAAAATCCCGTGGTCACAGAGACAGACCAAGGTCGATCCTTGGACAGACCGAGCCGGTGGCCGGTCTATAGCGCCGCGCGTTGCGGCGCTTCCAGTCGGTGCGCTCCGATGGACGAACCTTGGACTTCTCAGTCAATAGCCGCGCCCGGTTCCTTTGGACATCCACGCAAGTACGCGAACGAGGCCAAGGCACTTGACGCGAGAAATGATACAAGGCAACGCGAAAACGATACCATTACGTTTCGCAAAACAAGTCTTTATCGGGAAGACGTCGCAATATTTTCGCATTCATCCACGTAGGGATACCTAAGTGCCCTTGACTTTTTGTTCTTCAGTTTACGCCAGAAGAACTAAAAGTTAGCTGCGGCGGCTGCAGTGAAGTGGCGAGCCGAGATAGGTGGCTTCATGCGCGCGGGAAAACAGCTGGCACGAAGCCACCTGCTATCTCGGCTACACACACTACCCCTCGCTTCTTCAACTCCACTGCAGGCTAAGCAGTCTTGCTGAAAAAGAAAACGACTTTAGTTTTCATTTTAGGCCCTAGTAAAAAGGATTTGAAATCAGCTATTCGCAGAATTGTACAGTCGGCCACAGTAGTTTGTGGGATACGGGACTTGCGAAAAAGCTCATTCCCGCGAATCCTGGGCGCACATAGCTCCAAATTCAATGTTTCACAGTGTAGTAGCATTTGCGACCTACATATACTGATCAATTGAAAAATTTAATTAAAGTTGAATTCTGGGATTTTATGGGCCAAGACCACGATCTGATTATGAGGCACGTCGTAGTATATTTACTCCGGAAATTTTGACCACCTGGCGTTTTTTAACGTGCCCCCAATGCGCAACGCACAGGCATTTTTTTTGCATTTTGCTCCCATGGAAATGCGGCCGCCGTGGCCAGGATTTGATACCGCGACCACGCGTGCATGCTTAGCTGCGCAACGCCCTAGCCGCTAAGCCACCACGACGGGTCGCAATTAAAATGGAAACGCTATGCCTTAATAGAGCAGTTCGCATTTGGCGTGCAACCCGGGTCCCGTAAACTTTTGTGGCCGTCTATACATGCCTTCTGTAAGCGGGAGGCCGGTCTACCACCGTTGCTAAAGACCAGTCGCACTCACCGGGGTTCCTCAGAGTGATAAGATCTCTGCTATCAGGTGAAAGCTAATAAGCATTAAGATTTTCTTTATTCTTGTGACCTTCTGTTAATGTCTGGATTGCTTTTACAACCTGTTAGATTAGAAGGTCAGTTGTGAATAATAAATTATTTCGTTAAAAGAGTAAACGCACACGCAACAAAAGTCCTAGCTAATGTCCCAGCATTCACAAAATGAAAAATGTAGCAAGTTCATACTGTCACGTCGTAGTGATGTGAAGATAAAGGCAGTTCCCAAAGAAGGAGTGACGAATCTAACTCATTCTTAGGCGAGCTTGCGTGGGAAAAAAAATAACACTCGAAGCACAACGATCGACGGCTGCGCGCAGAGTCGTCATTGGTCGGAATCTGATCTACGTATCAAGGCATAAACCCGCCGTGGTGTCGTAGTGGCTAAGGCGTTGCGCTATGGAGCAGCTGAAACGGCGTGGTGCGAGTGACTTCCTGTTCGGACGTGTTTAGAACGAAAACCGCAGCAGCGACGTAGTCATTCCAGTCATCGTGTGCGGGACAGACGTAGGAAGTAATGTCTTTTATGGCGCGGTTGGTGCGCTCGATCTCTCCATTTGCTTGTGGATCTTGAGGGGACGCTGCAGCGTGTCGTATTCCAAGTTGTTACGGATCACTATGCGACAATGAAGGGCATGGATGCCAAGCGCCTGAGACACGACGTGCCTAATCGCCACGCTCGCCAACATAAAAAAAGACTTGTCCGTCGGGTGTGTGCGACGGGATTATGCGCCAGGGTGCAAATCCTACTCACCTTTGTCCTACATTCACGCCCTCTACACCAGGGAATGGTTTCTCTCCGAATTCCTGTGTGTGGGTTAACCAGTGTTTTGACCCGACGTTACCTACGCTCCCCACCTCTACACCATTGAGTGGCTTTTCTCTGTATTCCTCCGTGTAAATTGCCAGAGAGCGGTCTTTCTCCGTATTCTTCTGTGTGAACTGACTAGTGTGCTGACAAGGCCCTCTACCAGGAAGCAAGAGAGAATGCGGTTGCCCGGATGGTGTAGGGTGTAAGAAGGCCAGCGAGACGCTATGAACACATCATCTTTGCCCTTTCGTGCAGGAGCACGCACGCCGAAGGTTTCTGTACTTTTTTTTTACTTGGGGTGCACCGCTCACTCGTAACGATGAATTAAACTTCTGATATTTGTTTTTACATCGTCTCGTCTTCCCTGTCAGACCCTCTCCGATGGTCAACCTGGTTCGAGCTCCAAGCATGCAGACGCTATTGGAGGTCGCCGAAACGCCGTCCCCGTAACAAGTGATACCAACTCGTAATAACTTTGGTGGCAACCGTAACAATGTTTAGACAAGAAATTTTTGAAGGCACTCGACATAAATACTGGGCTAAAGTCGAAAATCAGCAACTTCAGTGGGTCATGCCGGAATATGAGGCACTCGATAATAAAGGTCATGATAAGAGTGGCTGCAGAATCAAGGATGGCTCGAACTTCTACCCACTTAGGTAGTCCGTGGTCACAACGAAAACTTTATTACCATGCTTGCTGCGAGGAAATGGGCCCACGTGATCAATGCCCGTGATATGGAATGATTCGTTAGGAGGGGCGATTGGTTGTAAGGGCATAGGTTGTGGTTTCTGGCGACCTTACGAACTTGACAAATTGTGCAGGAAGACACATACAAAGGTAGACATCGGCGCGCATGCCAGACCAGCAAAATATTTCCTTAACGCAAGCCAGAGTCTTCTGCTGACCCAGGTGGCCAGCAGAGGGGCCGTCGGGACACATGAAAAGTATGCATGGTCGCATGGCCACAGGTACCACAGGTAGGTACGATTCACTTCCTGTACGCCGATGATAATGGATGCCATCGCGGACTGTATAAATTGATGAAAGTCTCTCGAGGCCTTGTTCTGTGGTTCTTCAAAGTTGTGCGACTTCTGTGTATCAGGAGCTTCCCGAAGACGTCGTCCTCCAGAATGGAGGACGGATGACCTCCGCGGCCTCATGGCAAGCGAGTCCCGCTGTGGTAGCCCTGTCCGTGGGAAACCGCGACATCACCGACTATAGGCTTCCCGATTCATCTGACAGCTCAACAGCGGCAGAGATGGAATCGGACAGTGATTACACGCTAGTCCAATCGCGCCACTTGAAGCGCAAGCTTCGCCGGACGTCAGCAGGAAGTGATCCTACTCATCATAAAAGCAGATGTGACGAACGGGTCTTCTCCGTGGGCTACACCCCAACTACGGAAGGTACGAATATGAATTTGTTGAACAGACAATCGCTGATCAAATACTTCGATCGAATAGCCTCAGGACATGTGAGAGAGATCCGCATTAATGCTCGGAAGAACATTCTGACGGTGGACGTGAATTCTCAGGCAGTATTGGATGCTTTGAAAGGCATTCAAGTGGTTGGCAACATCCCACTTCGCTCATTCCTAGCGTACGGAAAAGATATCTGCACTGGTGTGATATCAGATGTGGACATTGACAAAGGATGAAGACCTGCGATCTCTTTTATCGTCGACAGTGCGAATCCTCGACATCCACCCATTCGGCCGCTCCCGGTGCATCAAGTTGGTGTTGGAGTCAGACTCTTTGCCAGCATCAGTCAAAGTAGGTTATGTGAGGCACTCAGTGCGTCCATATGTGCCACGACCGTTACAGTGTCACAAGTGTTTCAAACTGGGTCACGTGAATGCTGTGTGTAAGAATCCTACGTCGTGCCGAAGATGTGGTGGTGCTCATCAGGTAGACTCCTGTGAGACTGACGCCATGAAATGTGCAAATTGCTCCGGAGCCCATGAAGCGACATCCAAGGACTGCTCCAAAATGGCAGAGGAGAGGCAAATTCTGAAAAAAAATGGTGAGAGAGAACTCCACGCACAAGGAGGCTGCCGATTCCGTCCGCAAAAGGCGCCGATTGCGGCAAAGGCGTCGCCGCTCCCAGAGCAAGCCTCGGGGGAAAGAGGCACTTCCTTTGAGTACTTGGATGCAAAACGTGCCACAGAGAGAGCAAGGCCGGCACACACAACATGCGCCTCCCCCAGTACCTCCGCGCCCGTCAAGGAATGAGGCGTCATCCAACGTTCGTCCAACCTCTTCGGCTATTGAGCGGCCTTCGCTACCACTAAGGGCTTCCGGAGGATATACTCCTTCGTAATGAAAGGCTTAGAAATGAAAAGGTGATAGACGTGCTTAAACAGCTAGTAAACACTGTGCGTATATTACTCTCCGGATTGGCAACGCCAACTGCACTATCGGTTGTGAAGGCGTTAGATGCTATGGAGCCGCTATTAGCGGCTCTAAAATAAGGGTGTTAATCATGGCTCTCACGATAAAACACTGAACACTGGAACAGAAGATGCATCATTCTGTTATAATGCAATGAAATGCTCGAGATCTATGCGGCCGCATGTCTGACTTTAGGCAACGAGTCTTCAAATACCGCTTCCCAGTGATCGTGATATGAGAGCCAAATCTCACGTCGGAATTCCGCCTTTCCGGATACATTAAGCTCTGGTCACGTGAAGATGGACACAAGAGCAAAGTGTTAATGTGTATACGCAGTGACATGACGTTTGTGCGGAACACGATCACTCCACATGACAGCAATGAATATGTGTGTGTGACACTAAAACATAAACTACATGTGTTTTCGATCATCGGCGCCTACATACCTCCTAGACAAGGACTTGAACTCTCTTATCTATCCACTGTATTACAAAGTTCCCCAGACCCTCATGTTGTTATTGGAGACTTCAATGCTCATCGTCCTTACTGGGGAAGTGCCGCAATGAACTGTCGGGGTAGGAACTTGATGGACTTCATAGACACTGAAGGTCTGGCTGTCATCAACGATGGATCTCCAACTTACATCCGCGGCACTACCTACGCGAGTTGCTTAGACCTCACTATTGTATCTCAGAGCCTCCTGCCCTTAGTCAACTGGTGCTTGAACATAGAAACGCATGGGAGCGATCACATACCAACATATGTGCAGATGAAGTGGTTTGTGCAATCAACCGCATCTGCTGTACGCTGCACTGATTGGTCCACATTCTCTACATCTGTCGAAGAGTACTGCGGAGACATCACTTCACCATCTGATATAGAATACATTATTGTATCATCAGTGCAGAAGACAACTAAGTTCATCAGTGCACCTACATCCAGAACGGTGATTGATATTGAATATGAACGGCTCCGAGCGATCCGTCGTAGAGCGGAAAGGAAGGTTAGGCGAACTCAATCGTCATTAGACCTTGTCTTATGTCGACGAGCTCAACGAAAAATACGGCGTCACCTTCAAAAAATGGGAAAACAACGGTGGAGGACCTTCTGTACGTCTCTGGATCCTCGAAAGCCACTTTCTAGGATCTGGCAGATAGTACGAAGCCTTCGTGCCCCTCCTCAGAAAAACATCCTTTCCGTGCTCTAGCACTTCACCAATGTCTGACGGAAGTGCAGGTTGCCGAAGACTTCTGTAAGAGAGTCACCCGTACCGATGTTTCAGCATGTGCAATATTGGATCGACCCGTGCTACCTCCTAAAGATGATCGTCTTGACCTTCCTTTCACGATGCCGGAATTGGAAGCTGCACTTGCTGCGTCGAGACGAACTTCTGCCCCTGGACCTGACCGTATTTCGTATACTGCTCTGTGCCACCTTGGGATGGAAGGTCAGAAAATCCTGCTGTCATACTATAACGCCACGTGGTCATCCAGTACAGTCCCGAAGCAGTGGAAAACCAGCCGTTTGGTGGCCCTCCAAAAGCCAGGAAAATCGCCTTACGAAATGTCATCTTACCGGCCAGTAGCTTTAGCTAGCTGTGTCGGTAAGGTGATGGAACAGATGGTGCTCACTAGATTAGAATGGTTCATGGAAAAGAATGAGCTTTATTCTGAAATGATGACCGGATTTAGACGTGGCCGGTCTGCAATAGATGGGGTCATTGATCTCGTGTCCACGATCGAACACGAAAAAAAGCGACACCGACTTGTAGGAGCAGTTTTCTTAGACATAAAAGGAGCTTATGACAATGTACTGCACGAAGCCATTCTTGATGCCCTCAGTAATTTAGGCATCGGCGGCCGTCTCTACATGTGGATTGAAAATTACCTAGATGGTCGTACAGTCTTCATGTCCACGAATGATGGCGAAACAAGACACGCTGTGGTCCGTTGAGTGCCTCAAGGAGGAGTTCTCAGCCCGACTCTTTTCAATGTTGCCCTTACTGGCCTTGCGGAAATAATTCCTGATACAGTACGCATCAGTACCTACGCAGACGACATATGCATATGGGCATCCGTAGTCACGCGACCGCAAATTCATGCCAGATTGCAGCGAGCTGTTTCTTTAACGTCTCAGTACCTGCAGTGCCAAGGACTGCAACTGGCCCCAGACAAGTGCGCTGCGATAGCGTTCACACGGGAGCTTATGTGTTGGTATCCAATTACGATCAATGGAAATGCCATCCCATATGTCAACCACCACAAATACCTCGGCGTTGTCATTGACCGCGGTGTTTCATGGTCGAAACATGTGGCAATGTTAAAGAAAAGATTAACTGGGCTTGCTCAAGTTTTTCGCTTTCTGGCCAGTATGAAATGGGGTCCATCTGAGCATTCGCTACTCCGGCTGTATCAGGCTCTCTACGTCGGATACATTCGGTATAGCCTGCCAGTTTGATCAAGTATGAGCCCGTCATGTTTGCGTACGCTGGAAAGTGCCCAGACACAGATGCTGAAAACATGTCTCGGTGTTCCACGTTGCACCTCAACCCACGGAACAATTGAGGAGGCTCGCGTCACCCCTTTACCTGTCTATCTACGATACGAACCTCTTCGAGTATTCCTGCGATTGCTTTGCCGTCATGGACGCCACCCGTTATCGACACTACCCGATATACGGCCGGGCTCCACTTATTCAAGAGCCGTTAAATGCCAAGAATCTGCCGTACCAGCATACTTTGCCCCGGCTGACCTTCCACATATGCCCCCATAGGTAATGTCCAAAATACCGGTACGTCTATCTATTCCCGGAATTTCTAAAAAATCGCGAATACCTACCGTCGGCCTCAGACATTTAACACTTGAATATATGTCGAAAGAATATGACTCCTCGGTGAGCGTGTATACAGACGGATCGGTCTCGTCGTATGCGTCTGGTGCGGCTTTCGTCGTGCCTGCGCATCAAGGCATTCGACGGTTTCATCTGCATAACAAGACGACTACAACATCTACGGAACTAGTGGCAATAAGAGAGGCCGTTCAATACATTGCACGACAGCCTCCTCAAATATGGACAGTCTTCAGTGACGCAAAATCGGCTCTTCAACTACTTAGAGTGGTGTTGAAAGAAAGCGCTTACAGAGTGTTGGCTCTTCAAACTGCCGAGCTCTACACTTTAGCGCAAGAAAACGGCCACCACATCACATTTCAGTGGATTCCCAGTCACTGTGGTATACAGGGCAACGAACTGGCCGACGCCGAAGCGAAGAAAGTACTCGAAGAACAAGAGTCACTGCTTTCAATTCCTTTTTCAAGAGCGGACGCCAACTGTCTCCTCTCCAGTGTCATTCGAAAATTGACAGCAAAGCACTGGGACAATCCGGATAATCGCCACAGACGACTCCAGAGATTGGACCCTACCATGAATTTTAGGCTACCACCGAAAATTCAACGAAGCTGTGCCAGTCTTCTGCACATATTAAGGCTGGGGGTAGCGTTTACGTGCGGATACGGGCACCTCATGCGACGCACCAAGTCTCCACACTGTGAGGTGTGCAATGTGACTGAGACTACAGGTCATGTGCTTTGTGACTGCCCTAAGTACGTGGAAGAGCGTGAAAGGTTGGGCAACGACCTTACGCGTCTCGACAGCGCACCGTTGTCGGAGGACGTTATTTTAGGCCCTTGGCCAGATGCTCAATCGAGTTTCAAGGCCATCCAGGTATTACTGAACTCTTTAAAAATTACGGGCTTGGATTGCAGACTTTGAGCATGCCAAATTGCTTGCCATATGTTCTATATCTTCCTTCTATACCGTTATCGTCACCCATAATGAACCTCTTTCTTCCCTCTTTCTTTCCCTCTTTTCCTTCTTCCAATGCCGAGTAGCTGTATAGAGGAATATACCTCAGGCCGACCTCTCGTCATTTCGTATCATTAAACTTCTCTCTCTCTCTCTCTCTCTCTCGAGGCGGCGCTTGGTGTACTGGTATCACCAGAGAGGCACCGGACGATGTTGCAGATTTCGGTATCCTTTTATGGTGCAGCTCGGAGATCGAGTACTGCAAATGCCGGTGCAGAGGAGTTAGTAACGACAGGTTTGCGTGAAAAGTAGTCGGCATTTTGGTGACAAGAACCACTGTGATGAACGACCGTGAAGCTCTAGTTTTGAAGTTTGAGGGCCCACCTGTCAAGTTTGGCATTTGGCCCCCCTCCCCCCTTTCTTTGTTTGGAGCCAGCACACTGCAACGTTGTCAGTAACAATAGTAAAATGATTGCCGTAGACGTAAGGCCGAAACTTCTCAATGACCCAGATTACCGCGAGGCACTCAAGTTCTGAACCGTGGTACCGACTCTCTGGTTCACTGAGGCGGCGACTGCATAGGCAACGGGCTTCCCGTTCCCTTCGGAGTCGGATTGTACATATAAGAACCGCCCCAAAGCCAAGACCACTGGCGTCAGTGTGGATGATGCTAGGGACGTCCTCTTGATAGTGTGTGAGCGTCGGTGGAGCCCTCAGGGCCACTTTAATGTTCTGGAAAGCTGATTCCTGGTCGGGGCCCCAATGCCACTCCTGATTTTTCTTCAGAAGTTCATTCAGAGGTGCAGCGCGAGCGGCGAAGCCAGGGACGAAACGGCGGAAGTAAGAAGCGAAGCCCAAAAACGTTCAAATTGTTTGGCCAGTGTAGGAGGCGAAATGCTTGCTAAAGCTTGTAGCTTCGAAGGGTCGGGGCTGATGCCGTGTGCGCTCCCAACATGACCCAAGTAGGTAACATTTGAATAGCCGAAGAAACACTTTGAATGCTATGCAGAGCCCACCATAATCTAGAGCGCGCAAGACGAGCTCAAAACGCCGTTGGTGTTCGGACAACGTGGGAGCGTAAACGATATGTCGTCCAAATGCACCAACGTCATCGACCACTTCAAGTGTCCAAGGACTCAGTCCATTGGTCGTTCGAACGTTGCAGATACATTGGAGAGCCCAAAAGGAATGCGGTTAAAATGGTACAGGCCGTCAGGAGAGATAAAAGCAGTCTTCTCCGCGTCGTTCGCGTCGAGCCCGACCTGCCAGTAGCCGGAGAGGAGGTCGAGTGTAGAGAAAAATCTGGCAGCGCGTGAAGCCGATTCTAGGCGTCATCGAGGCGGGGAAGAGGGTATACATCCGGCTTGGTAATGTTGTTTAGGCGGTGATACTGCGATATTCTACGCAAAATCGCGCAGTGCCGTCCTTCTTTCTCACGAGCACTACTGCCCAGGTAGCACAAAAGAGATACGTAACGTTTCCGTAGCGTTTATCCAAGACGATAAAAACGGGTTAAAGAAGACACGAATGAGAGAACTTCGGCGGGAAAACGTCCTATATCTCTGCTAATGTCCGGCTTAATTACTTTCTTGAGACGATCTAGAACAGGTCTGCAAGACGTATTCGAAAAGCTGGTCTAGAAATAGGATTGGGAAAGACACAAGTAATCCCTTGGCCAAAACTATTCGTAACCAATTTCTAAACGTTTTTAGGGCGTTATCAAAAAGCTGGTCTAGAAGCGGTCTTGAAAGGTTTACGATCATCTGAAGCTAATTCTCGCGGGTGACGGGCGCGATCAGACATCGTTGTTCAAAACATGCGTTTAGTTTCGCCTCACGCGACAGGCCTATGCCGCGCAGACGTCGTCAGCCGCACCCGTTGGCACGGCCTAGGCCAATCGCGTGAGGTGAAACTGATCGGGCGTTTCGAACAACCATCTCCAATCGGACCCCAGATGAGTAGAAGCGTCGGTGTTGACTGTAAGAGCCATGGCGCAGTGCCAAGCACTGTTCCCCGCATGGCCGGCGCATCCTCTACCAAGTCGCACGAAAATGAGCCTGCTAGGAATAATAAATCCTTAATACCGCCTTTAGTAAGCTACGATGCTTACAACCACAATGGGAATGACATCCTGCAAAGAACAAATGGCCACGTCTTGGCAGGTGGCCAGACCAAGCCCTTCATGCCAAGAGTGCATGAAATGAGAACATTGTGACAAAGCAAAAAGACTTTATTAAAATGTAATGCTTATGCAAGGTTCGAACAAACTGTGTGAGAAATGCAAATAGAAGTAAAAGTACATCAACAATGACAAAAGTCGCAGAAAGGATTCGTAATGAACTCGAAAGTGAACATTCACTAGCACATAAACAAAATTCCAAGTACACATACAAAAATGAACAGAAAAACCTGGAGTGTACTAAAGTGTCTAATTTATCATAGTAAAGTACACGTGCTATTAGATGGACTAGAGTTATGCAGAAGTGACATCGGAGCGAATGGAAGAAGTAGACTGAAAAATGCAAGAGTATGAACCGGATGGTAACTGCCTCCAAGCAATGTTACCAATCAGCTAGAAGCTTGAAAAGAGCCCAAAAAGAAATACCACCGCATACCATCATAAAACGATCCTGTGACAGAAATAAAAGAAAATGGGAACAATGCAAAATTGGAAATATTGCCTTTAGGATATATCAAAGAAGGTAATGGCGAGAAAAAATAACCATACAACAAAAAAGCAATAAAGTGAAATTAGTGCAGAATACTTAAACGTGTAACAAGTGTAACAAGTGAACACTACTGTAGTACAGCGAACGATGAGACAGTAATGCTGCATCTTGCCACTCCAGAACGTGAGAAATGAATATGCAAGCCTCATATCGGAAACTTACATAAACATGGAAATAAACTGGAATGCACTGGAAGCTGCATTTGTCTAACAAAGGAAGCAATGGTCATAATAAATAGTAAGTGTTTTATCTAAAAAGCCCTTTACAAGAGGCAAAGTTGTACCTCTCTGGCAAAAACAAAGTTGCAACGAATAATTTGCAAACCAGCAAATACATTATATAGCACAATGACATGTCACACTTTGCGCACATCTCCAGTCTCCTAAAGTAAAAAAAAAGCACACTGAATGAGAAAAACGTTTAACACATGTAGCCCAGAGCAAATTCTTTGCCAGTTCACTCACATTTTCACATCCAAAAACATTTGCCACAAAGTCCAGGCACAGCTCCACTGATGTTTACCAATTCACCCCCACTTTCACGTCCAAAAATATTTGGCACATAGTCCAGGCAGAGCTTCATAGATAAACAGCTTGAGAGCACCCTACTGATTATTGTGCAGTCCCGCTGCTGGAAATAGAACTGCCGCACATGCTGGTAGTGGTTTCAATGTAGACACACTTGCTGCCCTGGACATGTATGCTCAGATATCTGCACTGGTGCTCCATTTTGTCGAAGTAGACACATTGATGCACTGCGCTGGTGATTGAAATGTTTTGAATGCACAAGTATTGGCTTCACCAGAAAGATTTGCCCACATACCACCACTGGCATATTATGCACTTGCTCTTCACTCAGTAGCATTGAACTTAAAGTGTTCCCTATGTGGGAGCCATGTGTAAAACCGGTGTCACACGACCACTCTCGATCGCGATCAAGCCCGATCCGGATCGAAATTATCGACGCGACTGGCTCACTCTCGTAGCTTGCGCAGAGGAGCCAATCACGACCGAGAAATTTGATTTGTAACGGACTGGATAGCGGCTAAAAGAGGCCCGTGTGAAACCGGTATTAAATAATGCACAGACGTACGCTAGGAAAATGTGTTGCACAAGGACAAAGAACTGCGACATGCCCTGTTGTGCGAAGCGTGCGAACAGAACACATGTATATATATATAAAAATAAACTGCGAGAGCGCTTCGCGAACTCCATGCGCACACATGGCACCCGCACGAACTCGGCAGGCCGCCGTAAAGCTCGAAGGGCGCGCAGCGTACATTCCGACACATGTCCCAAACTGCAAACAATCGTACTACCTAAAGCATGCAAGTTATTTTATACTAAGGGCATACTCGACTCACGTATGCAGTATCCACAAGCGAGTTATGCAGCGTACATGCTGTATCCATTCGCCAAATAGTAAAATTGATAACAAGCACAAAGCGACAAGGGACTCAATACATTACTCCCATTTGAGGCGTCAAATAAAATCGAATTTGGCCGTTTCATATATTGGACACAATATATGGACACATGTGGTACCCGGTAATACCATGAAATACCCATCACATGGGTAAAGGGGGCGAAAACACAATCGAGAACCTGAAGCGCAAGCGATAAAAGCACGGTATGGTGCACGCAAAATTCTGTCAGTGCGCTGTAGCGCGAGAGAAGAAAATAGGGCGAGCACTTGACCTCACCTTTTTGGATACCGCACTAGTACTGAATCATTAAAAAAAAGCATGTTTGAACCAGTTTCCTTGTCTGCAACACTCTTGATAAACGGGAGCCTAAAATACCACGATGACGGCTCTATTGCGGAGATCGGCAAGGTGCGCACAGACAGAAATTTTGCTGCCTTTCTTCGCATTATGCAAAATGCTTTCTTGTTAGGATCACGCATAGCGGCCGATCGCGACGCTAGGGACACACAGGCACGATTTCGTCCCTCGAACTTTCGTCCTTATACTGCCCTTAACGCCTTAATTACAGCGTCAGTGAAAAGGCGCCTCACATAACATGACAATGAACTTGAAGAGCTGATTAGTGCCCTCCACTCCGCGCCCTCCAATTGAAAACACTACTGATTTCCAAATTAAACTACACAAACAGATCGCACAACCCAAACTAATCACAGAACGTCGTTTTCTTGACGGCAAAACCCTGTAACACTTACATGACAAAGGGCAGCGGCAGCACATTCAGAACAGCCGCTATCATACCACAGCGCAATGCAAGTGCGATAACGCTATTCTGCCCGGCTCAAACAGATCGCACAACCCAAACTAATCACAGAATGTCCTTTTCTTGACAGCAAAGCACTGCAACGCTTACATGACAAAGGGCAGCGGCAGCACATTCAGAACAGTCGCAAACAGACCATAGTGTCATGCGAGTGCGATAACGCAACTATGCCAGGCTTCACGAATAACGTGGCCGCCTTGGTCACATAACAATTGAAAACACTACTGATTTCCAAATTAAAACCACACAAACATATCGCACAACCCAAACTGATCACAGAATATCGTTTTCTTGACAGCAAAACACTGCAACACTTACATAGCAAAGGGCAGCGGCAGCACATTCACAACAGCCGCAAACACACCACAGCGCAATGCGGGTGCGGTGACGCGACGACGCCATGACGACGCGACTATGCCCGGCTCGCCCGGCTGCCCGGCATCACGAATCACGTGGCCACCTTGGTCACATGATTTGACGACGGTATCGCCACCTTGCGCAAGGTTGGATCGCGTTGATGGGTTGTTGAATATTGTAGAAGCCGCTAAAGAGGCTGACGCGCCGTGGCGGTGGCGCCTTGAGTCGTTTTCAAAACGTATTTACCCCTCGTTTTTAAGCTGCCTGGCTTCCAACGTTATCAATACGTATTCACCCCTCGTTTTTAAGCTATCTTGTTTGGAACGTCTTTGATGCGTCGATTTTGGTCAAAAATCCGTTTCAGACGTTGAATCCCTTAATACGACGCTTTCAAGACTTTGTGTGCTACCTGGGTGGGGACGACCAAGGACTGAACGAGTGAGATATGATGCCACGCTGTAACATATCTTTCACTTTTGTAATTTCAGAGCGTTCAGAAGCAGAAACTCGACGAGGGTTGTGTCGAACGGGTGCATAGGCGCCAGTGTCGATTTTGTGACGAACAAGAGAAGCACAGCCAAGTTCGCTCTGTGATAGCGCAAAACACTTTAACATTTCACCAGAAATGCTTGAATATCGGACCTCTTGGATGACGTTAGGTTCGGGCCGAAATGGAGCAAATTCAAGTCGACGGAATCATCGTCACTCTCTAGAGAAGTACAGTGCTGTTCTGTTGCGAGGACGGAGCTGGGCTGAATGGCTGCCCCGGATGCCAACACAGTTCCAAAGAGTAGGCGCAGTGGGCTGTCTGATAGGTTGAACATCAGGACAGCAAATGCAGAAGAGCAGCGCAGTAAAGAGCTTGTGACGGCAAATTCATTGCCCGGTCGCGAGCAGATAGTGCAGTCAACAAGGACATCCGCATGTAAGCATGCGTACATGTCGCAACAAACGAGTACCCACGCAGCAGAAAACAAGGGTATAGTTACTGTAGATGTTGCCAGCGCAGAAAAAGGAAGCGGTGGTGGTGGGCGAACATGTTCATTTTTTGCGGGGATTCGGTAGAAGCACGATCGTTAGCGCACATATCCATGTTGAGAGCGCGCGTACTCGTACGTAAGTAAGCTGAATACTTACGCAATGACGAAGTCCCTCCCAAATGACTCATTCGATCAACCAATAGCTTTCAGTCCCCAGCAGCTACGGAGCACCTGACCAATGCGGCGGTCAGGCCTGTAAGGCAGCAGAGGGTGCTAAGAATCTCTGAACCCGGACAGGCCGCCACTGGAAACAGACCTTGGTAACCTTCAACACCCGAACTCTGTCGAGTGAGGCCAGCTTAGCAGGACTCTTTGAGGAACTATCAGGCATTGTTTGGGATATCATTGGCCTTAGTGAGATTAGAAGAACTGGTGAGGATTATACAGTGCTAACGGCCATGTCCTCTGCTATAGATGTCTCCCAGATAAGAAGCAATACGGGGTAGGATTCCTAATTCATAAGGACATAGCGGGCAACATTGACGAATGCTACAGCATTAATGAGAAGGTAGCAGTAGCCGTAATCAAACTTAATAAGATGCATAGATTAAAGAAAGTACAAGCCTACGCTCCAACATCCAGTCATGATGATGATGAAGTAGATCAGTTTTATGAAGATGTTGAATTAGCTATAAGAAAAGTGCAAACTCAGTATACTGTAGTCATCGGCGACTTTTATCCAAAAGTGGGCAAAAAGGCCGGCTGCTGAACAAGAAATTTGCAATTACAGCATCGATTCTAGGAACGCTAGTGGAGAGGTGCTGGTAGAATTCGTGGAAAGGAATAAGCAGCGAATAATGAACACTTTCTTCAGGAAGCGTAGCAACAGAAAGTGGACCTGGAAAAGCTCTAATGGTGAAACAAGAAATGAAACAGATTTCATACTTTCTACCGATTCCACACAGTGAAGGATGTTGAAGTGCTATGTAGAGTAAAATGCAGTGATCATAGGTTAGTGAGGTCTATAATTCAATTTGGAGAGAGAAAGAGTAAAATTGGTCAGGAAGAAACAGGCCAACCTAGACGCAGTAAGGGTAAAAGCAGACCAATTCAGGCTGGTACTTGCAAACAAATAGGCAGTCTTAGAACAGAGAGATGAAGATGACATAGAGGTAATGAATGAAACATTAACTAGGCTGGCTTCAGAGGCTGCAATTGAAGTGGGAGGTAAGGCACCAAGGCAACCAATAGGCAAGCTCTCCCAAGTAACAAATAACCGTATAAAGAAGCGAGAAAGAATGAAAATGTCCAACACAAGAGATGAGATAGAATTCGCGGAACTGTCAAAACTGGTCAACAAGGAGAAAATAAGGGATATTCGAAATTATAACGTGAGAAAGACTGAAGAAGCCGTAAAAAATGAACGCAGCCTGAAACCAGTGAAAACGAAACTTGGCATAGGACAAACCAAGATATATGCACTGAAAGATAAGCAGGGTAAAATCATCAGCAATCTCGAAGGTATAGTAAAAGCAGCGGAAGAATTCTATACTTACCTGTACAGTACCCAGAGGACTCAGGATAATTCCATGCGAAACAGTAATGAACAGGTTGCAGTGACTCCTTCTATAACTAGCGACGAGGTCAGAAGTGCCTTGCAACACATGAAACTGGGAAAATCGGCAGGAGAAGATGGAATAACAGTTGATTGAATCAAAGATAGAAGAGACATGATGCTTTAAACTGGTGGCTCTCTATACGAACTGTCTATCGACTTCAACGGTCCCAGAGAACTGGAAGAATGTACACATTATACTAATACACAAAAAGGGAGACGTTAAAGAATTGAAAAATTATAAGTCCATTAGCTTGCTCCTAGTATTACATAAAATATTCACCAAGACAATTTACAATAGAATAAGGGCAACACTGGACTTCAGTCAACTAAGGGAACAGGCTGGCTTCAGGAAGGGATACTCTAAATGGATCACATCCATGTCATTAATCAGGTTATCGAGAAATCCGCAGAGTAAAATAAGCCTCTCTATAAGGCTTTCATAGATTACGAAAAGGCATTTGATTCAGTAGAGATGCCAGCAGTCATAGAGGCATTACGTAATCAAGAAGTACAGACTGCTTACGTAAATATCCTGGAAAATATCTACAGAGATTCCACAGCTACCTTAATTCTCCACAAGAAAAGCAGGACGGTAGATATAAAGAAAGGGGTCAGACAAGAAGACACGATCTATCCAATGCTATTCACTGCGTGCTTGGAAAAAGTATTCAAGCTCTTAATCTGGGAAGGCTTAGGAGTAAGGACCAACGGCGAATATCTCTGCAACCTTCGGTTTGCAGATGACATTGTCCTGTTCAGCAACACTGCAGACGAGTTATAACAAATGATTGAAGACCTTAACAGAGAGAGTGCAAGAGTGGGGTTGAAGATTAATATGCAGAAGACAAAGATAATTATGAATAGCCGGGCAAGGAAGCAAGAGTTCAGGATCGCCACTCAGCCTCTAGAGTCTGTGAAGGAGTACGTTTACCTAGGTCTCTTACTCTCAGGGAACCCTGATCATGCGAAGGAAATTCACATAATAAAAATGGGTTGGAGCGCATACGGCGACATCGTCAGCTCCTGACTGGAAGCTTACCATTATCATTGAAAAGAAAGGTGTACAATCAGTGCATTTTACCGGTGCTAACATATGGGGCAGAAACTTGGAGACTGACAAAGAAGCTTGAGAACAAGTTAAGGACCGCGCAAAGAGTGATGGAACGAAGAATGATAGGCATATCGTTAAGAGGCAGAAAGATAGCCGTTTGGATCGGTGAGCAGGCGGGTATAACCGATATTCTAATTGACATTAAGATAAAAAAATGGAGCTGGGCAGGTCATGTAATGTGTAGGTTAGATAGCCGGTGGACCATTAGAGTTAAAGAATGGGTGCCAAGAGAAGGGAAGCGCAGTCGAGGACGGCAGAAGACTACGTGGGGCGATGAAATTGGGAAATTCGCGGGCGCTAGTTGGAATCAGTTGGCACAAGACAGGGTTAATTAGATCGCAGGGAGAGGCCTTCGTCCTGCAGTGGACATAAAATAGGCTGATGATGATGATGATGATATGAAGTGACATTGCTCAGAAAGGAGCGAGCTCCTGCGGCCGCGTGGCTGGCCAGCTTAAAAACAGATGCACACACGAGGACAGCACGTTATTCGCGACTGTGTTGGCTGCCAAGTCAGGTGCCGGATCGTGAGGGAGCAGTCCTATTATGCACCCGGCGTGATTAAATTCCATGCGTACGCCCAGTGTTAAGCACCATCTGCAGCCCAAAATTAAGGGTGCGCAGAGGTTTTGCACCAGAATGAATTGGGCACTTACACTTTTTCCGAAAGCAGTCACAGTGATCGAGATTTCTCCTAGGGATGGTAAACGAGTACCGTCATTTAGGAGGAGGCCGGCTAATGCGACCATAGCCGGCTTCAATGTCAGTGAATGGGAAGCAAATCTGGTGTCATGAAGTTAAAAGCTGCACCGGTGTCCACTAGGGCTTCAATATTTTTCGGTGGCTCACCTAGCTGGACTTCCAAATTGGGCATACATGTAAGCGGCCCAGTGACAGGAGAGGGATTTGACGACTGACGCGGTATCCTAGTTACCCTCGGTGGCCCGCGGTGAAGTTTTCCGACGAAAGGTACGTCGCATACAGTCTCAACTGTAATGACCGATCTCGTTGCATTGATAGTGGTGCATAGTCGTAGAGCTCTGACGGTATATGTCGGAGCGACTGGCTTGGCCTGCCGACACTTGTTGACTTGGAGAAGGGCAGGGGAGGGGCACTGCAGTGGAGCGTTCCATTATGTGAACCTCCAAGGCTAGAGCTAAGGCAGCGTGAACTGTAGATGGGCGGGCGAGGCGAACGAAGCGTTGAACGTTGCGGTCAATGATGGCGTCGATGAAGGCTTTGGTGGCAATGAAGTCGTTGGTAGAGTTCAGACAACCAGCCAAGGCCTTCCACGACAGGCGCTCGACATGAGCAGCGAGCTCTTGCCGGCTGTAGTGGCCCTGTTGCATTTGCTGTAATTCTGTAAGATGTAAGTGCTGAAGATGGGCATCACCATAGCGGGACTCGAGTGCCGAGACGGGACTTACGTGGTTGGACGGTCGGATGCCGGCAGAAACTCCAGAAATTCAGCGGCAGCAGAACGAAGCTGAGCCACGAGGATCTGAGCTTTGTGGTGAGGTGACCAGGAGTGGAGAGCAGCGACAGACTCAAACTGCATATGAAAAGCAGACCATGACGTGGTACCGTCCAAGGTAGGTTGACCTGGGAAGGATCCCTGACATTGCTTAGGGACGGAATTGGGAAATAGAGATCGAGGTGCCGAGACAGGTGGAGCTTTAGCAGTGGAAGTAGGCGACACGTGACTGGAAACACTTGTGGTGAGGTCGGCGATGCGACTCTCCATGGAAAACATACGCTGGACTAAACAGTTCTCAACGGAGAGCAGTTGCTGGTCAAGGCGTGCTTCAAAAGATTCCAGGAGAGCCGCTAAGTCGGGCGCAGGCTGACGGCGAGTGTAATCTGAATCGGCAGGGTGAATGTTTGAAGGTATCGTAATAGAGTCTGAAGCCTGAGATGGCGATGGTTGCGTAGTGGTGGCGAGGTCCATCCAGTTGAGTGTCCGATGACGGTGCCGGCATAGACTGCTGCACCGATGCGAGCGAAGGCATCGTACTGGAGAACGTCTTGCTACCGGTTAACATGACCGCTGCCACCAAAATGTAACGGGAGTTCGGCTCCTTGAACAGGTTCCAAGCGGTACACGACACACCCAAACCTCAGCCGTCCTAAAACCAACTATTCCCCTGACCCTCTGCTACTTGTTTTTGTCCTGAGTGGCTGTGGCACATGCCCACAGTGGGGGATTGGCCATGAATGGGGTCGTTAAATTAGGTGTATAAAGACAAGGGAGTTTACAATTTGAACGTTGGAGCTTAAAAAGTGAACTTTTTGAGCGTGGGGGAAAACAATCTGAAGAAAACCGTGTATGAAAAATATCTAATAATAGATAATAAATAAAAGAAAGCTATGGGGGGGGGGGAGGGAGGACGGTCAGCCTAACATGGTAATCGATTGGTTTCAATTAGGTAATTGTGGATTGCCAAGCGAACATTTCTGAGACCGAACCCAATAATGGAGGCTCCAAAGGATAGTATCACAGGCACTGATAAATTTAGGTCAATATTGGATTTCGACTCTATCCGTCTCTCTTCCTCTTCTTTCCTCTTCTTTCATGTATATATATATATATATATATATATATATATATATATATATATATATATATATATATATATATATATATATATAAAGTTAATTGTTAGTTTCGCAGCCGTTTCCCTGCGAGCAAGCGAGAGTATTTTTGTTCAAAGGGAAATTTCAAAAGGAAACTCTGGACACAAAAGGCGTCCCGCGCAGGTATAAATATAATGCATAATGTTGCGGCTTTGGGAAATAGTCGGATGCCGGCAATGAATCCACCAAGCCCATCGACGGCTACGTCAGGTTGTAGGAATGAAGGAAAAAGGGTTTATTAGCTTAGTTACACGGCTCCGGTTACGGAAGCCCACTCCATGCAGGAGCAAGTTAAGCGTGCGAGTTCACATCAGGACCCTCTGTCCCCACTGCTCGAAAAGTCTCCGCTTTTACTACCGTCGTCTTCCCTAGGCGAATGGACTAGAGAATCTGAAGACTGTCCAGCAGTAAATCACAATCGGCGAGTCCGTTGCGATACCCCGCCCATGCTTGCAACACTCCGCAGTAACGCCTCCTCAGAAGCTCGATGGTATGGAATATGCGGCAGGATAGCAATCTGCGAATCCAAGGTCGCCGTCGTTGTTCGGTAGCACTGGATGCCCCTCCCCCCACCCTTCATCCTTAGTTCAGGCTGTCAGGTAACTGGGGGGTGGTGGCTATTTGTGGACCCGTTACGAATCGGTGTCCACACTGTGTTGACATCTGGATAGGCGCTGATGAATGGGTGGGTGTTTGCCTAACGTCTAATTAGCGCCTTTGTGGTGTTGAGACGTAGCAATAATGAGTTCTCAGGAACTTGTTGCAACACAGAATGGTGAGCTTGTGCAGAGGAAATGATGATCGATACGAACCCCGAGGTGGCCGAGCAAGAGGCCATTGCGCTCGCCATGCAAGACGGTCGGAGAAAAAGGGTGTATAGCGATTCGAAAGTGGCCGTCAGTGCATTCCAGAAAGGCCGGGTAGCCCGGCAGGCAATTCAAATTCTGAAAGGCGCCAAACACGGCGACACCTCCATACACTCCATCCATTGGTTCCCTGCACACGTTGGGGTGATTGAATGGGTTACTCTGAACCTCAACGAGTCTGCCCACGAGGCTGCGCGTGGCTCTACCGACCGCGCTACCCTCGGATCGGGCGACACTCTCCCCGGACACAGAAACGCTCCTATAACGCACAATGAACTTACTAATAATAATATTTGGGGTTTTACGTGCCAAAACCACTTTCTGATTATGAGGCACGCCGTAGTGGAGGACTCCGGAAATTTTCACCACCTGGGGTTCTTTAACGTGCACCTAAATCTAAGCACACGGGTGTTTTCGCATTTCGCCCCCATCGAAATGCGGCCACCGTGGCCGGGATTCGATCCCGCGACCTCGTGCTCAGCAGCCCAACACCATAGCCACTGAGCAACCACGGCGGGTAATGAACTTACTAAATTCTTTTACTTAGAGAGAAGGGTTTTCCCGCCGTCTCACTCCAAGCTAAGCAGGCCGCAGGCGGTCACACTCAGACTCCTACAATCGAACTCCTACCCAAATCTGACGTCCCTTACAGCATATATCCCGAGATTTATCCGAATTGTTCTTGCGTGGCCTGTGGTGAGGTTGCTACTTTGCCTCATATGCTCTGGGAGTGCGGGTCGCTGGGCCCGAAGTTCACCAAGGAAGAGTGGGACGTGCTCCTGCGAAGTCCCGTCGTTGAGGACCAAATCCTGGCCGTCCAGCGCGCCCGCGATCGGACCGGCAGACTAGAGCTGTCAGTCCCGTCGTGGGATTAGCCGGGTGCGCGTTTTATCGCATTTTGCTGGACCAAATGATCACTCACTCACTCACTCACTCACTCACTCACTCACTCACTCACTCACTCACTCACTCACTCACTCACTCACTCACTCACTCACTCACTCACTCACTCACTCACTCACTCACTCACTCACTCACTCACTCACTCACTCACTCACTCACTCACTCACTGATAATCCTTTGTCAGTAACTGATTTTAGCAGAAAGAAAAGCAGATGACACATCTAACGTCAGCAAAGAGGGGACGAACAAGCGATCGCGAAGGGACAGAGCCAGTACGTAACTGTTAGCTACGAAACTGGACTTAATGAGCGAGTGAGAAATGAGTAAGGATTCTGAGTGCATTACAGAGTTGTGGAAAAGGACAGAATCTGAGAGTGAACTAGTGAGATTTCCTTTATTTAGAGACTTTTTAGAATATGGATTGAACAGCTTTTGCGGCCGAAATCTGGCTGCTCATTTTCTCTTTGGTATTAAATAGCACACAGACTACTAAGAAAGCAAAATCTCGAGCTATTGTACTAGTAGGTACGTCATAGATAATGCGCGTGCGCTACTGAATGAGTCAGTCCTACTGGAAAATGAGTGAGGGAGTACCTGGAAGGAACGAGGAAATTATCTCGTGACCGTTGTTAGTGAGGGACTTGGGTGCACGAGTAAATGACTGTTACATGAGGAATAAATCAGAGATCCGCGTGCGAACAAAGTATTTTAGTCAGCAATGTGTGAAAAAAATGGCGAGGAAGTAAAGGAGCGAGCGAGAATGCGCGAATGCGCTAGTGAGTGACAATTGAGTAAGAAACTTTTAGTGAGTTAGTGCGCTAACTCAGTAAGTTGTTTATTAGCATGCGTGCGTGAGTGCGTGATGTATGTAAAGTTTACGAATTTGTGCTCGTTCTACAATTTTACGAATGTTGCGCCATATTTTACGAAAGATAAATTATAATTGCAAAAAAGGTTTTAAAGGCGTTGATGGATGGGATGACGTCTTCTTGTGGCACTGCAAGACGCTATATACTATAGTGGAGTACTTGCTTAAATTTGAGCACGTTTATTCAATATGCTTCATGACGCAGGCGAAATCAGCAACAGCAATGTCGCTGAAGAAGGCAGTGCGAGCTCAAGACAATGTGTTGCTTGTCAGTCTCTGCTGTTGCAGGTTTGCTGCTGCTGTGTGCTGCCTTTGAAGTTTCATTTCATTTATTGCACCTTAAGCGCCCGGAGGCATTACATGAGGGGGCGCACACTGAATTCTCGATTACAATATAATAAAAAGCAACTGGTAACAAAATTAACAAAAGAAATAGAACAAATAAAAGTAGCGCACGGTATCACAAAAACCAGTTAACAACACGCTATGGCTGGCGTGTTTCGTATGGGAGCAGGTGGCGGGTTAATTGTTGGCGAAATTTTCCTCGATTTGAGCATGAAGCTATGCTGTTAGGAAGCGCGTTCCAGAAAGGGTATTGCATGAGGGAAGGAGTTATTCATTGCCGGTGTTCGGCCGCTTATGCGTGCAATGGGGCGTGCGTGGGCTAATTTGGAGGATGATTTGAGTGGCGGGTTTAGCAGTGCGTGCCTTGTATGCGACTGATAAAAGAAGGAATAAAGCAGGCAAAGACGAGCGATTATGCGACGTCATTCTAATGCTGGAAGGGAGAGGGTCTGTTTTATAGCAGTTATACTGATGAAAGGAGAATATTGAGATGTTATAAAACGTGCTGCACGGTTTTGTACTACTTCTATTTCATTGGCAAGATATGATTGCGATGTATGCCATGATGATGACGCGTTCTCGAGCTTTGGTCACGCGTATGTAAAGTATGCCAGTTTCTTATTGTCAGCGGATGCGCATTTAAAATTTCGACGTAGGTATACAAGTGTGCGTGATGTCTGAGGACAGATGGTGTTGATATGCGATACCCATGATAGTGATGGCGTTAAATGCATTCCTAGCTACTTATAAGTTTCGGTCTAGCTGGTAGGGGATGAATCAATGAAGTATGTGTGGTTTATCGAATTGCGTTTGTGCAAGAATGATATTTATTTGCATTCGGTAAGTTTAGGGGAATGAGCCATTGATTATACCACGGCGATATTATCTAAATCATGTTGCAGAGTAGTGAGGTCGTTTGAGTTATGAATAGAGTTGTAGATAACGCAGTCTCGGCGAAAATCGTAATTCTGATTTTTTTAGGTTAGCGGGAAGGCCGTTGATATAGATTAAAGATAACAGTGGTGATAAACCTGCACCTTGAGGAACGCCTGATGTTGCGCTAGCGAATTGAGAGTTACTGTTATTAGCAGTGGTAAACTGAACTCGACTTTTCAGAAGGAGTTCAAGCTAGCGGATTAGGTTTTGACTGATGCCAATGGAAGAAAGTTTAATGAGCAAATGATTGTGAGATACTCGATTGAAAGCCTTCGAAAATTCCAGGAATATGGCATCTATAGATGCATCTATCTGAAGGGCCTCATACATATAATGTAGCAAATCATGAGTGAATTTTGCCACTTGAATTTCGCAGGACCGGTGCTTGCGGAAACCAGATTGTAGCGGGTACAAGAAGTTAATCAATTCGAGAAGTGCCATTAAGTTAGAAGCAATTATGTTTCAAGCAATTTGGATGGGATACTAGTCACAGAAATTGGTCTGTAATTGGTGGAAAGTTCGTCTTTTCCAGTTTTAAATGTTGGGACAACTTATTTTCCGATCGTTGGGAACGATCGAGTTTTGCAGGGATTGGTTAAATATTAGGCACAGTATTTCACTAGATATTGTAGTGGTATCTTTTAGAAGCTTACTGTTAATGTCGCAGCCTGTTGATCATGCTATTTTAAGGCTTTCTATTAGTTTAGATATGCCTTCCAGGCTTAATTGAACATCAGTCATAGCTATGGAGCAGAAGTCCGGTATAGGTTTAAAGGTTAAACTCACCGGTAGCAGTGAAAAGAGACGACAAGTGATTATTCAGTGCTGTTGCGCACTGATCAGGTTTGATGGGCTCACGATCCTCGTTTATGAGTTGAATTTTGTTTGCTGGGGCTTTGGTCGAAATAATACTCCAGAATTTCTTAGGGTTCCTATGCAGTATTGCGAGTAAATCAGAAGAACAAAAATCCAGCTTTTTCTTGGTCGGAATCCTTGAGGTACTGTTTCGCGCACTGGCAGTAACGTTCCCATGATTCGGGGAAATTGTTTGTCCTAGCTGATCTGTAGAGGCGTTTTTCCTGTTCAGGAGGATTTTTAAGCGTTTGTTAAACGGGTGATTTTTGACACTTTTCTCAAGGATTGTAGGTATATACTTATTTTTTTATGATTATCATAGCGTTTTTATAACGTTCCCAGTTGGTCTTGACGCTACGTGTTTGATATGCGCTCTGAAATTCTTTTAAAAAGCGTTCCAGTTTTTCCTTTAAGAGATCGTAATTGCCTTTACTATAGCCGCAGATTAGTTTCTTTGGTGGGGACTTTCCCTTTTCTGTTACCGTGAGAATTATATGTAGAAAACTGATCACTAAGCCCTGGTAGAGCCTTGATACTAGATATATCATTAGGGCAAGTTGTTAGCGAAAGAAAAATTAAATTATGGGGTTTTATGTGCCAAAACCACGGTCTGATTATGAGGCACGCCGTAGTGGGGGACTCCGGAATAATTTGGACCACCTGGTGTTCTTTAACGTGCACCTAAACCTAAGTACACAGGTGTTTTCGTATTTCGCCCCCACTGAAATGCGGCCACTGTGGCCGTGATGTAAGTTGTTAGTAAAAGATCGGACGTGTTGTCGCCTCTAGTGGGACATGTTACAACCAGGTGAAGTTTGAAATCCAATGCTAAGTCAAGGAACTGTTTAGATTCGCTATATGGGGATCTGTGGGACACTGATAGAAGAGGCCAATTAATGTGTGAGTAATTGAAATCCCCGAAGGAGAAAATAGCGGAGTCGGGGAACGTCTCTTTTATGTTGTCCAACGCGTCACGGACTTTATCGCAGAAAAGTGGGTAGCTGTCTGGCGGTCTATAGCAGATTCCAAAGTTAGACTTCAGGGGTGAATAATGCACACATATCCATGTATGCTCAAGGTTGTTGTCGTGAGAAATGAGGGAATACTATGAGTTATTTTTGATAGCTATTAGTACGCCACCTTTTCTCCTGCCAATTATGTTAAGGTTGTTTAACAAGAAGTCTGCAGATAGAACTTCGCTATCTTCGATGTCGTCATTCATCCATGTTTCAGTGAGCAGAATAATATCAGCGTCTATATCGCCGACATAGTTGCAGAGGTGATCGCAGTTAGGTGCGACACTTCGTATGTAAGTTACCGCAATGTTAAGAAAAAAATATGCGGATCCAATGCACTGTGGGAATCGATCTAAGCGAAAGCTTTGTATGCTGTTTGCTTTTATTGATGATAATTAGAGGTGATGTTGAGGGCGAATGTGTAACTTCTTCAGCATTTAGTTCAATACGAGAGTGGCGAGTTGACGTTAAACGTTACCTTTCGTGCACCACTGCTGTTTGTCTGCGTAGTATACAGGACACACAGGGAAACGCATTTGCTCGAGACGTGGTTGTGAGTCAATTTTCATCACCTCTGAGAGGGTTGAGCATTATCATTGCCTCACACGGCACATCGCATCCTGGCAGAAGTGTGGAGGAACTGAATTATGGGGCTGTGCGTAATTCAAGTAACTATTATAGTTGTGTGTATACATTGTATACATACATTCGCACCTGGTCTGCACCACGTTTCGCTGCGTAGCGAAGGCACTGCTGCTCCGCGCGACGCTTCTTTTCTGCCTTGGTGTCCTCGACGCTGAGTGCACGCTTTGGAGTCATATTGCTGGCACGTGTTTAGGTGCTCCTTCTGCATACGTGGCCAGCACACTGTTGAGACGCCAGTTTAAAGCGCTCTCTTCAGGCTATGGACGATTGTAATGTTTACACTATCACAGCCCAGCACGCGACCTCCATAGCCCAGCACTTGTATTTTTGTCGCATAGGAAAGCAAGCTCAGCACGTGCTCAGCAATGTGAAACGCTGCCACGGCCGCGCCGGCCGGGTTATGACGATGATGAAATGTAGCTGGCCCCTTTGCATCGGGCTGGCAAATCGAATATACCCGAGCCAAAGAATGCGCGGGTGGATGGATGGATGGATTGATGGATGGATGGATGTTATGAGCGTCCCTTTTGAAACGGGGAGATGGGTTGCGCCATCAAGCTCTTGCTATTATATTGCCTAATGTCCTACCTAGGTTAAAAAAGAAAAAAAGAAAGAGAAGAAAAAAAAACACGATGAATTCCCATAACCAAATCTTCTGGCCCCTTATTGTGAACTTTGTTTTTGCCCGTCTCCGTTTGTTTTTGTACGTGTTCGCGGATGCGAGCGCCATCTGGTAGTGTTGCAAGAAACATAGCAGTGCGCGCGAGCATGGATGGATGGATGGATGTTATGAGCATCCCCTTTGGAACGGGGCGGTGGGTTGCACCACCAAGCTCTTGCTACTATACTGCGTAATATCCGACCTAGGTTAAACAATGAGAAAAAAGAAAAAAAACACTATGGACAACCACACCCAAATTTTCCGATCCCCTATTGCGAACTGTGCTTTTGTACACCTCCGTCTTTTGTCGTTTCCCTACTTTTCTTCCACCAATCCTCCAATTGCCTCTTACTAATGTCTATTGCGGACATGTTTGCTTTACTACTGCTGCCGCTGAACCCAAGGGCTTCAAGGAGGCCAGTGGTGCCTAAATCGACCGCTGGGTACACGTCATCACATTATAATAAAACATGCTACGTCGTTTCCCTAGCTTTACCGCAACAAGCACATGCTTCTTCTTCCTTCTTATACCTCGCTTTATAGGTGCGTGTTCTAAGGCATCCCGATCTCGCTTCGAAAAGTAATGCGCTTCCCTTTGAGTTATCATAAATGGTTTCTTTCCTGATTTCCTTTTTTCCTCTTAAGTAGTTAGTCATGGCAGGTGTCTTTTCCATTGCTGCCACCCATGAGATTAATTCAGCCTCTCTGACTTTTCGCTTGACCTTCTTTGTTGCTGTGTTGCCCACCCTACAGGCCGCATACATGCTGGTAAGCTTCCTGGTTCTTTTCCTCCACTGTGAATCAATGTTTTTCCTGTACAGATACCTGAACACTCTCCCAGCCCATTTACTTTCTTCTATATTCCTCAGCCGTTCTTCATACTCAATTTTACTGCGAGCTTCCCTCACTTCAAAACTAGTCCAGCACATATCACCCTGCACACCTTCATTTGTAGTCTTCCCGTGAGCGCCGGCCAATGCGAGGCGACCCACTGACCTTTGGTACGTTCCCGTCGAGTCATGACTGTACCCCTGATTTAAAGCGAACAACCGCATTTCCAAAAGTAAGTCCTGGAACCATTACACCTTTCCACATACCTCGGAGGACCTCGTACGTATTGTATCCCCATAGCGCTCTGTGCTTCATTATGGCTGCATTTCTCTTCCCCTTTAATGTTATGGTTTTTTCCCGTGTTTTCATATATTCATTGCCTTCGTTTATCCATATACCAAGGTATTTATACTCTGTTACCCGAGGTATTTCTCGGCCCTGTATCTCCACTGTCTGTTCACTGTTTTCATTGAATACCATAACACCTGATCTTCTAAAACTAAATTTCAAACCTAAATTATTGCCTTCCTGTCCACAGATATTAGCCAGACGTTGCAAATCACTTTGCTTGTTAGCTAGCAACACAATGTCGTCCGCATAAAATAAACCTGTGAGTTGCTGCTCTATTACTGTACCCGCTTGTTTGTATGAGAGATTAAACCCGATATTACTTCTTTCTAGCACCCTCTCCATCCTCACCATGTACATCATAAACAGCAGCAGAGATAAAGGGCACCCCTGCCTCAATCCCTTGTTGATATGAATTTTGTCTTCGCTCCTCATCCCTTCCCTTTCAACACAAACGGTATTTTCTAGGTAAATCTCTCTCAAAAGCTGTAGACAATCTTTACCTAAGCCTTCCCCTTCCAGGATATCCCACAAAATGTTGCGGTCTACGCTGTCGTAGGCTCCTGTAATGTCTAAAAAGGCCACATACAACGGTCTGCTTTCTGTTTTTGATATTTCAATACACTGAGTAAGAACAAACAAGTTATCATCCAAACGCCTACCTATTCTGAAGCCATTCTGAAGCTCTCCCAAAATGCCATTTTTCTCTGCCCATGCTTGAAGCTTTTATTTGATTGCCTGCATTGCTAGCCTGTATATTACCGATCTAATGATCAACGGTCTATACGAGTGAATTCTGTCTTTCTCCCCCTTACCTTTATAAATTAAATTCATTCTACTTTGTCGCCAACTGTTTGGTATTCGTCTATCTTTTGAAGTTTTTTCCACTGCTTTCACCAGAGCTTCCTTACTTTTTGGTCCTAGTTCATTTATCAGCCTAACGGGAACCTCGTATAGCCCTGTGGCTGTGCGCTTAGGAATTTTCTCTTCCGCTTTCTTCCAGTTTAAATTTGTCAGCACCAGCTCCTTTTCCACTTGGGTCTCTTTCCTGCTCTTTTTTTCTTCAAATACAACCTCGTCATTGCCGTGGAAAGATTCTGCTGTTACTTTTTGGATGTAATTTATTGCCGCTTCTCCTTCCAGTCTGTTTTCATCTTCGTCTAGGATATGTTGTTGTATTGTTGTTGACTTCCTGCCTAATAAATTTATGTGATTCCAAAATATTCTAGGTGCGGCCTTCTTTTTCTCACGTATTTCTGACAACCAACGTTCACTTTCACCTTTTAATTTTGCTTGCACCAGTATTTGAACCATAGACTTTTTCTCCCGGTATATTTCCCATTTACTGGTTACTTCATCCTGTGGCAACTGCACCTTCTTTGCCTGCCTGTGCTCTCGACATGCTTTCTGTCGTTCGGCGATCGCTTCTCGTATCTTCTTGTTCCACCAGCTTTTCGGTTTCTTTTTTCCTTTCCAACGAGCATGTTGCTTCTCTTTCCATATTTCTGTCGTTATTACACTTAGAAGCTCACCCTATTCCCACTCTTTATTTGGCAATTTGCCAAGTTCTTCCTAAACTCTAGTGACTATATTCGCTATTCGTTCAGCGTTCAAATTTGGAGTGGCCATTTTGCTCTCCTTGCTCTCTTTCCCAACTACATATCCCATATTCAAAATGATGCGTTTATGGTCACTCCCTATGCTGCTAAACGCTTCCTCATCGATGACCATTTTCCTCAACTTATCATGAATTCCTTCTGTCATCAGACAGTAATCAATGGTCGATTGCCGGTTTCCCACTTCCCACGTGATCTGTCCTTCACACTTAGGCCCTGTATTCACGATCACGAGGTTATGTTGCTCACAAAGCTCTAGCACTGACTTCCCGTTATTGTCGGTATAGCCATCTAAATCCTGTATGTGGGCAAATTCATGTCACCTAATAGGACAATTTCGGCATCATTCCCGAAACCTTTAATATCAGCGCTTATGCATTCCACTAACTCTTTATTCTTCTCTGTGCAATTTTTTCCCGGTGCATAAATACGTAACGCCCAGCCAAGTTTCTTTCCCACTCATTGTACCTGATAACCAAAGGTGCTCTTGACATTGTGAATTTACTCTTTTCCATTTGGCTCCCTGATGGATGAGCGTTCCGACTCCCGCTCCCTTTCTTTCCGACTTAGTTCGGTTGCATCCTTCCCAAACATAATTCTCAATAACTGACGGCTCTTCTGAGTCTCTAAGGTGCGTTTCTGTAAGCGCATACACCCCTATTTGTTCGCTATTTAACTGCTCCTCAATCTCTGCCCACTTTTCCTTTCTTCTGCCGCCCTGCATGTTTATGTAGCCTATTGCATGGCGAGCTCTTTTTCTTGCTTTCCTCCTTTTTCTGTTATCGACGGCGATGCTCTTCTGATGTTCCCCTAGGGGACCTTCTTCATTACTATCTACTCTGACCTCCTGAGCATCCGCGGGCCCCCTAAAAAAGCAACAGCGCGACCACCAAGTGACCAGCCCACTTCTCGTGCTAGCCTGTAATTGAAGTGGATCCCGTCTCGTTTAAAACCGCCACAACTTCTCACTTCCCTGTTTACTTCGACAACCTCGAAGCCTTTCTCTCGGCTCATTTTCCATATTGCCTCATTAGCAGCCACTACGGCTTTTTGTACGTGACTGTCACGCACAGGCACCTCCGGCACCTCCGGCACCTCCGGCACCTGAGGGGATAGCTCACGCAAGTCGTCCACCCCCTTCGCCAAGCGCTGGGCTAGTCCTGGCCCTTTCCTGTTTAGGACGTCATTTAGCCCACCTGCTACTATGACGAGTTTGCGCACGTGGGCATTTTCCGCGAGCTTTTCTTTTGCTCGCTTCATGACAGAACCCAGTGTCCGCCCTGGAAATGTCCCTACCGCCACTCTTTTGTCGCCTTTCACCCTCTCCAAAATTGCTTTTGAGCGCCCAGTCAGGTTTGAGTCGCCAGCGATAATCACCCTTTCACTCTCTCCTACGTCTCCCTGCTTCCATTTGTCCTTTTCCGCGTGATTCGGACTAGACAAGGGGCATTGTCCCCTGGGCTCCTGCTTTTTCCGCGTAGCGGCCTCAAGGTAGGTGCCGCTCTTTCCAGCTAACCCTTCATCACCCTGCATGCGTTCCACGTATTTCGCTGAGCCTCCCTCGCCTGTCGCTTCGGGGGTCTACGTTCCATTGTCACGCACATTCTCGGCCACAATGGCGGCCCTGTTCAGCTTTTCCTTGGCTGCTTCAAGTCTGTTTTCAACTACCTTCCGTGCATCACGCTCCCTGTTTAGCTCATTTTTGAGCTCTTGCACCTGTTTGAGAAGCTCTTCCTGGAAAGCCTCCATTTTCTGCAGCCTAGTATCGACATCACATTGTGTGCCGGTTGATTCGACGCCCTCTCCATTCTCCTCCGTCTCCTCATCTGCCTTGAGGGACCCCCCGCGTACTGCTTGCTTTACCGGCTTTCTCGCCATGTATTGCACGGCTTTTTGCAAATACTATAATACCGTAATAATGCAACTACTGATGCAAATACTATAATACTATATCAATGCAGAGCACGTGCCTTTTCGCAAAAACCGATACGCACAGGATCCAAATCCTCAAAATGCCGCAAAGCAACTCTCACCACTATTTCAAAAACAGTCAATGCCGCGGAGACTGAACGTATGACACGCTCTCGCATGTGCTCAACCACGCGGCCACGCTCTCACTTTTCTACCAAAACACGCACAGTAAAACCACTAATAGCTATTTCTCTTGCCACTTCCAAGCTACCATTTAAATACTACAAACACTCAACGTCCCACCCGGCTGCACGTGTTGGAGCACGTGGCACGAAAGGACGCTCTAACCATCCTGCAAAACAAATGTACACGAAGCACACCCGCGCACCCGAAATACGAGGGACAAAAAAGGAAAGAAAAAGAAAACCACCCAATTAATATTTAAAGGCAAAAAACCAGCAAATAAAAACAGAAGCAAGCTCAAAGCATGCACAAAAACTTATGATTTCGTCGCCGCCACGGAGACCCGGAAATCACGTCCATTCGCCACAAAATCCAAGCAAGACTCCAGGAGGCGAGCGCCATCTGGCGGTGTTGCAAGAAACACAACGGAACACGCGGCAAGACCATCACAGCAGCAGCGCCTGGAAATTCGGGAGAAGAGGCGAATACTCGCTTTGAAATATTGTTACGAAGAGGAAGCCCGACGCACAAATGTATGTATAACTACAACATAGGAAAAAGTTAGTGGTAAACGCACAGGCTTTTACCACTAACTTGACCACTAACATGACCACTAAAGGTCACAGCTACACTAGACAGTCTACCACTTCCTCTTCGTCTCCCTCTTGCGCGCACGGTTTTGTCCAAATTGTAAGGATTGGGGTCGGGCATGAAATAAATGGTAGCTGGCCCATGCCGTCATCCGACTCATCCACGCTGAGGACGTTGTTGAAGGGAGGGACTAGTTCTCATTGAGAACGAGGAATATGGGATTTATTTACAATATCTACACGAAGGTTGAAGAACGTTACATTTCATCAGTCTAGCATGACTGAAAGAGCATGCACACTGAACAGCCGACAACGGCTGCTTAAAGACACTCTGTCCTCCCTAGATCCCTAGGTGAGGGAAAACTGCCGTTCAACCAATGGGAGCGTCCAAAGTCATCGTAGTCGACCCGCCTTTGAGGGGGAGAGTTCATACTCTCATTTCCGCACTTTGGTTTCACTGAACACACCGAGGGGAGAGGGTTCTCGTAGACAGAGGTCTTGACCCAAGCAGGCGCCTCTTGATCCCAGAGCTGACCCCGCAGTCAGTAGCCGCCGCGTCTGTCCTTTGGCTGTGACGATTTCTGGGGCCCGTGAGAAAGCACCGCAAAACACCCTTTCCAGGAGTTCTCTCGCTTCAAGCAAACCGTGAAGGCGACAGCGAATCGACTAACAGTACTCGGTCCGCCGAACGTGGCTAGACATGCCGGCGCCGTTGGGCTGTTGAGGAGGCGCATTGTTGCTTTTACAAAGCGAGTCGTCGCAGCGGGCCGGAAAAGTTTTGCAGGTCGGTACTCCTGCAGGCTGATCGCAACAAAATGTACTGTAACATAACCCCGGGCACTGGAGCACCGTCCCAGCGCTTGTTAGAATGATAGCGAACTAGAGGAACAATACAGCTTTAAGCGGGATACGTGGACGATAGGCAATCAGGCGATAGGCAATCTGGCGAGCCATACGAGCCCGACCAAAGGCGTCATGAGCATATTACGTGGTGTATCGCGACACCGAAGGTAGCAGAGTGTCAAAATCGCCAGCTGCCTGACCAAGACAACCGGTGATGCCCAAGGACTCGAAGAGGGCTCAATTACACTTTTGGTCAGCATATTGTCTACTTCAGCTTGGATAACGTGGCATTCTGCGTGAGACACGCAATAGGGACGTCGGCAGATAGCAATAGCATCACCGGTGTTATTCTTATGGGTCACAACGGAAGTCTGTCCCAGCGGGCGATCCTCAGTCAAAGACGTCGCGATAAGACGCGAGGACGTGACAGAGATCCGCAGCCTGTTCGGGAAGCAGATCGTAAGCGATCATCTTTGAAAATATGCCGGGATCGGACGCTGCGGAACTGATCGGACAGTAGGTGGCTGCAGACGAGGACGGAACAACGAATACAGAGATGGTGGTATCGTCGATCGGCAAAGCGTTGCCGAGCGACATGTCTTCGGGGATAACTTGCGTACATGAACCAAACTTTGGAATAGGAATGAATACGTGGTTGTCGGCAATAGTCCCAATGGTATGAGGCACGGCAACTGTGCGTAGCAGGAGAACATTCACATTATAGGAGTCAGCACATAATCACCATCAGGAACAGATAGGAAGGAACATGGTGGCTTGAGACGGCAACCGTATGAAGTCTGCAGAACATAAACGAGGCTCAGCTGATTTTGGACGACAGCAGTGATTATTGGAGAAGGCCAGCGCTGCAGTAAATCAGTGCTGAATGGTTCGATAATAAGTCGAGGCCGAAGATGAAGTCATGGGAACACCGCTCAAGAACAGCAAATAAAACGGAAGTGTTGAAAGCAGCAACAGTTATTCGGGCAGTACACACATATGCCAAGGATAATGGGCGTTGCTCCGTCGACGACCCTGATAACACGGGATGCGGCTGGTGTAAGGACTTTCTTCAGGCGGCAACGAAGACGGTTGCTCATTACCGAGATATGGGCTCCAGTATCAACAAGCGCTGTGACGTGTACAGCGTCAACTTCTACATCGACTGTATTGCGTCTGGTCGGATGGGTGAGAGGCTTTGGCGGAGACGTCAACAATGCAGCGTCACCTCCGGGAGCTGCATCTTTTACATTTCCAGAGGTACGCACCCAGGTCGAAAAGACGGCGACAGGCGTCGGTACTGGGATGACCTGGACGACGGGCGACGACTTTGCGGCGAACGGGACTAGTGACTGCTCGGCGACGGTGAACGACGGCGTCGTGTGGTCATACCGTCCGTGGCGTGCAGGTTCGGCTCGGCTTGCGGCTGGAAATGTCGAAAACTGCCGTGTGGACGAACGCTGTTCGAGAACGGCATTGAGGACCAGTGGTTGCGACAGTATCGGGCGACGTGACCAACGCGGTGTCAACTGAAGCAAATAGGTCGGTTATTCGGTGTTCGCCACTCTGCCATGTTGTGAGAACTTCATGGGACCCATTGATTTTTGGTATGCACGAGCGAAGGATGTTCGGTCGGCCGGGAACTGGCCACGGTGCAAACTGATTGTAAGCCGACATTGGCGAGTTCTTAGCCCCTGAACAAAGGGGACCATAGGAGTGCATGTATTGCTGACAGGCGGGTACAGAGCCGCAGGACAGATGACTTCCAGCTCACGGCGCACAATCTTCGTCAGCTGCTCTGAAGGCTGCTGTTGCTTCTGCCGCGCATGATTGTCCTGTCGGTCTTCACAAGACGTTGTTGCAGCCGTATTGGGAAGTCGTGCAAATGACTGGTAGATACGGCGGCTTTTCGCCTGCTCGAAACGCTTGCACTCCGTGATAACGTCGTTAATAAAAGTACAGTTCCTACAAATCAGTAGATTGAAGGCGTCATCGGCGATGTATTTTAAGACATGCCCGACTTTTCAAGACTCGGGCATTTCAGCGCCGGCCTTGCGGCAGAGTGCCAGCACATCTAGTATATAGGCGACGTAACCCTCGGTGGGCGCTTGAACTGGTGATGCCAACTCCTTCTTGGCGATGACCTTCCGACCCCAACGGTTTTCTGAAGAAATCTCGCAGCTTCTGCTTGCAGGCCGCCCAGTCACGGAGTTCTGCTTCGTGATTTTGCAACCACAATCGCGCAGCTCCTGCCAAGTAAAAAAATATGTCCGCCAGCATCACTGTGGAATCCCACTTTTGTGACTGCTCACCCGCTCAAACACTTCCAGCCAATCGTCGATGTCGGCGCCATCCGTGCCGCAGAAGGTTCCCGGATCACGCGGATGCGTGAGTACGAGAGTCGACGCAGTCCACGCGGGTGTTATCGAACCAGACGCTGTTGTGATCGGCTGTTCACCCCGCGACAACCTCCGGTCACGGCTAGCGTGATTATGGGGAGCAGGCCGACGGCCTCGTCAAAATAGTTCCCAAAACGGAGTATTTATAGTCAACACAGGAGTACCTCGGTCATGAAAGGTTTGGGCAAATAGTGCAAGGATACGGTCCATCACCTGTCAGCCGCCCAAATTGGCGCGTCGACGTCGGGGACGGAGTCAGTGTACGATTCCCCTTTCCCTTTTTGTGCTCAGTGATGTGCGTGTGTTTCCGACAAAGCTCCCTTCGGAAGGAAAGGGCAACAGACCTCCGGATTGGTGGGACCTGATGTCAGCGGTCTCCTGACGCCGGATTGGGGGAAGTGACAGAACAATGACCACGCAAGGCATAAAAAGAGCAACGGACGGCGGGAGTGATGGGCTGCAACAACTTCTTCATGAACTTTTTCGGTACTGCTTTGCATTTCCTTGTAGATCTACAAGGAAATGCAAGTATATATAGATATAAACTTGTATATGAAACGTCCTGGATATCGGGCCCACCTCACGTTTCCTTACTCCTCCACGAGCAAAGTACATTCCACGTGTTCGGACCCCCAGTCGCAACAGCGCCGTCTCCTGCGACATCGGTGAAGAACCGAAGCGGCGGCCACTGAGCAGCTCCCTTCTGAGTCGTTACCCCGCACCTCCACCATATGTTGCGAAGAGGAAGCCCGACGCACAAACGTATGTATAGCTATTTACATAGGAAAAAGTTAGTGGTAAACGCGCAGATTGCTACAAAGGTCACAGCTACAGTAGACAGTCTACCACTTCCTCTTTGTCTCTTTCTTGCGCGCACCGTCCGGTCCAAATGCACCGTTACAATATGTTTGTCGGCTTGGACCAGAGACCGGGGCGATTCTCTTTAGATCGCGTCAATTATTCCCTTCAGTGGCGCGGTCGGGAAAAAATTTGGTTATTGGCTTGTCTGGAATTGCTCGACTAACAGACTGGAAGTCCTTCAGAGACAACCTCAGCGGCAACACAACAATCGACGGCATCGACCATTGGCTCAAGGGCCTTCTCATCACCGCAGAAAACCACACCAAGAGCATCCAGCTAAGCACCAACACCCCCACAGTCGACCCGCATCTCCTTCATCTCTGGGAGGCCAAAAGAAGCCTCCTGAAACGGTGGAAGAGACAAAAGCTCAATAGAGAACTTAAGCAACGAATCGCCCTTCTCACCATACAGGCCCAAGATTACGCGGAGCAACTTAGCAGGTAAAATTGGCGCACCTTTTGTGACAGCATACAAGGGACACTCAGCACCAAGAAAACCTGGCATCTCCTACGCGCTCTCTTAGCTACCGATCGCACCAAAACGCAACAGAGGCAAGTTCGGCGCAGACAGATCCACAATCACGCTGGATCGGAGCATGATCTCCTTCGTGAGCTTCAGCAAAAACTTAGCAGCGACAAGCCCCCTTCATCAGCAAGCGGAAAGACGTACGACGGTGCACCAAACCCAGATCTCGATCGACCATTCACCCAGGCAGAGCTCGACTCAGCCTTAGCCAAACTCACTAGAAACACCAGTCCCGGCAAGAACAGAATAACTAATGAGCTCCTACGCAACCTCCCGCAATCTGCCACTACAGCACTGCTACAGTACTACAACGACTGCTGGGAAAAGGGGGACCTACCAGCAGCCGGGAAGCATTCGGAGGTCACCATGATCCCCAAACCCAACAAACCCCTTCGCATCGAAAACCTCCGTCCCATTTCCCTCACATCTTGCGTGGGCAAACTGCTCGAGCACATGGTGCACGACCGGTTAACAACATACCTCGAGGACAACGGACACTTGCTGCACACCATGGTCGGATTCCGACAGCATCTGTCCACGCAGGACGTACTCCTGCTCCTCAAAGAAGACTTGCTCGACTACCTCGATCACGCAAATCTTCATTCTTGGCAATCGACGTAAAGGGCGCATTCGACAACGTGAGCCACGAAGCCATTCTCCGCAACCTCGAAGATACAGGCTGCGGAGCCCGGATCTATAAATACATCAGCAGCTTTTTGACACACCGAACAGCAACAGTAGGCGTCTGCAACTTCCGCAGCGATAAATTTCGCCCACCCAACAAAGGAACCCCACAAGGATCAGTTATTTCACCCCTCCTTTTCAATATCGCAATGATCAAGCTACCGAAACAACTGAACGCCATCTCAAACCTATGTCATGGCCTCTACACCGACGACATCACGCTCTGGACCAAATCACTTACTACTGGACAACAAGAAAGCAATCTGCAAGAAGCCGTCGATACTATGGAAAGGTACCTCCGAGACTGCGGTCTCCAATGCGCACCCGAGAAGTCGGAGCTTCTCGTCCTGATAGCACGGACACGAGGAAGACCGCCTAACTATATCGAACCCGATCCTAGCGTCTCGCTCAACGGAACCAAGATCCCTACAGTCGACTCTCTTCGCGTACTCGGACTTCATATCCACAAGGACGGATCAGGGGCGGCCACTCTCCCGCGTCTCCAACGCACACTGTCACAAGTCACCCACCTCGTCAAGAGGATCCCAAACCAAAGAAGCGGACTCAAGGAGCACGACACACTAAGCATAATTCAAGCTCTGCTAACTAGCCGTATCACCTACGGAACTCCCTAGTTGACGCTCAAGCCGGCAGAAATCAAGAAACTCAATGTTGTCATTCGAAAGCCAATCAAAGTAGCCTTGACCCTCCCACCCATGGCATCAACGGAGAAACTCATCAAGCTCGGCGTCCACAATACGTGGGAAGAGCTTGTCGAGGCTCATAAGATCAGCCAACTAGAGCGGCTCAAGCTCACACGCACCAGACGTGCAGTTTTGCGCTACCTCAACTACAGTGAAAGCTTCATTGCAGACACAGACCAGAAAGCAAGAATCTCAACTGCAGTCCGGGACTGTATCAGCGTTGCAAGTATACCGCGCAATATGCATCCAACTTACCATAAGGAGCGTCGGCAAAGCAGAATCCGCGCACTCAGCAAGAAATACGGGAGAGACCCTCATACGAGGTACACCGATGCTGCCCGGTATATTAAACGAAACGCCTTTGCCCTAAGCGTCACGGATCACCAAGGCAAAGAACTTGCAGTTGTCACCATCCGAGCAAGAGCCCCCGAGACTGCAGAGGAAACGGCAATCGCTCTAGCAATAACAACTTGCCCTGAAGTAGCAATAATATTAACAGACTCCCAAGCAGCAGCTCGCAACTATCAAAAAGGACGCACATCAGAAACCCTGCTCAAAATACATAGAAATCACATCGCACGCGCTCCGCTCCCCAACACCCACATCAACTGGGTTCCAGGCCATCAGGGCATGGCAGGAAATGAGGCGGCGCATGCCGCTGCCCGCGAGCATACCAGCCGGGCTTTCCTGCAATCCCACACTAGGCCGTCCACCAACGTTTAGGGCATCGCCCTAAAGTACTCGGAGCTTCTGAAACACCACCGACTCAGCAGAAGAAAGTACGCTTCACCACACAAGAATCTTAGCAAAGAGGAAGAAGTCATCCTGCGCCGCCTACAGACTAACACCTACGTACACGGAATAATCATGCACAGACTGTATCCTACGCAGTACTCGTACACATGCCCCCATTGCGACGTTCCAGACACTGTTGCAACTGGGTCGCAAGCCCCAAGGGTAGCGTTGGCCTGGTGGCCTGGGGCACAGCTGGAAGCATCCGAAGGTCCTGGCAAAGGATGAGTCGACTGCTAACAGAACAACTTGTTTATTCTAGCATCGCAAAAGAGCGGCCGGTCAGGTCGACCGAAGTGGAGAAACGGGAGACCACGTTACTCGACTGAACAAATCGAAGCTTCTCTCTTGGCGTCCGGGGGCAGCTGCTTTTATACTCTCGGAGTCGAGGGCAAGAAGGAACGGCTCGGAAGAGGCGCACGTGACGGCGGCGCACGGAACACGTCGTGACAAGTCTCCGCCGGGCCGGCGCCGGTCAGACCTCCTCGCTTCACAGTTGGGGAGCTCCTCTCCCCGGCTGCCGCTTTGACAAGCGTGGGCACACACACACACACACACACACACACACACACACACACACACACACACACACACACACACACACACACACACACACACACACACACACACACACACACACACACACACACACACACACACACACACACGCACACGCACGCACGCACGCACACACGCACACACACGCACACACACGAAGACACGTGGCATTGAAACATGCTTGGACGCGCTTAGCAGGAGGCGTTGGGACAGCGCTGAACGTGCCAAAATGTCCGCCGCTGTGAACGAAGCCCCGGCGTCCGTTGCATCCGCGCCGGCTATACCGCACGTCGGAGGCGAAACGTAACAGACCGCCCCGCCGGGAGAAGGAGATCCCGATGGTCAGGGGACTGCATCCGCTGTCCGGAGGGATGTCGCTCGATGATGCTCATAACCGAAGTCGGTCGTCCCTCGGCGTTTCTTGAGCGTAGCGCACCGAGAAGGCCTCGTTCTCACGTTCAGGTTCACACAGGACACTGCAAAGTGACTTCGGGAGAGTTGCCTTTTTTTATCGTTTCCAGCAAGCGTTAGAACTACGCCGAAACTCAACCGCTCAGTCAGCAGGCACGACACAACCCTCACTAAGCCATGCCAGGCTCTTTTCCCTTTTATACTACTGCCTAGTTCCTTACAGTAGTCTAGCAGCACTCAGAACGCGTCCACAAATTGGAAAATTGCACTAGAAAGCACGTCATGACTTTGAAACACTAAACAAAAGCAATATGTTAAAAATCCTGCCTCAGGAAGAAAACATCAGTAACAAACAACTTTGAGGCTGATTCCTACGTTAGGGGCCTCGACTTAAGCCATCGGCGTTTCCGTTGAGACTCCCCTTTTTGTAACGCACCTCAAAGGAATATTGTTGCAAAGCGAGGCTCCAGCGCAGGAGGCGGCCATTTTTGGAAGAGATGGTCTGCAGCCATTGGAGAGGGCAGTGATCCGTTTCAATGATAAACCTCGAGCCGGCTAGGTAGCATGTCAATTTCTGAACGGCCCACACGAGACACGCACACTCTTTCTCGGTGGCGCTGTACGCCTGCTCACGACTGGTCAGCTTACGACTAGCATACAGGACGGGGTGTTCCACTTCTCCATTTTCCCGTTAGCACAGTACACCGCCCATGCCTCGCTCACTAGCATCGCACTGAACAACGAAACCTTTTGTGGAGTCTGGCGGTCGTAGCGCAGGCTGGCTTGTTAGGGCGCTTTTTAGGGCGCTAAAAGCTCTTTCCCTTGTCTCGTCCCAGACGACTGTTTGGGGCTCTGTTTTTCTTAGAGCATCCGTCAGGGGAGCCGCGATATGAGACACGCACACTCTTTCTCGGTGGCGCTGTATGCCTGCTCACGACTGGTCAGCTTACGACTAGCATACAGGACGGGGTCTTCCACTTCTCCATTTTCCCGTTGGCACAGTACACCGCCCATGCCTCGCTCACTAGCATCGCACTGAACAACGAAACCTTTTGTGTAGTCTGGCGGTCGTAGCACAGGCTGGCTTGTTAGGGCGCTTTTTAGGGCGCTAAAAGCTCTTTCCCTTGTCTCGTCCCAGACGACTGTTTGGGGCTCTGTTTTTCTTAGAGCATCCGTCAGGGGAGCCGCGATATCAGAGTACCTGGGGATGTACCTCTGATAGTAGCCGGCGACACCTAAGAACGACTCAATAGCGGTCTTCGTGCGCGGTTGCGGATGTCTCGCACAGCGGCCACCTTTATTTAAGAGGGGCGGCGACGACCCCGTCCAGTCACGTGACCGAGGTAGACAACCTCGGCCTGTGCTAACTGGCACTTGGGAGCCTTGACTGTCAAGCCCGCTTCGCGCAGGCGGGTTAGCACTGCCCGCAAGTGTGCCATATGCTCAGACCAGGATGCGGAGAATATCGCTACGTCGTCTAAATACGGTAAAGCGAATTCTTCCTGTCCCCGCAACACTTTGTCCATGAGGCTTGAAAAGCAGTACGGCGCGTTCTTCAAACCAAAACTCAAAACTTTAGGACGGAATGTTCCCATTGGTGAAATGAACGCCACATACCTACTAGCCGGTTCTGTAAGTGGAACCTGCCAATAACCCCTGACAAGATCTAGGGTGGAAATAAATTGAGCGCTACTAACTTTCTCAAGGCGCTCCTCGATCTTAGGGATCCGATAAATTTGATCCTTAGTGATGGAATTAAGCCTGCGGTAGTCGACGCAAGGACGAGGTTCCTTGCCCGGTGCCTCAACTAAAATAAAAGGGGAGATATAATCACTCTCACCTGCCTCAATAACACCAAGCTGTAGCATTTTCTTTACCTCAGCCTCCATAATGTCGCGCTGGCGGGGTGCCACCCGGTACGCCTTGGATCGTACTGGCTCTGGGGAGGTAAGTTCTATTTCATGAGTAAGGACAGAAGTCCTACCAGGCCTCTCAGAGAGCCGACCTTGAAACTCTTGTAAGAGCTGGTGTAGCTCGGTTTTCTGCTCAGGCGACAGCGGTGCTTTACTGATTAAGTCACTAATGACTTGATCGGTGTCTTCCCTGTTCGTCACTGAGCCTAGTCCCGGAAGCTCGACCGGAAGTTCTTCGGGAACGTTTACCATCATACACACCACTGCTTCCCGTTGTCTATAGGGTTTGAGCAGATTACAGTGGTAAACTTGCTGTGCTTTCCGTTTTCCTGGCAGACTCACCATGTAGTTAACGTCCGACAGTTTTTGAACAACCCGTGCGGGCCCCTCCCACTGCACGTCGAGTTTGTTTTTTAGCGATGTGCGCAATATCATTACCTCATCGCCCACCTCAAAACGACGGCCCCTGGCTGTCCGATCATAATAAACCTTGGCCCTCTGCTGGGCCTTTGCCATTGCTTCATCCGACAACTCCTGTGCAGTGGCGTAGCTAGGTCGTCTGGCACCCGGGGCCCATAGGTCTTCTGTCACCCCCCCCCCCACCCCCCTGATGTAGTCGAGGAAGGCGAGGGTATCGACAATTTCCGGGTTTCAGCACCAGTACAGCCGCCTTGGATACCGCGCACGTTCGCCGGGTCCCCCTCTCCTTCGCTTTCTTTCCCAGAGATCGCTAATGCAGTAAATATACGCGCTGTTTTTCCAGCGCCAGATAACACAGGGTGCTGCACTGATAACGTGTGATAAGCCCATGTGCACATCTTCTGTCAGACTGTAAGGCTTGGCAGCCAATACAAATGCGGCATCGTGGAAAATATGGCTCACGTCACAAGTAACAAAATATATCTTTATAGTAAAGTTTTAATTACCAATTTTAGCGGCAATATCGCATTTGCAAAATTGAAGCCCGACATTCATATCTTGCCCAACAACAACTTCACAAAAATCGTCGTAGGTATCTGTGGCACGCAGTATTTTGTCTGTGGGCAGCCCTGAACGAAAACGAAAATTAAATTGTCAGTGACGCTGACGCTAGCTGCCTCCCCGCTGCGCGGGCGCCAATGCTATGACAATTACGAGTTCTTTTCATTCTGATCAATAAAGCCTTGTTTTCATTTGCTGCTATACAAACAAACGTGATTATCCGAGCTGCGGCACCACTGCAAGATTGGGAACAGAATAGAGCACGCTTCGCGTCGATTCTTGGCGTGATCCATAAAGAAGAAATAAAAGGCTGCGATGAAGCCCGTACCAGCGAAAGCTTGCACTATTGTTGGTCTGCTCTCGCAATGGAGAGGATTAAGGGATCAACGTCACTGGTCTACTATTTCATATTTCTTTCGCTGCTGCCATATACTGGGCGCCGCCCGCAGTGCCAAAGTACTGTAGGTTCTAGCACCCAAACAGATTTTGTTTAAGAATTTCTTGTTGAGTTAATACTATGACTTTGAGTCCTCGATTCTCAAATTGAAGTGCTTCCTCTATAAGTACTAATTACGGGATTATTAATGATATGGTTATTACTTATCTGCCATATTTTTCGCGCTACCGAGTTCCTAGTAATCACAAAAAGACATAACTTCATAGAATCTCGATCGGGAAATATCCTCACAAAATTCACCTTTCTTTATATAATATTCTGTGCAGCTGATACAGACGCTGTAATTGTGACATGAAATCACACAACAACAACAGTTTTCTGAAACTTTCGAGGGTAAGAAGGAAAGCGTGAAACATAACGGCAGGTTTCGCAGCGGCTTCTCGGAGCGAGCGGGAGACGGGAAGTAAAAGCGAGCCGGGCATCGCGGCGGGCCCGCGACTACACCCTGTCGAGTCATACGCCGCCAAACTCTTCGGCCGAACCGAGTCTGAAGAAGAACCAGAGAATCCCATTCGCGACTTTTGACGGCCCCACTTATGCAACGTCGCTCTCAACGAACGCTTCGCCGTAAACGCGAGCGCCGGGCGCGCTGGTTGAACGCCCTCTCGCTGCTGTCTTTGTTCGTCTTCGCTGCGCGTTCTGAACGGAAGAGAGACCCAAGAGCCCCAACGCCTTACAACGCCTCACTGTATGTTTAGCGACTCCTGCTCCCAGCATGAACGCACGGCATGAGCGCGCCCCACATGAAACGTTCCGCTAAGGCGAGTAGTTTAGCGACCATTTCGCGAATTAAATTTTTTTAGCCCGCACATTCGTGCAATTATTTCGTGGGGTGTTGATAGAGCTGCAGCCGACAATTCTGCGGCGCAACGCATCGGGTACATGAGCGCGGGCTACTGGACACCGGAGCATTCTTTGCAATTTGCGCCTAGTCAAGCTGGCTAAAAGAGGGGTGTCTTCAGGCGTATATGACACCCCCCCTCCCCCACTGGCCCCTTGCACCGGGGGCCCACGGCCCCCCGGCCCCCCCTGTTGCTACGCCACTGCTCCTGTGCCCTTCTTAAGCGTTCGAGGAGCCTAAGCACGTACTCCACCACGACTGGGTCGTCGCCCCTGCCTTCCCACAAGTCTCGAAGCATGCGAAGCGGAGACCGCAGCGAGCGACCGTACAACAGCTCAGCTGGCGAAAACCCCGTAGCCGCATGCGGCGCGGTCCTTAATGCAAACATCACCCCAGGCACACACAGCTCCCAGTCAGTTTGTTGTTCAAAACACAATGCTCTCAACACGCGCTTCATGACGGAGTGGAGCTTCTCAACGGAATTCGACTGTGGGTGGAACACTGAGCTGTGTAACAGCTTTACCCCACACCTTTCGAGAAAGGCTGTCGTCAAAGCGCCAGCAAACACTGTGCCCCGATCTGACTGGATTTCCGCAGGAAAACCAACTCGCGCAAATATGGACAGTAGTGCATTGACTATCTCAACTGAGCTGGGTTCTTTAAGCGGCACTGCTTCAGGGAACTTTGTCGCTGGGCAGATCACAGTCAAAATGTGTCTGTACCCCGTGGTTGTCACCGGCAGAGGTCCCACTGCATCAACAACGAGCCGTCCAAAAGGCTCCGCAATGATAGGCACCAACCTCAACGGCGCCCTCGATTTGTCCCCTGGTTTGCCCACCCGCTGACAGGTATCACATGTCCTCACAAAGTGTTCTGCGTCACGAAAACACCCTGGCCAATAGTACTCTTGCAAGAGACGGTCCTTAGTCTTCTTAACTCCTAGGTGTCCGGACCACGAACCTCCATGCGACAAGCGCAACAGATCCTGATGGTAGCACTGAGGCACGATCAGCTGATCGAACTCCACTCCCCTGCGATCTAGATACTTCCGGTACAGGACCCCACTTCTTTCCACAAAACGAGCATTTTTCTTGGCGATACCTTCCTTGACATTGCAGCGCATGTTTTCTAGGCTGCCATCCTTTTTTTGCTCGGCTATCAAAGCCGACCGCCTGACTTTTAGCAACCTATCAAGTCCATCTGACGTAGGCGCGATGAGCAAATCTGCAGATAGCTCTTCTAACTTTCCCTTGTCGGACATTTCCTCTCCAGTATCTGGTGCCTTCAACGCTACATGCTCAATTTTATTCAGTTCGGACGTGCTCTGAATATCAGCTTGCTGCGCCTCCGACCCTTTCTCATTGTTCGACAACGTCGGCCCCGCAACTACCACCTTTGCAGCGAGCTCCCGAACTCTCGATCTGGTTAAGGCCTGAACGCTAGCCTCACCAAACAAAAGCCCCTTCTCGCGCAGGAGGTGATCAGACCTGTTCCAAAATAGGTACGGGTACTGGGGGGCAGCATAGATGACACTGCGGCCTCCGTCTCAAGTGCTCCGAAAGGTCCTTCAATAAGCACTTTTGCTACGGGCAGACACACGCTATGAGCTTCCACGGCTTGCTTGATCCATGCGCACTCGCCCGTGAACATATCGGGTTCTACGTAAGAGGGGTGAACGACATCCATTGTAGCTGCGGAATCACGAAATACTCGGCACTCTTTCCCCTTCACGAGGAGGTCTCGCATGTAAGGCTCGAGAAGCTTCATGTTCTCGTCAGTGCTGCATAATGACAAAAACACGACTTTTGTTTTTGTTTCTGGACACTGCCCCGAAAAGTGACCCGGCTTCTGGCACGTATAACACACGCGCGCTTGCCTCGTCTCGAACCGCTTTCTGCGTTCGGCTTCGGCTGCCGCCGTCCCCTTACGGACTGCTTTCACTCGCATCCGCACTACGTGTGTCCCCCCTTGCTCTCATGGGCGTGAACTTCGGCCTCTCAAACTTGGAGCCAAATTCACCCTTTTGACCGTCCTTAGCTCCGCGAGCCCGACGCGTCACAAACTCCTCGGCTAGCTCGGCGGCTTTAGCCACCGTACGAACGTCTGGCCTATCCAAGACCCAGTACCGCACGTTCTCAGGTAACCGACTATAAAACTGTTCCAGCCCGAAACACTGCAGAACTTTCTCGTGGTCACCAAACGCCTTCTCTTCTTTGAGCCACTCCTGCATGTTTGACATAAGCCTGTAGGCAAACTCTGTATATGACTCACTTCTGCCTTTCTCATTTTCCCGAAACTTCTGACGGAACGCCTCCGCTGACAGCCTGCACTTTTTTAGCAGACTCGATTTCACTTGGTCGAAATCCTCTGCCTCCTCTCTCTTCAAGCGAGCGACTACGTCGGCCGCCTCGCCGGGTAACAAAGTGAGCAAGCGCTGTGGCCACGTTTCCCGAGAGATACCTGCTTCTCGCACATTCGCTCAGTTAACCAGGAACAAACCAATGTCCTCCCCAAGCTTAAACGGCCGCATCAGGTCAGTCATTTTGAACGATACTCGTTCTCCTGCACCATGTGCCTGACTTCCATTACGAGCACGTTCCATCTCTACCTCGAGACGCTTCATTTCCAAAGCGTGTTGATGGTCGCGCTCCTCTTTCTCATTTTGCTCTTTACGTTCGCGCTCCTCTTTCTCTTTTTGCTCTTTACGTTCGTGCTCCTCTTTCTCTTTCTCTTTTTGCTCTTTACGTTCGCGCTCCTGTCTTTTTGCCTTCTCTCTCTCCTCAATGGTCTCAAGGCATTCCGACAGCTCGTCATCCTCAGCTTCTAACTCAAGAATAGCCCTTAGCAGTTCTGGTTTTCTGAGTTTATCTGAGACATCCAGACCCAACTCTCTTGCAAGCTCCAGCAATTTCGGTTTGCGCAACGACTTCAAATCCATGGCTGCTCTGAATGCTGCTTTCTCTACTGCCTACTATTGTCTTGCCGCAAACTAACCCGGCAGCAACGACAACCACAATTACCAGCTCTGTTTCTGACACTAACAAAAGCCTGGCAAAACTCAGAAGAAGAAAATCCCGCACTCACCAAACTTCGCAGCCAAGAATTCAGCGCAGTCGTTCCGCTGCAGGCGACCAGTTTGCCAATTTGCCAATACGATGTGCACGCTCAGTGTTTCCGCGTTCAGTTGTAATTTTAGATAGATAGAACAAAGCGTCACGACTTCTTGCTCCGAAACCCCCCATGTTTCGTTTTTTGCGTCGTCAAGACCAAGAAAGAGCGAGTTGTTTCTGCACAATCTATTGTTCGTGTCAAGACTAGCAGCTTCGGGGATTTCTATGTCACTTTCAATTTGCTCTGTATCATTTGTGCTGTGATTATTTACTGTATCCTTTTGTGTCGATTCAAGCAAGGTTAAGTGGTCGTTTAGTGATGACAGGAATTTGTCTTCAGTAACATGAGCACTCTTGAGGTCGACAAGTTCGGAGTGAATATTTTGTTTTTCTTCTATTCGCTTAATTCTAGATAGTATGGGCTCTAGCTCACGTACTCCAGTTGGGCCGGGGTTAAGTTTCACATCGCCAGAAATTAGTAACAGAAAATCTGGCACAAGCTCTTAAAAGCTTCAAGGCTACAGCATCGCAACATAGACCAATGACGCGACGCGATCTGATGTCATAGGGTCACGGCACCGTAACTAGGAACGGATTATTGCTACGAAATTCGTTTTGGAGACCAATGTAACTAACCTGGAAGGTTAGAAGCGGGGTAAGCACTTTGAGGCTTGCGGTGTCGTGCCCCATCTGAGCTGCCCATCTCGTCCGGTTATTTGGTCCCAATCAGGTCCCGTCGTTGGTGACGTTGTCGATGAAAAGCGTGGCCAGACGAAACACAGTATTCGCACTGGACGTGTGTCGGTCGGTATGTTCGGCAGACCGGCTGTTGAGCGGGTTATGGCATAGTTCACTTCATGCCGCGTCGATATTGACTGCTGAAGTGGAAGGACCACCGGCAGGGACAGGCTGTCAGGCAGCAGGCTAATCAGCATCTGGAAGGTTAGCAGCGGGGTAAGCATTTTGAGCCTTGCGGTGTCGTGCCACAGTTAAATCAATTATAAAACGTACAAACTATAGTTTGTATGTAATTGATGCCATGAAAAGGTTCCATTAATAGTTGAAGACGTTCCGGCTTCCATACGGGGGAGCCCTGGTACCATCCACCTGGTCCTTCTACACCCTTCACTCCATAAAATTTTATTGTTCACAAAACATGTTCATGTCAAAAACACATAGTGAATTCCAATGGCAGATTCGGAGTGGCTGACGAACTCTGCGCCGGAGCACTCGGCTACGCCGGAGGCCATGTTACGTACGACCTGCGGGGGCTGGCGATCTTCGGTGAAGCGACCGTCGAAACCTGCCCGGCCCGCTGTGGCGACTCGCTTTGTAAGGACGACAATGCGCGGCATCCCCAGCCGAACGGCGCCGGGATGTCTAGACGCAGTCGGCGGACCAAGTATTGTTAGTGGATTCGCCGTCACCGTCACGGTTTGTTTGGAGCGGGGGAACTCCTTGAACAAGATGTTTTGCGGCGCCGTCTCAAGGGCCTTAGAAGTCGTCAGTCAATGGACAGACGCGGCGGCCACTGTCTGCGGGGTCAACTTGGAGATCAAGAGGCGCCTACTCAGGGCAAGATCTGTGTCTACGAAAACTCTCTCACCTTAGTGTGGTCAGTGAAATCTGTGCGGAATAGAGTGTGTAAGCCCTCCCCTTCAAAGGCGGGTCGGCTACGATACTTTGGATGTTCCGAATTGGTCGAAGGTTGAACGGCCGTTTTCCCTCACCTAGGGATCTAGGGAGGACAGAGTGTTTATAAGCAGCTGTTGTGCGGCTGCTGAGTGTGCATTCTCTTTCAGTCATGTTAAACTGATGAACTGTAACGTTGTCATGTAGATTTTATAAATAAATCTGATATTCCTCGTTCTCGATGAGAACAAGTCTCTCCCTTCAACAACGTCCTCAGCGTGGATGAGTTGGACGACGGCACGGGCCAGCTACCATCTATTTTATGCCCGACCCCAACCATTACAGCCAACAGAATGAAATCTGCGATTGAAACACACGCACTCCCGCCAGAGCCATTGGCAGGGATGCGCTAGCTCAGATGCGCTTCCGAAAGCACCCAGCATTCCTCGCGTTCTTCGTAGTTTTCGGCTTGAACTCGCGCGCACGCTGTGTTAAGAAGTTTCATGTTTCTTTTTAGCCTCCTGTGCTCTAATGGAAGTCATACCACATGTAAGTCTGCTTCTCTTGTCCGCCGTGAGTTCGGTGGCAACACATCGACACAACCTGAAGTGCCTTCGGAACTGCATTTCATCAAGAAAAGTAAAGGCTATCAGAATGCGAACTTCCGAAAAGAAGCCGTTGTCACCTCTTCATCCGAATACTGGCGAACGACGTTGTTGACGAAACGCGCAACCTTCGGTCTCTGGGCCGCGGTGGCCGAAGCATATGATGTCGAAAGCTTGCTTGAACACGCTAGTTTCCGAAGCTTCTTCGTCGCTTGAGTCCCCGCTGGTCGATTTGGAACTTGAGCTAGATAAAGCATCGCTCTCGGCAAGCAGTAATGGCGTAAATTGACAATGCGAAGCACCAGTCATTGATCCGAGAGACCGCGATTCGCGTCCACGGACGCGTACGCCATAGCGGTACGTTGACTGTGAGCGGCCTGACATCAAGCGATTTCAGGTCGAATCTGTCAATTTTTACGGGGTAGAGAGCGTTGCACCGCGGAGTGGACCTAGCGGCGAAGCTGCTCCCAATCTGCCAATGAAAGATACGGGAGGTACTCTCAATCTCCCAATGGAATAGACTTGCTCCGCGAGCAGAAAAACTATTACCGGAAGGACTCCTAATTTGCCATTGGAATTCGCCAACAGTTTATATTTTGTGAACAAGCTTCCCTATGAGAGCTGGAACGTCTTCAGTCCATTGACCATATCTTTGTTGTTGTTTTGCCGTGCCTTTTCTTTTAACAATAATTTTTTGCTCGGCCAGGCGAGATGTCGTCAAACTATCAATTTCGGCATCAACTAACGTATTAACATTGTGGAACGATACATAGGAACGCTCGAAAGTAACAGAAAAACCTGTATATAATACGAACCTGAAACACAATAGCATGGTAATTGTGAAGCCGTGGAAAGGAGAAAAAAAAAGAGATATATATATATATATCAACTCCAGCACCCAACTGAAACACGAAAAGAAATCTAACAATGTCCCATACTCCAGCAGGGGAGGAAAAAGCATCGTATTGCGCCATTGGTGGTATAAACACCCCATCGTATCCTGTACGGTTACTATATTATAGATGGTGCTGAATGGTGATGACGTAGGTTCACTTCTTGCTAAACAAGGGCATTTCTGCGTCTCGCACGTACTTGGAAGAGAGGAACAGAGAGAGTTGCAAGCCCATTTTCTCACAGCACAAGTTCTACACTACCGAGTTATAACTTCGCACGCAATAAGCTCAGGCTGCTCGACTTGATTGTCAGCTGAGCTGCAGATGCTTTTGCTGCAGTTGCTTTTGCTTTTGCTGTGCAAATGCACAGCAAGGTGAGGGCGAGGAAAACAGCGCGAAAGACACAGACAAGCGACAAGGTGACACTTTCGTTCGTGTCGTCTTGTCCCTCGTCAGTGTCTTGCGCTGTTTTCGAGCATGTAACATAACCAGCTAGCCCAAGTCACTCACCATTTTGTTGAACTTCGATATGTCAATGCTGTCGCAGACTAAAGCAAATAACCTCGCAGCACCCTGGAGAATGCGCGATGAGAAAAACCCAGGGAAGTGTGTCATAAGCCGGAAAGAAGAATTTCACACACGTGCAAGCGGAACAAGACATTCACTGCAAACCCAAGTATTCCAATAAAAAGAAAGCTGTTTGCACAGGTCTCAGCCACGCTCTGAAGTTTTCCACTCACCCTTAGATGGCGGAAAAATTGCTGGGACCAGTAGCAGCACCCTGTTCTCTCAATTCCATAATTCAGCCCTTGCTAAAGCAACACCTTTGCTGGAATAACAGGCCATACAGTCTTATCGTCGTCGAGTCGGAAAGCAAATATACTCCTCGGCCAGGCGGCAATGCTCGTTAACGATGCTCTTAATCAGAGCGCGCCGGTCCCTTATACTGTCACGCCGCCCGTAATGATGGAGGCTTGCGAAAGGAGAGGGAACTGCGTATATATATATATATATATATATATATATATATATATATATATATATATATATATATATATATATATATATATATAACACGCACACGGACACTAAGGCTAGGCAGGAACAATGTGGCTATAAGGCCCGCCACGTGGATCTATGATTTTTTTTCTTTCGCTATGCGCGATGCGGCTGCTGGCGTGGTTGGTTCTTATTTATTTTTTTCGCCACTTGGTCGCATGCACAGCCGTGAAAAGATATGGGGGAGGTAGAGGAGAAAGCATTGGCTTCCGTGATCTCCTCGCTTTCAGCCCCTCCCTCTCGCTGCCCCCCCCCCCCTCTTTATACTTCAATAATCGCAGGAGTAAAGGGCATAACTCATCCCAGCCCCGCGAATCGCTGACGGGAAAGCGGCGGAGCTCCCTCGCTGATGGCGCCGTTCAAGATGACTAATGCAGCTTTCGCCGGCGATGGCCGGGCAAGAGAAAAGGGAGAGGAGAAACAAATTGTAAAGCGCAGGGCAGAAAGAAGCAAGGTGCTCGCGGAGGAGCGCGCTCCAAAACCAGGATAAAAAGAAGGAACGGCATCCAGAGAAGGGACACGCGCAGAGGAGGGAGGGAACGAACTAGCCGACGTATAATACCGGTAATAATAAAACTAGCGGGCGCATTGCGAAGACGCCGCTAGCGCGAGAAGCCAAAGTCGTGGCGGCGCGCCTCTTTCGCGACTGACGCGAGGACCAAGGAGCGCGCGCCGCATGTGCTCGCGCGCCACTCTATTTGGCGGGGCTCGCGGCGTCTGGTTTCAAGCGCGCGGGGGGTAAAAGCGTTTGTTCAGCGAGCGTCGAGCAGGCAGCATTTTTCGAGCGACTCGCGGACGGCGACGCGGCGAGCGAGCGAACTGGAAAGGGAGACGACGCTCCATGATTTGCATGGCTGCACGCGCGCGGCGGCCGCTGGGGCCGCACCTGCTCACAGCTTGACAGTCTCCGTTTGTCATCGGCGAATTGCGGGGCCGCATTCTCGCGAATGCACCCGCCCGCTTAGCGCTCGCTCGTGCGATTGCTAGCTGTACGCATTTCTCGCGGCGCCACTATATACTAGGAGCGATGTACGCGCCATGGTGTGAACAGAGGGAGAGTTGGTTACCCGTGCAGCGAAGGGTGCCTTGTGCGCCACCTTGCCTTTCTATCTTATTTTTTGTCTTTCTTTTTCGAACATCTTTCTCGCGGACTCGAAAGTAAACGGTCGCGTTTGTTTTCTTTTTCCATCCACGCTTGCTTGCCGCGCGCGGCGAGGTGACCGACGGTGCTCGAATTAAATGCTCGGAATGTGTATGCCGTCTTCTTTTGCCGCTTCCACCTTTCGAGCGTGGCTTTTAGCTGGAGAATCGCTCGCTCTCATACCCTTCAAATTTATCTAACAGAAATGACAAAGGGGGATCACAGTTCGACGCGCAGGCGGCAGAACTTGCGCCCGTTTTTGCAGCCACACGATATGAAATGCCTATATCGTTTCCGTTATCATTTCCGTTAGATAAATTTGAAGGGTATGAGAGCGAGCGATTAATTCGAGATAATTAAAGGTAACATGAGGTAAAGCGCAAAACAGCACGCAGGACTGTGCGGGGCTTGATTTCGTCGGACGTGTGTTCCTGCAGCTCCGGCATTTGAAGTGTTTTTTCCATTTGGAACTGTGAAATTCCGCCGCTTTTGGCCGCGCCTCGTAGCCAGTCCACCTGTGGCACCGAACCGAGCCATCGACGGCCCCCGGGATGCTCCCGGGGGCAAGACAGCGTCGCCTAAAGTGAGTCAGAATGCTTTAGGCTTAGCCGCCTCATCGCGTGAACAGCGATCTCGCCAAGGCGCAATAACGCCTCGCAAGAAAGAGCAGCTGCGGCAGCAGTTAGCTGTGGAGATTATGGCGACTATTCCTGCTGCTGAGTCGGTAACCGCCAACTACGAAGAGACGATGGAAAACGACATAGACGACCCGCGAACACCGGCGTCTCCGTACAATGCTGTGTCACCGGCAGCGCCTCCCGCGCTTGCCTCGTCAGTTGCTCCTGTTCAAAAGCGTCCGTGTCTGCTCAATCCAGACGCTCTCCCGGTACGCCCATCTAACAGCCCCCCTGGATCGTATAAAGTTGCCATCCATCCAAAGGAAGGCTACAACATAGAAGAGATCCCTACGACGGCCCTTCAGAACACGCTCGCTTCTTGCGTCACCGCGACGGGCTTCTCAGGTTACGCATATCACCGGGCCTCCAACACGGTGTCCGTGTGGATGCCGTCCTTAGAGAAAGTGTGTGTCCTGTGCACCATTGGCAGCAATAACCCTTCCCAATGGACGCGTCTTGCCCGTTCAAGCATGCCTGCTCTCTGGCGCGGACATCTCTCGCTACGTGGTAACAGGGGTCGAACCCGACGAATCGCCGGAAACTCTACGTCATACTTTGACTTGTGACACTCATCATGCGCTGCTAGCCCGCTACCTAGGGCGTGGTCGCGCATGCCTGGTAGCAGTTTCAGGACCCGCTATCCCACCCAAACGCTTTATCTACAATGGGCGCGTAGTATACTGCGTAGTATACTGCGCAAGCGTAGTATACTGTTACCAGTGCCTACAGCAAGGACACATGCGTGCATCGTGCCCTAACCCGGCTCCGGTGCAGACAAATGAGCCAAACACCTCCCAAGACTTCCTATATGGTCTGTGCAAATCCAATGACCATTCAATAACGGATCGCACTTGCTCAACCAAGCGTAAGGCTCAGAAAAGTAAACGCGGCGTTCGCATTTTTCGCCCTACTCCACATACCCAGGACCTGTTGGTGTCTCCCAACCGCTTCGCTCCGCTAACAGAAGAGGATGAAACCATCGAGGAAGATGACCCTTCATCATCTAAGGGGGTATCTACTCCTCAGGCAACCTACAGCGTTGTTACTAGCCGGTGTTAAGAACGGCCCGCTGGCGTGCAAGTTTTGCCAGCCAGTTGCGACAGCGGGCGTCAACTTTTCTTGGAACGCCACCGTTTAGGCTGTTTCACATGCTGCGACTGCAACGACGAAAATCGGTGCTGTCGCACGCGTCGCTATGCGATCTTTAGAGGGCTCATTTCACATGATTGCGATTTCAATAATGCGACTGGTGCGACGCCCAGGGTTGCTTACTGCCAGGTTTTGTGACACACGCTGCATAATTCTTTTATTGTAGTGAATAAAACGTTTACACTATAATATTATTGACTTCTCTTGATTAGAAGCAAATAATATGTACGTTTACTAATTTGAAAACGTTAGGTAAGGTTTGTCTTGGAGTGCGCGACGGCGGTTTCTGTAGTTCAGTGCGACATCGCGCACGTAAACAGCTGTTCGCAGGTGGTTCGGCGGTTCTTTATTCTATGGTTCAGCGCCGTGTGTTGTCTTATCTACCTTCTATAACCGTTTCGTTCTGCCTGCTCTACAACAATCTACAAGATGACGTATCGACAAGTTCATATAGCTACCCTCACCGCATATGCTGTATTCGGAATTCGGCTGCCACGAAGTTGTCGTGTCAGCCCGACAAGATCCTCGCGCTACCAGTGCTCGGCGTCAGCTTCTGGAGAAATGATGCGTGTATATTGCCCGTCATTGCGCATATGTGGTGCCTGCTCCTAGCCATATTCTTACGCCAAACGCAACAAGAAGCACCAACCCGAACGCCCGCTGGTGCCCCTGAACGAAGCCTCAAACGATCTGTGTGATTACGACGTGGAATGAAAATTGTGTTGTGAAATTCAACCTTAGCGCTAGGCTGGTTCGTCCATCGCCGTGCTTGCGCTGCGAATATTATGGGAGCCCTCTCTAAATATTTCAAAGGCGCAAAAGCCGACGCATCAAATGTTTCGAGCAGTTACCGTCACTTTTATAGAAACCTGTACGTTGTAACATAGCATTCTAAAAGACACGCTTCTCGTCCACTTTTTTGCCCCGTGTCTCGCGCTGGTAGTATACTCGGAACTTCTAACAAGAAGACCATATCAATGCGCGCTATTCATAATGCAGGATCATAGGCCCACGGCAGGCGCATTTGCCGTAGAATTTTTCAGCTTTCTGCTCAGCCTCGCACGCCTCTCACGGTTAGCCTGTTTTGTGGAAGTAAATATTATTATTATATTATTAATGTTATTAGATATTATAGTTTCTTCACTGTAATTTATAGCAATCATCCAGATTTCTTAAGCTAGTCATGCATTTAACCTGTATTAGATCGACATTGTTATGACATGCTTATAGGAGTCATTTCAAACTAGATTGCTCAGCCAGGGAAAGTACAAATGCAAGTCTCAATGTTTATTCCAATTTGGTATTCCTAAACAGATTACATTGGTAGAATTTTATGCCTGCTTGCATTTCCTGCAATTCAATGTTCAGAGCTGGAAAAACTGATTCCTTTTCTTGCTGTCGAAAGGCTGCTTCAATGTCGATAGCAAGCTTTAATTATTCATTTCGGAAGTGTTAAGCAATGACTATATGTCTAAGCTTATCTATGCGTTTTTGTTCCACGAACACAATTAAGTTTTCTCTCTCCCTCTCGTTGACAGCCATGGAATGAAACCGTTCACTTTCATAAGTATCAGGATGCAAACATTCTGAAATTTGTCCTGAGCATTTGTCTGCATCCTATAGTGTGCATGTTTGTATCAAGTTCTGGGGTTGCAATCGCAGTGATCTACACATATTGCTATATTGCAACAAACAAATTTATTTAACTTTGTTTTCAAATCTACAATGTGGCCGTGCAGTAACGACTACATTAATAAGCAAAAAAAAAAAAAAAACTGCAGATTCAGTGTACGTGTTGGAATCTATGCAAAGTGAAGTTTTTGTTAAGTGGTCAATTAAATGCTGTTAAAGTAACTGCGATATATACAATTTGTCTTAATTTCAACAATCGAACATGTCCTCTTTTGCAAGGTTTGCTTATGCACCGCATAGGTCACAACCTTAATGTCAAGTAATCTTTATGCATTACACTGTTCACAAACCATACCGAAACGCAAATGGCAGTTAATGTAGATGCACGCTGCGAGACATCAACAAAGTGACGTTTGTTGAGCAAGAAATGGTGCGAGGTGTATGCAGATGAATGAATGACGTGCTTATGTACTTATTTATTTATATACCTCGCAGGCTGCAAGGTTGGAGTATTATGCGAGGGGGAATAAAAAAGTTGTTACAAAAGGAAGAAGGGCACAACATTAAGAAAAAAAACAGCAAAAAAAGCAGTACCAATACATTGCACCAACTAGCCCAACGTATTTTACTGGCACAACATTATACAATACTTAACAAACAATAACAGAAAAAGTTACTGCCCATGCACCCTGTACAGACGGTAAAACAGCGAAACTGAAATGTGCGGCCCCGGTGTTTATCACTGGGTTAATTCCAATGGTTTATTCAAGTCTTTCTATATTATTGATTATGTCTGTGTTTCTTAATGAGGTTATGCACATGTTTGGCTTGGGTTTATCACATTGTTTATTTGTAATGCCACACATCGCACTTTGCAAGATCACGATCATGGAAAGTGCAATGAGTGGTTCATTGTGTTAATCCAGCGGTTCATCAAAGTCTTTCTGAATTATGTTACGCACTTGTGTTTTGTAATGCGTTAATCATAATGTTTATGACTCAGTTATGCACTGTAGTTACCAAGTGACACACCAAGGCTGCACATTTCATTTAATTAAATACAGGGACACATTTTTGAACCTATTGGGAAGTCGGAGAGAGACTGCTGCACGCGCGCTCTGCTGCTAGAGCTGCTGCTGCTACTCGTAAATTCATTAACTATATTGCAACAGAAATACGAGGGACAAGAACGAAGTAAACACACAGAGCGCTTCGTTCTTGTCTGTTGTCTATCTGTTGAACTTTAGTTAATAATGAATACACACAAACTCATCCAGTTTTCAGTTATTATGTCAGGCTTATAAGCCCTCTTGTGTCCTGGAATATCTGCATGGCTATGTATCCTGTAATTTAATTTCTGGCCATGTGCTTACAAGTCGCGCGTCAATCTCCTGATTTTCCTGACAATCTTGTGTGATGTGCAGACCGAGACAGTTTCTGGTGAATCCATGCAGGGTGTTGTGCAGGGTGTAATCTGCACTACAAGTGCTGCTTTTATTGCTTTCAGTTCAGCTTTTCTAGGTGTAGGATGACCTGGAATGGTACTCACTTATATGGGGTTTAGCTTTATGTAGTGTCATACTACTGTTACACTGCTATTTCCAGGTCAGTGTACATATTATATGTGCCTTATGTTTGCTTGCATTTTCATGATTAGCAACCTCCTCTGTGTGTTTGGCAGTTGCATATAGTCTCCTGGCCTAATTGTTTGCCCCCATATTTCACGGAATGGGCCTGTTGTGTTTCAAGTTCAGGTACTCTCGAGGTTGTATTTCTGAAGGGAGGGGTAGTCGTCTTTGCATCTCACATGCTAGCTGGCATAGTATCTTGGGACGAGGTCCTGAGCTCTTGAGACAAAGAATTGTGCTGCAGGCTGCAACTGCACTCTGTCTAGGTGCTTGTTCGTTAGCTCTTTCTCATAGAGGTCTTCAAGCATGGTAAAGTTGGAAAGACCTGTTATTACTACCCGATGCCTGTATTCGATGAGTTGTCTTTTTTGTGTGCTGCTGGTAATTCATACTGTACCATATCTTGGACACAAGCACAGCATCTGCGATTTTCCATAATATCCACTCGTCCACCCCCATGATGTCGAGATTATTCTTTTCACCAGGTGTGGAAGTTGCGTCCAGGCATTGCATAATTGTTTCACCCACGTGCCGTCATGGCCTTACACTAGCTGAGGATTTGTGAAATTCGCGGGCATATTTGTCCAGCTATGTGGATCACAATGCGCAATCTGGGGTAGTTCTTGATTCTAGTCTTTCTTTTTTTCCCGACGTCAATATGAGCTGACTTATCAGAAAGCGAGAGGCCAGACTGGCCAAGAAAGTCTGCAGTGTTGTCGAGGACTTGTTGCATCATTCTTGATTTCTATAGAAGATAGCTTTCCCATAGACTGTAATACACCATAGGCTGTAGTGTTTCTTGTAGTATGCCCGTGTTGTTGGTGTGTGTGGGCCAAATGTACCTCCAACTCTCACCTGGAATTTTCTATCTTTCAGAAAGTTACTGTTTAAGTGCTCTACCAGAAATTATTTTGCTCATCGTTCCTCTTATTAGAGTAGCATGAGGCAGTACTGCTGTTAAAAGCCTCTTCACTCTCTTCATTCTTTCATAAGCGGTATTACACAATGTCCTGCAATAAAGTTTCTGCTGCTTATGGCCCACTCATATCTGCCAGAAGGAACAACTCTTGAAAAAGGTTTTCTTTGTGCTATGTGTGCGACGTAGTATGAGCATTCATGCCTTGACATTTATACATCTGTAGAACCAGCTTCCTGACAGAGTACTTGCTATACCTGATCATGCTTATTTGTGCAGAGCTGTTGAACAATATATATTGATGCAATGAATACTTACACACTCGAATTATCAAGAAAGATGGTTGTTTGACAATTCTGCCCTTTGCTTTCTATTGGTGTTAGATGTTGCATAAGTATGCCCCCCTATGCAATAGTATTTTGAAGTTTAAGGGTTCAATAAAAGGTGATGAACTAAATCTAAGTGAGAGAGCTTTTTTTTTACCCATGACTCCCATCGAAATGCGACTTCCATGGCTGGCAAATCAACCCCTCGCCTTGTGTTAGCAGCAGAATGCTATAGCCACAGTGGCAGGTGAACAAATTGAAGAACAATATTTCTGTCTATAATTTTTGTTTCTTGCCCGCATCTAAGTAAAGTTTGGAAGAAGTTTGTCATTGCAAAAAAAGCCCAGTTTGTGGTCCTTTATTGAATAAACCACATATTGTGTATAGTTGAAATGCAGAAATTTGTTCTAAAATCCTCGGGTGATATATGTTCTTGCAAGTAGCATGGTATTTCATTACTTATAAAGATAGTAATCGCAGCGGATATCGTTATATGGGTTTACACACTAATATATGTGATCACAAACTTATTAGAAACTTACTAGAAACATGTAACGCATGAATGTTTCTGCACACTTGATCAGCTGTGAACGTGTAAGAACTGCTTGTACTGGCTGAACTGGCTGACTTCACGGCACATTTTTGATTTAATTTTCTTCAGCGTGTCGTTTTATACTGTTTTATCCCCACAAGAACAAGCTGTTTGCCTGCTTTTCGCATTGTTGCACGAGTTCTACATGATTGTGCAGGAGGGTACGTTGTCACTGTGCCACTATAGCAAGCAATTTACTTAATCTACTAGCTCTAGAGTTAATTACCTTTCAAAGCAAGTGTTAATACAGATGCAGTAAGGATACAAAGTCCGCAACATAGTCAATGTTTATTGGTTTCTGTGCAAGAAAAAAAAATTCTCCAGAGAAGATGTGCAACTTAACGTGCATGTAATATTTTATTCAAGCCACGGATTTAATGCTATCGTAGCAAATTCATTACGATAGCCGACACTTTTGCTCTGTCAAATTTAATACGAGGTAAGATAAGCTTTCAAGATGCATCGGGAAATTCACGCTTGAAAACCGACAAGAAAATGCAACTGAACGGTACCGCGTTCAGCGCAACGTTGAAACTTCGGGTACTTTGCTGTCTTGTCATTTGCCTTTGCCGAGGTTGAAATATTTCAAGCTGCTCCGTAAGCGCGATTTTTGCATGCTACTCAACAAAAGAAAATTGTGACGACCTCGTCGTCTGCTGGGGATCGAACACCTCCTAGCACTGACAACTCGCAAAGGCGTACGAAGCAAACGTGAAAATGCATTTTATTTGCTGCGTAGCATGTCAACAAACGTACATAAATGGGAAAATCGAATATGCGGTACAAGTTATTTATTCTCCCTTCGCGTACGTACCGAATTCTACGATCCACGTCTCCGCGCATTGCACTTGTCGTGCGAGACGCCATTTTCCAAAACAAACCGGCGGAATAGCTCCGTTGACAGCTGTCCGCGTAATTTCGACGGAAAATCGCAGCGATCGGTGCGACGGTGCGACTGTGCGACCAACCGGTTGGTCGCAGCCGAAAATCGGGGGGTCGGCACTGCGACTGCGATTTTCATCGCAAATGACGGAAATCGCACTTCCGGTGCGACGAAAATCGCATCATGTGAAACAGGCTTTAAGCTCTAGCCTCGTCGCCGTTGTGACTGAATGCGTTCGGCGGACCAACTATTGTTACCGAACCCACCAACGCCGACCTGTTCTGCTATGAGCGGGGGAGTTGCCGCGGCAACGTCTACGAAGACCCCTTCCCACGCGCCGTCCAAGACGCAAGACAATGGGCACCCGGCCGCGCTGCGGGGGCCAGCTCGGGGAATAAAAGGCACCTTTCCTGACACAAGCCCCGAAATCTACGAAGTCCGTCTGACGTCGGCTCCGGACCGTGAACCTGTGCAGAAGTGTGTGTGTGTAAGCCGTCCCGCAGAGAGGCGGCTTGTTTACGATGACGAACGTTTCCGTCACCTTGGGATCGAGGGGGGGACCGAGTGTTTATAAACCGCTGTTGTGCGGCTGCTCAGTGCACTTTTCTCAGGCAGTCATGTTAGACTGATGTACTTTTCTCAAGCAGTCATGTTGGACTGATGTCACTCTTGCGGAGCACTTATTATGATGGCTGCCACAATGGCCTCTAACCCGCCTTCATATGTAATTCAATGGAATTGTCGGGGTTTCGCTAACAAAGTTGGTGAGCTCCGAGAACGCATTCGCTTGGGCTCACTTCGAGCTTGGGCGTTACTCCTACTGGAGCAGAACTCTCTTCCTCGAATCTCGGGGTTTACCACCTACGCAACACCTTCCATCCCAGATCGCCGTGCGTGCCTGGCAGGTGATAAACCACGCAAATGAGCTATATATGTCCGTACCTCTCTCGTTCAGACGGCTATACCTGTGGTGACATGGTGCACTGCGTGGCAAGTGGTCGTGGCTGTAAAGATGCAACTCTCTCAGTGTGCGATTGTGATTGTGTCGTGTTATGTGCGTCCCCACTCGGGACAGGCACCCCGCCTTCGTCTAGGGTGGATCACCTGGCTTCGTCGGCATCATCCTGGCTGTCCTGTTCTCATCGCCGGTGATTTCAATGCTCCTCACCGTGAGTGGGGTTACTCTGTGTCCAGTGAACGTGGACGTCTCATGCTTGATACGCTTACCCTGAACAACTTTAGTCTGATTAATGACGTATCCATGCCTACAAGACGCTGCACCCACCCAAGAATGCCACCGTATTCACCCGACCTGGCCTTGTGTTTGGGCCATCAGACAGTTACCTGGCATCGGGAACCGGACTGCTGGGGTAGTGATCACCACCCCATTCGGCTCGGCCTAGCCCCTCAGAAAACCGACCGCCTTCGTCGCCAATGTACGGTGATCGAATGGGACACGTTTCGTGCTTCGTTAGCAATGGACGCTCTCGGCCCTCTATGCGACCCCATCCCTACGTTACAAGCGGCGGTGAAAACAGTCACTTTAACGTCATGGGTCGAGGAATCTCGTCCGGCACCAGATCTTTGACTCCTACAGCTTTGGGCACAGCGTCGCCAGGCAGAGGTTCATGTCGGCCGACACCCAGATTCTGTGGAGGCTCAACTCCGCCACCGTCAGCTGACAGCGGCAGCTAGACGCCACGAACGCCGCCTCTCACATCAACGCTGGTTGGCGTGATGTTCTTCACTAGGTCCAACTACCAGCACCGCCTCAATATGGAGAACGTTCCGAGCAATCAAAGTTGGTGGGCACTCTCCTGACCCGGGTTCCAGCGCGTGCCTCGCGTCGGGCAAAACTCCAGAGGTCCTTGCATTTGACATGGCGCAGGTATTATTTCCCGGTTATGATACGCAACCACCTGTGGTCTCCGCCCCATTTACGCTTCCGCCGAATACAGGGGCACTCCCATCAGCTCATGTTATCTCTGGGATGCAGTCTCCATTCACGGTGGCTGAATTTCTCGCTGCAATAGACCAAGCCAAATTGAAAACTGCCCCGGGTCCTGGCGGCGTGACATATGAGGCGTTTAAAAACCTAGAAGGAGCCACCTTGAAAGCTGTTCTCAGCTCATTAAACGCTGCATGGCCGTCAGGAGAAGTACCGGAGCACTGGCTGCAAGTAGCTATAATCGCCATCCCAAAGCCCGGCAAACCTCCTGACAACATATCAAATCTTCGACCAATTTCTCTTATGTCTACATTATGGAAATTTTTAGAACGCATGGTGGCTAACCGTCTCCAATGGTGGCTAGACATACGTCACTGGTATCATCCGTCGCAAGTTGGCTTTCGCCCCCACCTTGGTGCAGAGGACGGCCTAGGTCACTTACCCTCTATGGTTTTGATTGGTGGCCAATGGACCCGAGTGAGGTCCATTCTCGGCATGGATGTGCACAAGGCATACGATTACATCAGCCACGCTGCCCTCGTTGAAGTGCTACGGTGGATTCACTTACCCGCCCTCATATGCAAGTTTATTCACCCCTTCTTGCATCTCGTGAATTCGCCATCCGCATCAACAAAGACTACGTTGGATCCTTCCGGCCACATCGCGGTGTAACGCAAGGGTCAGTGCTGGCCCCCATACTTTTCAACATTAACTGCATACCCTTGGCGTTGCGATTGGGTGGCATTGCTGACCTGCACGCACTCATTTATGCGGATGACCTCACAAACTGGACCGTCCACCCGGCTCTCCAAATTCAAGCCACAAGGCTGCAGCTCGCTCTCACAATTACATATCAATGGTATTCTTTTGTAGGAATCAAGTTGTCGCCTTTAAAAGACGGCTCTACTTCCGGTCACGAATGCGCGCGGTCGCCATGCGTTTAACACCACCCCTATCGTCCTTTTTTTGCACAGAAGCAGAATTCCAGTCGTCAGCTCACTCCGAGTCCTCGGCCTGGACCTGTACGATTTCGGCTCCGCCGGCCTCTGGATTCGCACAGCATGTCAGAAGGCATCCCAAATGCTGCAACACATCCGCAGAATTTCTCAAAAGTAAGGTGGTGCCACAACGGCCATCGCCCGCCTCCTCATACGTACTGTGTTACAGCCAAGATTGATATACCAAGGCCAGTTTCACCACATGACACGCGCAAAGTGGGACCGCTTGGAATCTATCAATCGAGCAGCAATGCGTGTTATTACGGGCTCCCCACAAATTACGCCCATTCACGCGCTCCAGGCCGAAGCGCAGTTAAATAGGCTAGACGAAATGGTTCAGCAGCGTCGCCAAGCTCGTTCCGCAAAGTGCCATAATATCCCTGAAGCCGCAGCTCTAGAGAAGTATATGGCAGACGGTTCGGTGATGACCCGCGATTCCTGCCCGCCATGACTACCGTGGCTTTATCAGCAAGTTACGGACAATCGGCCTCTGACTCGCATACACACACGATCCGTTGGCCACCTTAGTGAGTCCAGTGTAATCCAAAATAGCTCATCAACTACGAGTGCGAGCTCTTCCCGAAGACATGTAGCGTATGTCGACGCTAGTGTGAGTGATGATCACGTCACCACAGCCATCGCTTGTCCGGAAATAATGACAGAAATAGCAACCTGCTCGTATGCATGCTCCCCTGCCTGGCCGTCGACACAGGCCGGAGCTCTTGGCAATCCGAGATGCAATATCCATCCTCTGTCCGCTCCTTTTGCCGTCTAGTAGGCACACTGGCATCTTCACCAATTCCTCAGCTGCAATCCGTTTTATGCGGCGTGTTCTGAATTCAGACGTTTTGGCGCAGGAGATTCAGGACACAGTTGAGCAATTACCCGTTACAGTACGTGTACAATGGATATGTCGCAATGTACATCCCACACAAGCCTTAGTGGATACAGCAAGTCGTAACAAAACTTCTCGACCACTTCAATCGGCCCCCACCTCTCCGGAGACAAGGCTCCTCACAGAAAAAGAACTCCTTCGGCGTGCCACGCGAGCACTTCTCCCACCGTGTGGTAACGTCCTCCCTGGCGGCCTAGCGCGCTGGGAAGAGGTCTTGCTACGGAGGTTACGCCTCCGTGTCGTCCTTACCCCTGCGGTGACCTGGTCGTGGTCGGCACAGCACCGTGCCTCCATCAGCGATTCTTGCCCCTTCTGTATCGCTTCTGTCTGTGAGGTGGACACTGGGCACCTCCTCTGGACTTGCCCCTCTCTACTCGTTCTCCGCCAGAAACACCTGCTTCGATGTGGACCACCCCCAGGTTGGCCGCCAGATGTAGACAGTTGGATCTTGGGGCCCCACCACCGGACACTGCTGGACTTTCTCCGAGAATCCGGCGTGTATCTACACGTGTATAATTCTTTATGCCAGAAGGCATGTTGTCGCAAGAAAAAAGGACGACAGAAGGAGACGAAGCTGTCGCCCTTCGTGCTCTTTTGCGCTTTACCTCAAGTGATGCAGTACCAGCTAGCCCACCAGTCTGTTCTTTTGATAATTAAAGATGTCATTGACGCACCACTCGCCTTTTTCTCCCAACAGCGGATATGCAATTTAGTAGCACCGGTATACTGTGTTACCATTTCTCCTGGTGATGAAAGCCGCCCATTCATTACATTTTATTTCATTCCGGTATAAAATCATACATAGTCCTAAGCATGCTTTAAGTTCGCACGTAAAACTAACAGCAACAGTAATACACAAGCACACCGCGGTGGCTTAGCGTCTATGGTGTTGCGCCGCTAAGCACGAGGTCGCGGGATCAAATCCCGGCCGCCGCATTTCGATGGGGGCGAAGTGCAAAAACGCCCGTGTTTCGTGCATTGGGGGCACGTTAAAGAACCTGAGTTGGTCAAAATTAATCCGGAGTCCGCCACTACGGCATGCCCCATAATCAAGTCGTGGTTTTGGCACCTAAAACCCCAGAATTCCATTCATTAAGTACCAAAGACGCGTCTCAAATGCAACTATAGTCGGATACAACTCAAGTCTGCAGTGAAGCCCCGCCCACGCCCTCATAACCACCAGCCACTGTTCCTCCGCGAGGCTGCAAATAGTTCGTACATCAATCTGTCCCTGTTGCCCAAATAAAGCGCTAACTCGCAAAAAAAATTATAAGCGCGTAATTTTGTACGTTTTCATTTGTCTATTATAGTGGAACAGTGAAAGCCTAATTCTTTATTGAACTGAAATGAAACACTTGCTTCGTTGCAACTATTTATTGTCAAGTTTCACTTCAGTTGGCAGTGAAGTTTCATGCGTAAAACTGGGTCAGCAGTGAAATGAGTTTACCGCGGACTTTTGAAGAGTGAAATGCTGAGACTCCATACACTTTGTCCATGTCTGTTGCACACCTCATCGCTTTCGCCGATGAAAGGGCTCTTCTAAGAACAGCGGACGCTCCGGAGCTATCAAGCACGACGCCATTTTGAATTGTCGCATGACGAGGATTTTGTTTGCTTCTGTGATTGGCTGGCGGAGTAACAACCCTGCGCGGTCCGTGTGCCTTGGTTGCCAACTACTGTTTTTTTTAAAAGTTGTATCCTACTATACGCGATAATCATTTTGTCACCCTTATGGGTGTAAATCAGTTTGTCGCCAGAGGAGCACGCTTAGTGTGTCATAATACAAACATCCTTATTTGATTAACACTAGCTCTTAAGTAAAAAATTAAATTATGGGGTTTTAAGTGCCAAAATCACGATTTGATTATGAGGCACGCCGTAGTAGTGACTCCGGAATAATTTGGACCACCAGAGATTATTTAAGTCAACCTAAATTTAAGTACATGGGTGTTTTCGCATTTCACCCCTATCGAAATGCGGTCGCCCTGGCCGGGATTCGGTCCCGCGAAACCTTGACAAAGGCTTTTTGGCTGACGCAGAAGCGAAAGGACAAAATCTCGCCCTCAATTGGCTATACTTTTCACGAGATTTTTAATATAGCATACACTACTCAAACGAGAAGCGATTCATCCTTGAATAGGCTACGATAGAAATGCTTGGAGGTGGCTTCGAAGCCAAGAGTTTCACGGGGAAACCAGACGCCCTAACCACTGGGCCACATAGGAGCCACGTTTCAGGTTTTCAAATATTGGTATTGTAAGGAAGAAGTGTGCCGTGCAGAGCTCCGCAGCCGGATCGCCAGCGCTACTGAAGTGGGGATCGGGCTAGACGCTGTTTCTGGTGTGACTGGCTAAGCCTACGCTGTTGCGTCTTCTTGTCGGCGTCATTCGTGTCGTCCACAGCCGTGTCGGACTTCTTTGCCATAATTGTGGACGTTTGCTGGGTCTCCTGTAAACCTGGAATTGCGCAGCCCGACTCTCCCTGCCATCATGACCACCGAAAGCGCCACAAGCTTACCATCACCTGCTCCCCAGTCCTCCGTATGCCCCGGCACACTCCGTCAGCGGGACCCTCCCATATTTAGTGGCACTGACGACCACGACGTTGATGATTGGCTCTCATCATACCAACGCGTTAGTCTGAACAACAAATGGGATGACATCAGGAAATTGACCACCGTCCCTTTTTACCTCACCGGAATTGCCCACTTGTTGTTTCGGAACCACGAAAGCGAAGTCCGAAGCTGGACGGTGTTCAAGACAAAGTTCAGCGAGGTCTTCGGCCGCCCTGCTGTTCAAAAGCTTCGTGCCGAACAGCGTCTGTAGTCGCGCTCTCAGCAGCCTGGTGACACTTTTACCAGCTACATCGAAGATGTCATCGATCTCTGTAAACGCGTCGATGCATCCATGACTGAGGGCAATAAAATCAAGCATATCATGAAGGGTATCGACGAGGACGCGTTTCTTCGGCTGGTCGTTTCTGAGCACTCTGGAGATGCTCATTTCAAAGAACCCCTATAATGTTGCCCAAGTTATTGAACTGTGCCAAAGCGATGACGAGCTCCACCGTCAACGCGTCCTCACCCGCCGTCCTCTTCCCCATCAGGAATCGTTGTCCGGCTTGACCTCTCCTTTTCAAATCCCACCCTCCTCTCGCAGATCAAGGCTTTCGTCCGAGAAGTTGCTCGCCAGCTCTTCCTCATCTCCAACCCGCCGGAGTCAAGTTCGTCCCTTAGTCCGACCCTACGACACATTATAGAAGGACAAGTGTCTGAGGCCCTTCCTCTGGAACGGGCGCCTCAACTCACCGCCCCATTGACTTACGCCGACGCCGTCGCACGACCACGGCTGCCGACCTTCCGGGCTCCGCCTCTGATGCCTAGCTTTGTTTTTACCTCCACGCCGCCACGACTTCCAGCCCATCGAATAATTAATCCCTGGCGCACAGCGGACAATCGGCTCATCTGCTATTCGTGCGGTATTCCCGGACACGTTGCACGCCTGTGTCGCCGCCGTCCACTTCATCCACGTGACGACCCACGCACAGCCGCATACGACCATCCGTTGTCTTATGCTATCTTCGGCTGGTCGTTTCTGAGCACTCTGGAGCGCTCTCGCGAGCGGTGTTGTCTTCGGCTGGTTGAAAGAGGGTGCGCGCCATGCGTTCGGCTGGTTCTTCTCGATCGCTGTCCTCTATCTTGGAGCGCTCTGACGCGCTCCGAGCCCTGTCGTCGGAGCAGTCATCGAGATTGAAACGTCATCGCAGCGCCGCGTAGCTGCTGTTGGCGACGGCCCAACGTAACCTTGGCAACCTAGGCCACTGCATGCTGGCGTCTCGACGAACGTTCGTCCCGCCGGCACGTCCGCCGGTTTTTCCGGCAGCGCCGGGAGCTTTGGATAGGCGAAACATCGGACGTTGGCAGTAGTCACGTGGCTTCGCATCAGCAATTTTGTCCTCCGAGAGCGAGTCGCACGTTCGGCTTGCGCGCTTGTCCCCTACCTTTGAGCTCGGGAAACGACCGATCTACCCGACTCTGCTTCGGGGTATACAGGCGACCAGTCGAAGATACCATTAGACCGCGATTTACCCCTTCCCCGCCCAAGCCTTCGCCCAGTTTCCGACCACCATTCTCCTCCTCCTCTTCGTCGCTCGCTCTCCCCGATGCGTCGACCTCCCTCTACCGCTGACACGGAAAACTAAGTGGCGCAGTTCCCGAGGCAAGAAGGGCGTCATCGTCGCAACGCTCAAGCCCTCTTCTTTCGCCGCCCAACGTTATTGATGTCGCTGTTGAAGGTGTCGCTGTGCTTGCCCTCATTGACACAGGTGCCGCCATATCTGTGATTGCCGAAAAACAATGCCGCTCAATACCAAAAGTCACGACGCCTTTCTTCGGTCCTTTACTCCGCACAGCCACAGCACAGCACGTCCAGCTGGTGGCTGCGTGCACCGCCAGACTTGAAATTCAAGGAGTGCTCTACACAGTCGATTTCGTCGTTGTTCCCCCCTGTTCGCACGATATAATTTTAGGTTGGGACTTTCTCTCCCGTCACCAAGCTGTCATTGATTGTTCCCGTGCAGAAGTCGCCTTCTCTTCGCTTGGCAATGCCATATCTGATGACGTTTCGCTTTCCTGCCCCAAGCTGTCCCTCACTGACGACATCCAAATACCTACGCACGCATCCGTTCTGGCACCTATATCCTGTTCCGTTGCCTCCGACTGTACTGTACTCTTCACACCTTCCACTGCTTTCGTTCATCGCCAGCTCTCACCACTCCCAACTGCGCTCCTTGGCCTTCAAGCTGGTGCGACTCACCTTCCTGTACACAACCACTTCCCATTCCCGATTACGTTGCTTCGCGGTGAATCTCTCGGCACTGTGGAGCCTTACGACTCTATTACCACGTTGGAACTTCCTATTGTATCGTCAGAGGTCAACACCCTCTACTGTAGTCCCGTAACTGCCACATCGCCTGAAGACGTTTTCAGCCACGTCTTCGACAACGCCTTAAACCCCACGCAACGCCATGACCTTCTCCGTCTCCTCGAGAAATTTCGCCCTGCTTTTGACAGCCATAACACTTCTCTGGGCCGAACGACGACTGTATGTCACCGGATTGACACCGGTTGTCACTCACCGCTACGGCAGAGACCATACCGCGTATCGTCGACAGAACGGCGCGTCATTGATGAGCAAGTAGGTGACATGCTAAAGCGTGGTGTCATTGAACCGTCCGACAGCCCATGGGCATCGCCAGTTGTTTTAGTTAAAAAAAAAGGATGGCTCGATCCGCTTTTGCGTGAATTACCGTCGCCTAAACAAAATAACCCGAAAGGATGTTTATCCATTGCCGCGGATCGACGACGCCCTAGACTGCTTACAAGGTGCAGAGTTCTTTTCCTCCCTCGATCTACGCTCTGGTTATTGGCAGGTGCCTATGGCTGCAGACGATAAGCCTAAAACGGCTTTCATCACACCAGACGGCTTATACGAATTTCGTGTGATGGCATTCGTACTTTGCAACGCGCCCGCGACTTATGAGCGGATGATGGACACTACTCTTCGAGGCCTCAAATGGAACAACCGCTTGTGTTATTTGTATGATGTAGTAGCGCTCGCACTAGATTTTCCTACTCACCTTCATCGCTTGGAGCAGGTTTTACGCTGTCTCAGTGACGCTGGCCTCCAACTAAACCGGAAAAAATGTCACCTTGGGGCACGCAAGCTGACAATTCTCAGACATGTCGTGTCGAAGGACGGCGTTCTCCCTGATGCCGCTAAGCTCCGTGCTGTTAAAGAATTCCCGAGGCCAATGTCTCTAAAAGACTTGCGCGGTTTCATTGGCCTCTGCTCGTACTTCCGCCGCTTTATTCAAAATTTCGCTTCGATAATGGCACCTCTGACACAGCTTCAGGGAGACCCCAATCTTTCCGCGTGGTTCCCGGCTTGCGATGATGCCTTCGCGACGCTATGTCGCCTGCTCACAAGACCACCGATACTCTGCCATTTCGATCCAACTGCTCCCGCAGAAATCCATAGGGATGCTAAAGGTGTTGGTCTTGGCGCTGTGCTCGCCCAGCGAAAGCCCGGCTGCCAAGAATATGTTGTTGCTTACACGAGCCGCACTCTCTCAAAAGCTGAAGCGAACTATTCAGCCACGGAAAAAGAATGTCTAGCGATCATCTGGGCCATCACAAAATTTCGTCCATACCTGTACGGCCGGTCCTTCGATGTCGTTACCGATCACCACGCCCTTTGCTGGTTGTCGTCTCTCAAGGATCCCTGCGGCCGCCTAGCCCGGTGGGCACTGAGGCTCCTAGAGTACGATATCCGGGTTGTCTACCGCTCAGGCAAGAAACACGTCAATGCCGATGCTCCTTCGCGCTCGCCTGTCCACGCCGACATTGTCACCGTCTCCGTCCTAGACGACCCACTTCTCCCATTCACTGCTGTCGACATGGCTTCGGAGCAGCGCAAGGACTCATGGATTTCATCTTTGATAGCTTACATCGCTGATTCACCTGCACGCCCACCATCCCGAGCGTTACGCCGACAAGCTTCGCACTTCGCCATCCGCGACGGAATCGTCTATCGCCGTAACTACAGTTCCGACGGCCACAAATGGCTGCTTGTAATACCCCGGCAGCTCCGCACAGATGTATGCGCCGCTTTCCACACCGACCCTCAGTGCGCACACGCTGGTCTCTTCAAGACCTACACCAGACTACGTCATAGGTTTTATTGGCGCGGTATGTACACATTTGTGCAAAAGTACGTTCGCTCGTGCACAGAATGTCAACGCCGCAAGCCTGATCCTTGCCGCCCTTCTGGACCAATGCAACCTTTGCCGTGCCCTTCGCGACCCTTTGACCGGGTCGGGATAGACCTATACGGATCTCTGCCATACACAGCTGCTGGCAATCGCTGGGTCATTGTAGCTATAGACCCCCTCACGAGGTACGCAGAAACGGCCGCTCTGCCAGCCGCGACGGCTCGTGACGTTGCCTCCTTCCTCCTTCAACGCTTCGTTCTACGTCACGGCGCTCCCCGTGAACTCCTGAGCGACCGAGGTCGCGTCTTTCTCACCGATGTCATTCAAGAACTTCTCTCTGAATGCCGCGTTATTCATCGCTGTGCCACCGCATATCACCCGCAAACAAACGGATTGACAGAGCGCTTTAACCGAACTCTTGGCGACATGCTTTCGATGTATGTCGCCTCAAACCACACCAACTGGGATCTCATCCTTCCCCATGTCACGTACGCCTACAATACGGCACCCCAGTCAACGACGGGCTTTTCTCCCTTCTTTCTTCTATATGGCCGCGAACCATCATTTCCCATTGACACTATTCTTCCTTGCCGTCCCAACTTATCAGAGGCTACACTGGTTTCCGAAGCAGCCCGGTATGCAGAAGAATGTCGGCAACTAGATCGCTCCCTTACAAAGCAAGAACAAGCGGTACAGAAATTTCGTCATGACGACTGGCGCCCCCAGCACCAGTTTTCGCCTGACGTTCTCGTTTGGTTGTGGGTGCCTCCTACTACGACACCAGGTGTCTGCTCGAAGTTTGTATCCCGCTACCATGGACCCTACCGGGTTCTACAGTAGACTTCGGTGAACTACATCATCGAACCTCTGACGCCCCCTACGGACCTGCGTCGCCGAGGCCTCGAAACTGTGTACGTAGACCGGCTCAAGCCGTATCACGAGCCCTTCGTCCTCACGACGCCTTAGGCCTCCAATGCGGCTCCGTCTCCAGCGAGGGGGGAAGTTGTAAGGAAGAAGAAGTGCGCCGTGCAGAGCTCCGCAACCGGATCGCCAGAGCTACTGAAGTGGGGCTCGGGACGCTGTTCCTGGTGTGACTGGCTAAGCCTACGCTGTTGAGTCTTCCTGTCGGCGTCCTTCGTGTCATCCACAGCCGCGTCGGACTTCTTTGCCATAGTATATATTTGCATAAATTGCCGAGAAACTCGAACTACTTCATTTCACGAGGAACCTTGCACAAGGTCACATCTTGCATCGTAGAAAATGCGTTCGTTACGCTTGAAGCCAACATTCTTATAGCTGTGAGGACAGATTTTAACGATAGCGATCATGCTATTAGGCGTACGAGCATCTTTCATATATAGGGTGTTAATTCTTTCCTTAAGATGTGAACATCTTATTGTTTTCATTTTTTCGCACACACCTTTACTATCCGGGCGTTTTGAGTAATATGGACGCTAAATAGGTATAATAAAAAGTACATTTAATAAAACATTCTTATAACGCTTCTAATGGCGTTGAATTGTTAGCGTGTAACGGAAGCTCCTTTAGTGTGGAGAGTGAGCAAAAGGTGACGCCTCTCTTTTGCCTTATGCCGGGTTTTGGGTGACGAAGACAGCTGCATCGTACTCCGTATAGTGACGGCATCTTCAAGAAAGCACCGCCCGCGCGCACATTTGCGTCGCAGTTCACGAGGACGTATATCATTACAACCAGTGCTTGCGTTTATGCCAACAGTGGCATTGATCTTGTATTCCCGTTCTTCCAAACTTTGGGTGTTTCTCTGTGCTAGAATTGAACACGTCTCTAGCTGGCCATTTTCCCATTTCCATTCCGATAAATTTCAGCACAGAACTTTCGCAAAAGCAAGTAAAGAGCACTACTTGTGGCCAATGCTCTGTTTTAGCAGCTTTTTGTTGATCTCCAGAGAAGGGCCGTGTCGCACTGGAGTGCGGCGCAGGGGATCACCGCTTGCGCGCGAGGAAAGGTCGTCGCCAAATCAAGCAGGGCAACGCGCGCGCGCAGCTGCCCCGTTTTCCTCCATCCGCAGATATATAGATATATATAGCCTGGAGGGCGAAGAAGCACTGGGCCGAAAGTGGCAATGCATCGTGAATCAAGATCAACTTGACGCCGCTGGTTGTTGAGCCGCTCCGCTGCGCGATCAATGACCGACCGCCCGAGAGGGAGTTCGGGTCTGCTCCCGTGCACCCGCTGCAAGCACGCCGCCGGGTATGAAGTGCAGTAGCAGCACAGCAGGCACAAAAATGATCACAAAGAGAGAGAGAGAGAAAAAAAAGAAGAAGAAGAAGCAAAGAAAACAGACGAAGAACCCCTATGGGACGATACAGCGCGCGTCGTCGAAAAAGCAGCGCTTTGTGGGGCTGCAAAACACGATTTGGCGGTTGAACGTCAACTGGGATTTCCAGTCACCATACGCTGTATAGCGAGTAGGCGGTTTACGCTGAGAATAGGGGAGAGCTTGTGAGCGACTCCCCATGCAAGGAGCGTCGAGCGTTAAACAAGCTCGTGTATGCGATGGTGACATCGACCGAACGTGTTGCTGCACACGTGTTGCTGCATTTCGTTTTACGCGCACACTAACGGCCTCATCGCAGATTGCACAAAATTCGATTTCAAGACCTCTGTTCACACACCGGTATGCTCGCTTGGCGGTGGGTAATCTGACGACAGCTGTAGTGCAGAATGTCTGCCTGCCATTTGTTTGTTTTCTTGTTTGTTTGTTGTTCCATTGTCATGATGTTGGAGAAACATTGAGCATAATTAATCGCTTCGCTAACTCGAAACGCAGCATTTTAATAAATAAGTTCAAAAGCGTTCTTTTTTCATTGTCAGTTAGTCTTGACTGGGGCAGTTAACTACCATCCCCGTTTGTTATTCGTCACTAGCATTTGCAGAAGTTTTTCAGGTTAAGTGTAATGCCTTTGATATATGCTTGATGTGCTTTTCATGGAAATGAGCGTCTGAACACAACGCTTACTTTCGCTCCAAGCAGAAAGACACTGTTGTGCCGACTGATAGTTCTCGTAGGGCGGTGGTGGCAGAACCTCCAGCGGCCAGTACGTCGAGTAGTACGCTACCTCTCCCTTTTTTTGTAAAACATAGGAACCTGCCCCCTCCCCTCTTTAACCCCTTTTTCTTATAGACTGTTACACATCTGGATCATGATGGCGCTGTTTAGGCTGTAGCATAGTATAACTCGTCGCTTCAAACGCGGGAAGATATAATGAAACAAAGACGGCTGCTGATGAGACGGTCATTTGAGGGATCGTCCGACGTTTGTGCGCAGGCGCGAGTACGAACGAGTGCGAGAGAGAAAATCTGGGGGCTTTTGCTCCTTGAATATCCGTCTTTGCCTATAGCACTACGCCAGAGAACTTTCTGTGCTCGTTTTGTACTCGTTTGTCCCTAGGCTGGCCGGGATGCATTTTGCTACTAAGTGCACAGCGGGGCGTGGCACTTTAGGAGGCACCCGACGTTTCTGCGCAGCCGCGAGTAAGAGCGTGTGCAAGTGAAAAAATCTGGGGGCTTTTGCCCATAAGTTTCTTTGCTCGTGTTGTACGCGCTTGTCCCCCAGGCGTGGCGGTGTTGCGGAGTCGGGTCGAATTTGTTTACGCTCCGGCGCTGACTGCCGGCGCGGTGAAGCAGTGGGCACAGACGCCCCATTTGGTAATCGCTGTGTCTGAAGCGGTCTGAAGCTGCATCGGACAGTCTTTCTCGCGCCTGCGGCGCTGGTGCTGAGTCAGTCATGCCGGATTAAACCTTTCTTGCCCGTTACGGCGCTCTACCTTCAAAAAAACATCACTGATTTTCCCGGGGGAGCAGTAGGAGCCATAGTAGAGGCCCGGCCTGCTTTCCTGGTACAGTATCTTCGCTCTTGGCAAGCTTTTCGTATGCTGCTGTCCGCGACTTTTCTGGAGCATTTTTGAGTGGTTCCCTTTGAGTGAAATAAACGCACAGCGCCTTAACAACCACGGTTGAACGCCACTGCCTGATGTCACGCCGTGAGGATTATTGGCTCTGCGTCTTGCCTACGCTAGCTTAGGTTAACGTTGGGTTAGGTTAGGCTATGTTAGCGTAAAAGACGTTAGGGTGGCGCGGCGTATTCTCACAGTGGTTACGCCGTGAGTATTATTGTCTTTTCTGCTCGGCCGTGTTTGGTTAGGTTAACGTTAGGTTAGGCTAACGTTAGGTTAGGTTAAGTAAGAGGCGTTAGGGTAGCGCGACGTATTATTATAGCGGTTGCAGGGGCGTCGAGCGTCACCAGCGGCCTTCCAGCTACTTGTGTTCAACAGCGGTTGCTAATGCGCTCTGACTTCTAAATTTTCAATGTATGCGGCCCGGCCTCTACTATGGTCCCTACTGCTCCCACGGAAACATCTGCGATGTTATTTTCAAGGTACATCGCCATAAGACGCGAGAAAGCTATGATCCGGCACGCCTGAGTTAGCACGAGCGCCGCAGGAGCGAGACAGTCTTTCCTACACAACGGTCGCCTAATGGGGCGCGAGTGCCCGCTGCTTCACATATTTCACCGCACCGGCAGCCAGCGTCCGAGCGTAAACTCGACCCCACTCACCAATGCCGGCACGCATAGGGACAAAGTATACAACATGCGCCAAAAACCTCCTCTGCAGAGTCATGTATTCAAGGAGCAAAAGCCCCCAGATTTTCTCTCTCGCGCCTGCTCTTACTCGCGCCTGCGCACAAATGTCAGCGATCCCTCAAATGACCGTCTCGTCGGCTGCTGCGCTTCGTCCCAGTGGAGACATGTAAAGGGCAGCATCACGTCGCTTTCACTTCGAGGCGTGACATACACTCTAAACACAGTTGCACCCTTTGGGGTGTATATTTGCCACGCAACAATAATCGTCATCTGTCTTTCCCGCATTTCCTTTCTTTAACGCTGCGAGCCCGCTACTTCCAAGTCACGAACGGCATGCGCGTTATCAGCATGACAGAGTATTCTCGACAGGAAAGTAACGAGCGCAGCATTTTCAAGAAAGGAAATGCGGGCAAGACAGATGACGATTGTCATCTGCAACGATGCTCTAGAACAGGATTTTGAACTGATAAACGAACCAAAATGTTTGGTTAAACTGACCTGCCAAATATCTCTGTTCCACTTGTTGAGTCAAGCGGAGGCGGACGCCTGTTAAAAGGTGGAAATATCGATGACGCATAAGCAGGATGGTTCGCAACATTGTTTTTTTCTGTTACCAACGGAGTGGCTGCTGCAGATTCTTGAGTTTTCGCTTGGTTACAACGGCCCTCCGTAAGGGTTACGCAACACAATTACAGCAGAACAAAATTGTCGCACTTTCTCATGCGAGCCGCTGTGTTATGGGGAATGCAAGTAATTCGATTACCCAACAGGTTGAACGGCCCGTATCCAGCGCTCTCGCCTTTCCCTTTCATTCGATTGCGATGGAAATCAGTAAAACTGAACGTTGTTATTCAGTCATTCACGTTCATGGCAATTTACAACACAACAATAGCGTCGATTGCGGTGTTTCTTCGTAGTGCGCGGAGCTATTGCGTTTGCCGTCGTTTCCGCCATCAGTCTGACCAGCAAGTGCTTTATGGCAGTTCGTCGGCGCGTGCGACTAGCGTAGAAATTCGTAGCTCTCTGTCTGGGTGTTAAATGCGCAAAATACTCGCAATATGGACCAAAATCCAATATGGACCTAGTTAACTCGTTGTTTCGCAGTCGCTAGCTGCATAGGCAACTTAGCGAGGGAGTCAGGCTTCGCACTACTCAATTACTGCCTCTTCGCACCGGCAGGTGGCGCTACGCGTCTTGCAAAACTCCAGAGTCTGACGTCTATGATGGCGGCGAGCGACTATGCATTGTTTCTTTTTCTCGTCTGCTAGCCATAAAGCGTCCAACACTCTGCGAGGCGAAAATCCACGCGGCCAGAGAAAAACGAACGCGCATCGAAGTGCGCCGCGCGGTGGTCAGGACAACACGGAGAAAATCGCTTGCGCTCTTGCTGGCTCCGACAGCCCGCGGGTAGCGAGAACCCGAAAAAATTGAATAGGCTCAATGTGCCCTCGCTAATAATAGACTAAGCAGAAAAATAAGTAAGAACGTAGTTACCTTTGCTGGCTTTAGTGTCTTGACATGGAGGCTCTGGCGTAGGTGAAAAAGAAATGTTGATATTATTTTCTGTGACATGACGGAAAAAATGAACCACGACAAAGCTTCGTGGCTTCGTCTCATCGGACCTCACTGCGTGTTTTGTCAACTTGTCTAATAGTGTGTCAATGCATCTTTGGCGTCAATTGTTTGTAACAACATTAAACCCACAAAGTTCCGGAATTGAAAACTAAAGCATGACATTGGAGATGTCAATGCACCTTTCGCATCAAAAGTTTATAAGAAATTTATACTCATAAAGTTTCAGAATTGAAACCCACGCGCTCCGTAGATTCCGCGGCCTCGGCGAGATGCCGCGACGAGCTCGCTCGCCATCAAAACGCCCTTGAGACTGTGCTCGGATGGGGGCTCCTTGCGTTATGTGACTCTCGTTGCATGGGCGTTGCCGCGAAATCCATCCCGATTTCGCAATGTTCGCGCCGAAATGTCTTTTGGAACGTGTAAACGACATTCTAGACAAAATCCGGAATGGTTTCTGGCGCCGGGGCTTGTTTTGGTCGGCGGCACATGACAGCACGAAAAAATTTCGGGGGGAGGGGGGGCTGTAGCCCCATGAGCCCCCCCCCCCTCCCCCCTGGCCACTCCCCTGGTCGTGTATAACAATTGTTTGAGTGATAATGGTGCGAGCGAGAAGTTTCTGCGAAGATATCCAAGTGTGCGATTAGCTTTGTTCGTTATAAAGTCGATATGGTACTTCCAGGATAAGTTATATGGACGCTGATATATTTGTAGTTTCTTACGCTCTCTAAAGGAATGCTATCAAGTAAATAGGCAGGACAAGCTTCATTAGTACGGGATATTCACATCGATTTACTTTTCTTGACGTTAAGTTGCACGTGCCATTTTTTAGTTCAGGTAAGCAGCGTGTTTAAATCGTCCTGAAAAGAGGACATATTAGCGTCATTAGTAATTTTGCTATATATTACGCAGTCATCTGCAAAAAGACAAATTTTAGACAAATGTTATCAAGTAGATCGTTAAGGTAGGTCAAAAGTAAGAGTGGCCCAACTACAGACCCCTGTTGAACACCAGATTTCACGTGTGTTAGAGTTGGATTAACTTCATTAGTGTTTACGAAAGGCATGCGGCGTGTTAAAAATCCTTTTGTACAATTAAGTACATTAGTATCAATGTTTAGTGCGCTGAGTCTAGATAGCAGTAATGCGTGGTGTACTTTGCAAAATCATCATCATCAGCCTATTTTATGCCCACTGCAGGATGAAGGCATCTCTCTGCGATCTCCATTTACCCCTGTCCTGCGCCAACCGATTCCAACTAGAGCCCGCGAATTTCATCATTTCATCGCTCCACCTAGTCTTCTACCGTCCTCAACTGCGTTTCCCTTCTCTTGGTACCCATTCTGTAACCCTAATGGTCAAACGGTTATCCAACCTACGCATTACATGACCTGCCCAGCGCCATTTTTTTCTCTTAATGTCCATTAGAATATCGGCTATACACGCCTGCTTTTCGATCCAAACGGCTCTCTTTCTGTCTCTTAACGATATGCCTACCATTCTTCATTCCATCGCTCTTTGCACGGTACTTAACTCAGGCTTCGTTGTCAGTCTCTAAGTTTCTGCCCCGGTAAAATGCGCTGATTGTACACCTTTCTTTTCAATGATAATGATAAGCTTCCAGTCAGGAGCTGAAGATGTCTGCCGTATGCGCTCCAACCCATTTTTATTCTTCTGTACATTTTCTTCTCATGATCAGGGTTCCCTGTGAGTAATAGACCTAGGTAAACGTACTCCTTCACAGACTCTAGAGGCTGAGTAGTGATCCTGAACTCTTGTTCACTTGCCCGGCTATTCATCATTATCTTTGTCTTCTGCATGTTAATCTTCGACCCCACTCTCACACTCTCTCTGTTAAGGTCTTCAATCAGTTGTTGTAATTCGTTTCCAGTGCTGCTGAATATGACAATGTCATCTGCAAATCGAAGGTTGCTGAGATATTCACCCTCGATCATTACTCCTAAACCTTCCCAGATTAAGAGCTTGAATACTTCTTCCAAGCACGCAGTGAATAAATTGGAGAGATTGTGTCTCCTTGTCTGACCCCTTTCTTTATAGGTATCCTCCTGCTTTTCTTGTGTAGAATTAAGGTAGCTGTGGAACCTCTGTAGATATTTTCCAAGGTATTTACGTAAGCGTTCTGTACTCCTTGATTACGTAATGCCTCTATGACTGCCGGTATCTCTACTGAATAAAATGCTTTTTCGTAATCTATGAAAGCCATATAGAGAGGCTTATTGTACTCCGCGGATTTCTCGGTTACCTAGTTAACGACATGGATGTGGTCCATTGTAGGGTATCCCTTCCTGAAGCCAGCCTGTTCCCTTGGTTGGCTAAAGTCCAGTGTTGCCCTTATTCTACTGTAGGTTATTTTGGGAAATATTTTTATAAGAGTGGGAGTAAGCTAATGAGCCTATAATTTTTAAATTCTTTAAAGTCTCCCTTTTTGTGGATTAGTATAATGTGTACATTCTTCCAGTTTTCTGGGTGGTGGTGATAAACTTTAGTGAAAGGGGGAAGGGTAAAGGGGGACGTGGCTGAGGGATTGGGCTCAAGTAAGGCCCTGGGCCTGCTTGGCCTTCTCCGCCAAGTCCACCAGTTCAAGCTGTCGATCGACGTCCCCGGAACTGAGCCAGGCTGTCCAGTCAGTCAGTCTCGCTGCTGACGGGGGGATGAGAAAACGGAAGCGAGGTGCATTCCCACATTATGTGTGTGAGTGTTCCTGTTTCTGAACAGAGCCTACATTGGTTGCTTTCCTTGCCCCCTGTGATTTTGTTAAAGTACATTGGGTGTGGGTATGTGTTTGTCTGAAGTCGCCGAAACGCGACCGCTTGCGTTTTATCGAGTTGCTTGGCCGGTGGTGGGAGCGCGCGACTTCTCAAGTGATACCTATAGGCTATTTCATGATAAGCCTCGCAGGGTTCCTCGTGTCTCTCCTCATTCACGCCGTCCGCATCCGCGGACGAGGCTCGGCGCGCGAGATCTCGAGCCAAACTGTGAGCCGACGCGTTGCCGGGCACAGCCACGTGAGCGGGGGTCCACACAAGGGTTTTCAAGCCGCTTAGGAGGCGTCGTGTGAGGACATGGTACGCCTGTTTGGAAATTCTACCGCAGACGAAATTGCCGATGGCCTGTTTGCTGTCGCTGATGACGGTATTCGCTTCCGCATGCATGGCCATGGCAATCGCGGTTTCCTCCGCTTCCACCACTCGGCCAGCGTGATTGTTGTGTGTTCTATCAATCCTCCGTTGTGATCCGCTACCACCGCGGTCATGAGGTCGCCGCGAGGGTGTCTGACTGCGTCTGTGTAGAACACTCCATCTTGAAGGCCGTAGCGTCGCCAAATGGCTTCACTACGGGCCTGCCGGCGGCCCTGATGGAACTCGGGGTCCATGTTGCGGGCTAGAGGGGGGCATAAATATGCCCCCTGACCTTTCGCGGAATCGTCATGTGTTCTGTAACCTCGGGGATAGCCTCGAGACTGAGCTTCCGGAGGACTGTGCGGCCAGCCGGGGTTAGCGAGAGACGACGGACTTGGGCTGTGTGGTGAGCGTCTAAGAGCTCCTCGATCGTGTTGTGCATACCTAAGGCCTCTAGCCTTGCGGTAGGCGCGTGGTCCGGAAGGCCCAGGGCTGCCTTTGTGCTTCGTCTGATCATTGTGTTTAATTTGGCTAAGTCTGTGGCTGCGAGTTTGACATATAGTGTCGAGTACATGGTTCTGCTGGTTATGTATGCCTGCATAAGTCGAAGCAGATCGCCCTCGCCCATGCTGTGGTGCCGATTAGCCACCCGGCGAATGAGCTGTAGTGTGTAGTTGGTCGCCCTCTGGAGTTTCTTTAACATGAGCCCGCAGCGCAGCGTGTTCTGAAAGTCTAGCCCCAATATTTTGATACTGGGGCGCTCCGGGATGGTAAGTTCTCCGACCTTAAGTTCAAGGAAGCGCCTTCTCCGTGGTAGTCCCCTGGGACAGCTACTTCTGCCGAGCTTGATCAGGAGGTATTCGGACTTTTCCGGTGAGCACGTTAGGCCCCTCGACTCCGCATAAGCTAGTACGACGTCGATGCCGCGTTGCATGATCTCTTGAAGAGTTTGTGGATCATCCGCCGCTGCCCATAACGTCATGTCGTCAGCCTAGAGGTTGTGGTGAAGCCCGGGGATAGAGCACAGCAGGTCCGGGAGCCCGCGCATAGCCGCGTTAAAGAGAAAAGGGGAGATGACTGATCCCTGCGGCGTGCCTCGGCTCCCCAGCACTATAATGTCAGTTTCATGTTCGCCGACTTTGATCTGGCACTTCCGGTCGGTGAGAAAGTTTCGGACGTATTGGTATGCTTGGTTTCCGACACCCAGTTGGGTCAGGCCCTCGGACACCACTCCATGGGCGACATTGTCGAAGGCCTTCTTCAGGTCGAGGCCCAGGAGGCACCCGAATCGGCGAGCGTCCGCCCGACTTTCGGGTTGCATCCCCTGCCTTTTTAACTGAAGGAGTACATCTTGGGAGGACAGGTGTGGCCTGAAACCAAACATAGAGTGGGGGAACTCGTCCCCATCTTCTACGTGTTCATTGAGATGTCTAGGACCACGTGCTCCATCAGTTTGCCGACACATGATGTGAGTGAAATCGGCCTGAGGTTGTCCGCATTGAGCGGTTTGCCTGGTTTTGGTATAAAGACGATCGTGGACGTCTTCCACTCTTCCGGGATGGCGCCCGTCTTCCAGCATTCGTTCATGAACTCGGTGAGCTGCTCTATTGCGGCCTCGTCCAGGTTGCGTAGGATCTTGTTTGTAACGCAGTCCGAACCCGGCGCCGAGTTCGTCCGCAGCTTGAAGGCGGCGGCCGACACCTCAGCGAATGTAAAGTCTGCGTCTATGTGCGCGTTTGGCCGGCCGTGGTAGGCCGCAGGTAACGCTGTCTTCAGTTGCGGGCCGATGTACTTGTCTTGCATCTCGGCCAGGAACGCCCTCAGGTCCTGAGCATGTCTGTAGATTAACTTGGCCATGTTTCTTCTGACTTCGGCCCTGGTGGTGTCCGGGTCCAGGAGGTGGCGTAGGAGGTGCCACGTCCGGGCTGCGCTGAGGCGTCCCCTCATGCGATCACATATTTGGTACCATTGCTGCTGGGTGACCTCGGTCGCGTGATCGGAGAACTCTGCGTCGAGCCGAGTGATTCTTTCCTTTAGGGCTTGGTTATCTTTCCCCTGCTGTTGCCAACGCCGGAGCATGCTCGATCTTGCCTGCCACATGTGGAGCAGCCTGCTGTCGACGTCGGAGGTTTCCGGGGCGTCTTCTGGGTCAAGATGTTCCGTATGCTCTTCCACGTCGCCCAGGAGTTGGCTCATACAGGATGACATATTGGCGATGGATCCTTCACTGGCTCGCATTCTTCTGGACTCGCGGAATTCGTCCCAGTTTGTAACCGAGAAGCGATGCTTCCGGCGACGCTTGCCGCGTGCATAGATTTCCGTGTGAAGGATGCAGTGGTCACTTCCCAGAGTTTCGCCGGTGTTCGTCCATGCGTAGTCTTGCGAGTGGACGACAAACGTCAGGTCCGGGTTAGTGTCTACCTGACCTCAGCTGCCGATTCTGGTGCGGGCGGTAGTATAGTTGATTAGCGTGAGGCTCAACTCTTGCGCGGCTTCTGCTAGATGTCTACCCTTTCGGGTGTCGCCCAGGTATCTCCACATAGTATGACAGGCGTTAAAGTCCCCAACAATGAGCAGGGGGCAGTCGCGGCTGACTTTGAGGGCCGAGCGAAAAAGCGCATCGGGCTTCGGGTCTGCATGCGGAGCGACGTATACGTTGAGGAGGAATAAGCTGGGATCTGACGTGCGCGTCGGGATGATCTCTACGAAAACGTGGGGAATGCCCGAGGGGGGAGAAGTTTCGATGTCGTGGATCACCGTCACCTGTTCTCGGCGAACGAGCGTAGTGACTTTCTTGGAGTTGTTACGACAGTGGAAAGCCCGGTAAAAGGAGAGGCCGGCTTTCATGTTGACTTCTTGTAGCGCTATGATATCAGGTTTGTAGGATTCTTGCTGTGCCGTGTTATTAACATGCTGATGATGGTTGGCCTTCTTCTTTTTGAATCCGCGGCAGTTCCACTGCCAAACGTGATAGGTGCTATTTGTTGTTACAGCCAGGTTGATTGTTTGGGAGTGTGTGGACGGCCAGGTCCAGGCGGGAAGGGCGGAGGACCGCCGCTTCGCTGACGGGTGCCGCCTGAGGGACGACCGCGGGGTGAGGGAGAGTCTGCTCCGGCTGGACGGGCGCTAATTTTGGGATGTATTGTTCGATTTGTGTGACCTGTGCGGGTAGCGTGTTGTGGTTCTGTTCGAGTGCCGTCATGCGGTTCTCTAAGTGCTGGAAGCGTTCAAAAATCGCAGGGAGGATGGCGTCCATAGCCGCCTTGACCGCGCGTTAAACGTGTTGCTCTACGCGTTTCATTAGGCCTGCGTCCTCAATTGGGGCTGTAGTGGGAGTCCTGTGAATGAGGCTGGCTTTTCGTTTGTTCGGTGGACCCTGGGAGTCCATATCGGACTCTTCACTTTCTGTAGTTGTTGGTATGCTAATAAGCACGGATATCGGTGAGGGAACTGATAGGGCGCTGGTTGCCATGCTAGGGTCTCGGTCCCTGTCCATTGGTTGTGGGAAGCAACCGCTCTCGTAGGCGCGGATCTTTGTATCCTGTTGTGCGATCTTTGTCTGCATGTTTTGGATGGTTTGCTGTAGATTCTTAACTGTGTCAAGTGTAACTATTTCGGGATGCACCTCGCTCCCCCTCCCTGCCACTATGCTGGCCCAGTTTCTTTGGGACGTCACCTGTGATTGGGCTCCTTGTTGGTTTCGTTGCTGATGCTGCTGTTGGCCCCGGCCTCCACAGTTGGATTGGCCCCCCGGCTGCTGCCTCGCGGCGCTCCGCGATCTCGACCGGCTGCAGTGGCTCCGGTTCCGACATCGGCTCCGGCTCCTGACCGACGCCTTCCGGCCGTGGCGCCGCCGTCACCCGTCGACCCGCCGTCCGCGAAGGAGAGTGACGACGAGCGCCTCTCCCTGGACCGGCTGCGGTGGCCGTCGCCCCGTGGCGGCGATGATTGAAGCTGCTCTTCCCGCTCTCGAGCCCGCCGCTCGCGGCGTCGGCGCTGGCGGATGATGAAAGGAGTCTCAAACTTCTTCCTCTTGCCGCACAACAGGCAATGTGGCGTGCCCTCGTGCCCGTCGGCCGTGTCGGGTGTTCCGCATTCTCTACACTTCTTGGTCGTGCCTCGATTCGGACAGACGTCTTCTCGATGCCCGGTCTGGTAGCAAATCAAGCAGGCTTGCACTCTGCGCCGGAATAAATTGCATCGGTGCCATGCCCCGCCGTACATGACGTAATGAGGAACTTCCTGTCTCCTGAAGACCAGCAGGACGGTTTCGAACTCGCCTAGACGGCGGAACCCCACTATGTCGGGATTCATGCCGCTCTCGGACAGATTCTCCTGAATTTGCTGTTGGATGTGGTGCGGAGGAATTTGGCGAATAATGCCTTTCCCTTGATCTTCAGTTGGGAAGTAAGCTTTAATCGGATAGGTTTGACTTCCCACCTTTAGCGTCGATAGCGTCGCATAACTGTCGGCTCGGTCCCCATCCTCGGTACCCACGACAACGAAGTTGCCGACGGCGTCCAAACGTACCCTGTCCTTGCCGCAAGCTTGCTTTGACAGTCCCGTGGAAACACACAGTGCCTCCATGACGGTCGATGGGCGTTGTCCGGACACATTAAAACCACCGCTGATTCGCAACACCACTTTGAAGTAGTGCGGAGGGATAGGAGGCTCCCTGGTGCTTGGGGCGTCGCGCCGGGTTAGGCCTAACAATGACTCCGGCCGTGCTCGCCTTCTCACGGGGCGAACTTATCGCTGACTTGCATTGCGAGGTCTTCGGGGGTGATGGGCGTCCCCTCCACGATGACTTCCATGCTGGTGTGCAGTCGATAGACACCTCGTATATAGAGCCGCCAGTTTTCCAAGTATTATGTCTCCGCCATCTTTGATTAAATCGACTGTTATTCTGTTTTCTCCTGCCACTCTTTCTCGTTACATGTCTTGCAAGGCGCTTTTGACCTCATCGCTAGTTATAGGAGGAGTTTCTGTATCCTGTTCGTTACTGTTTCTAGTGGAGGTATCCTGAATCCTCTGGGTAATGTATAGGTCAGTATAGAATTCTTGCGCTGCTTTTACTTTGTCAAATGCTCTAGCGAAATCCAGAAAAATACAGCCCGTAAGAAATCCGGCGTCATAGTTGGAATGCAAATCGTTAGTAAAGCAAAGAATTTGGGTATCACAGGAGAATGTTTTAAGAAAGCCATGTTGGCTAGATGTAAATAAATTGTTAGATTCAAGATGATTGATTACCTGAGAATAAATTACATGCTCCGTTATCTTACAGGGCACTGAAGTCAAACTAATGTGCCTATAATTCGGAAGGTTATGCGTATTACCAGATTGATGAATTGGAATGATCTTAGAAGTAAGTCTACCGTCATGCCACAGCGAAGGCCATCGGCGCACACAATTCTTTTAGCGCCGGACACGCCTGCCGACAATTTCAACCGCCTTAATCGACAAGCGATTTCCCTTTCTCTGGAGGCTCTTGTCCCAGGAGAAATCAAAGATATCGGAATTAATACTCGAAGGAACGTCCTGGCTATTGATGTCCACAACATCGCAATCAATGCTTTGATGGCAGCAAAGCTGCTGGGCAACATAAGTGTCCACTACCTCATTCCGCAGGACAACGAAACCACGGCTGGTGTTGTTTACGATACTGACACATCGATTAGCGACAGCGGCCTGCCAATTTTAATCAGACCTGCGACAGATGGGGTTGCCTTACTGCAAGCTCGTCGCCTTGGCAAGTCGACTTGTGTAAGGCTCGTGTTTAAAGATGACTGCCTGCCATCACATGCAAAGGTCGGCCACTTTCGGCATGCGGCACTACCTTTCGTACTTAAACCACTTCATTGCAGAAGGTGTCAAAGAATTGGACATGTGAGTTCTGTCTACCGCAATACAACGATATGCCCACGATGTTCCGAACAACACGTCACTGACACTTGCAGTGCAACAGAGCTGAAGTGCTCAAATTGTCTAGGCTCGCACGCTGCATCCTCAAAAGACTGTCCACGCCTAAAGAAAGAGCAGGAAATCTTGAGAAACATGGCCAGAGACGGATCATCATACAGATATGCTTCTGCAGCGATAAGAGGACATCGCTCCCAGGAACGAAAGTCTACGAAATCCTCTTCCGGTTCAAGGGAAAAGTCTCGTCTGGCAACGCCGCCTCCTGTTTCATCTGTCTCCAGTAAGAGCACGAATGTCAACGATAAAAGCGGACCTGCTATTCATGCTTCATCAAGTAAGGAGTGGCCAGCACTGCTGAAGACGTGCCACGCGCCAGAGCCACAGCACATGACTCGCCACTTAACGTCAAATGTCACTTCTGTTGACCAAATGCAAGACAAGGATTCACAAGTGATTGCTATGCTCAAATCGCTCACGAATGTCATGCGTCTACTACTGACAAACATGGACACTCCGGCTGCTCGCAGCGCACTGCAAATACTTGACGCGCTGACTCCAGTGCTTGAAAGCATCGCATAGCACCATGGCCCGCCCCTCGCTGCCCTTCCACAAGGAAGTCAAGAAAGCATTTCTATTGCAGTGGAATGCCCGTGGTCTCAAATCGAGAATTTCAGTTTTTAGACACTTTGTCTTCGAAAAACGTTTTCGCATCCTCGTAATTTGCGAACCGAACGTGCGGAATGTCATACGAATTTCTGGCTATGAGGCATTCATGTGCTCTACCTGTTGTGATGTGAGCAAGATCATTGTATATATTAGATGTGATCTGACGTACGTGTTGCACCCAGTCCCGCCTCACGACGACAACCAGTACGTTTGTTTGATTGCAAAAACGAAGAAGCTTACGTTCACACTCGTCGCTGTTTACATTGCTCCTTCAAGTGGTTTCGATTCTAAACGACTGTACGACGTGCTATCAGCGACACCCGGCCCTACGATTCTCACCGGAGATTTTAATGCTCACCATTCAGTTTGGGGGGAGTTTGAAGTTGGACTCCAGGGGAAGGAGACTAGCATCCTTTGCCACACAGCACGACCTTTACTGCCTCAACGATGGTAATCCGACATATTTACGCGGGCTTACTTACAGCAGGCGCCTAGACTTGACCCTGGTTTCTCGGCGTCTTGAAAGAAACGTCCAATGGTTACCAGACATCGAATCATATGGAAGCGACCATATTCCCACATACCTGAAGATCAAGGGACTATATAAATGCACCTTCACGACAATCCGGCGAATTGAGTGGTCGGCGTTTCGGTCGCGCATGGAGGAAGTATGTCAGCAAGGGAACCATTCAAGCCTGGAACAAAAAATTCAAAAAGCCATGCAAGAGGCTACGCGTGGTTTTCAGCCTTTCCCGAAATATGAAGAATTTGAAGCTGAACTGCAGCGACTACGAGCAATTCGCAGGCGGGCTGAAAGAAGATACAGAAGAACTAAATACATTTATGATCTCAGAGAGGCAAGGCCGATGCAAAAGAAAATTCAACGCCGCATTCATGCCCTACAATCTCAAAGATGGAAACGTTTCTGTGAGTCGTTGGATCCACGTCAGCGATTATCTCAGATATGGAGAACCGTGCGTGGACTTCGTGTATCCCCGCAACAGCGTGTTCCTTTCAAATCTCTCGCTTCGCACCAAGGTCGTAGAGAAATTGACATTGCTGAAGAATTTTGCTCAAGACTTGCCAGCTTGCAGCTCCAACGCGCACTTACACCATGTGGCACTCCTGTGCCACGGGGTTCCCGCATGGATGTAATGTTTTCGGTGGAGGAGCTTGAAGCGGCACTGGCGACTTGCAGGCGCTCTTCGTCACCTGGACCGGACGGCGTTGCCTATGCGGCGCTCACCAATCTTAGGCAGAAAGCACAACTCATGCTGCTAAACCATTATAAAGAGTCTTGGCGCAACGGTTTGGTTGCACGTGAATGGAAATCAACCGCTTGGTTCCGCTTCTGAAACCTGGTAAATCACCGTTAGATTTGTCATCGTACCACCCCATCGCTCTGGCCAGTTGCGTAGAGAAAATAATGGAAATAATGATTTTGACGCGCCTGGAATGGTACCTGGAAAATTACAACGTGCACCCAGATGCTATAGCTGGCTTCCGGCGTGGGCGCTGATCTATAGATAATGTCATTGATTTGGTCACGTTTGTTCAACATCAAAAGCATCTGTAACGACTCACTGCGGCATTATTCCTTGACATAAAAGGCGCGTATGATAATATAGCACATTATGGCATTACAGAGGCTCTGATTGAAGCCAGAATCGGTGGCCGAACTTTTCAGTGGCTGTGCAGTTATTTGACCGACAGGCATTTCTTCAGGATGACCGAGGATGGCGCCACGACTCAACACCAAACATTCCGTGGAGTACCGCAAGGCGGAGTGTTGGGGGGAGCCCGACGCTATTCAACCTAGTGCTCGTTGGCCTAGTCAGATGCTTGCCCAACGCAGTTCAAGTATCAATCTATGCCGATGACATCTGCATTTGGGCGTCTACTGTAACACGACTGCAGGTACGAGCACGGCTACAAAAGGCAGCTACGTTAACATCACTGTACTTGCGAAAACAGAACTTAGAGCTATCTTCAGAGAAATGCTGCCCTTTTACATTCACTCGCAAGGCAATGAAGCGTTACTTTGTAAATGTCAATGGGCAAGCAGTTGCAAATGCACGGAAACACCGCTTTTTAGGGGTAATTATCGACCGCGACCTATCATGGAGCCTGCGCGTTTCATACCTAAAGAAGAGGTTAGCGGCAATAATACATCTCAAATTTCTCGGCGGAAAGTCATGGGGCAGATCGGTGCGGTCAATGCTGCAGCTTTATAACGCCTTGTTCCTCGGTTACTCGAGATACAGCCTTCCTGTGTTTGGTAACACCTGCAAAACAAACCTGCGTGTACTCCAGGGACTACAAGCTCAAGCCTTAAGGACGTGTCTCGGTCTTCCAAAGTGTGCATCTACAGCGGCAACGATTGTCATAGCTCGAGATGACCCAATATCAACGTACTTGGCAACCGACGCTCTCAGGGCGCATATTCGGCACGTTGCCCGACTACCTTCTCACCATCTTGCCGCTCTGCCCACAGAAAGGCCACATGCAACTTTCAGTCGTATAATTGTTGCCACTCCCACCTCATTGCCATCGAACTACATGCCTGCAGCAAGACCATCCTCACCTTTATGGTGCCTGCACAGACATGAAATACGCCTCACCATTCCAGGAATCATGAAGAAATCTAACATGCTGTCATTTGCCCTGATGCAGGTCACATTAGGACTTTTACATAAGGTGCACAGTGGCCACGTACACGTTTACATCGATGGCTCAGTCACACCTGCAAGTTCAGCTGCTGCTGTGGTGATGCCAACAAGATCCGTCAAAATAGAGCTAAAAACATCACATGTATCATCAACGACAGCTGCTGAAGTGGTAGCCTGGCGTGCGGCTCTTCATTTCATTCAGGAGGAACCACCCCATGCATGGTCAGTCTTCTGTGATACCAAGGCAGCCCTAGAGTGTACTCTCAGCACTGCGCCATGGATCACATGAGCAGCTCGTCACAGAGATTAGAGAAGTCCACCATCGCATAGTTGACGAAGGACACGATATAATATATCAGTGGTTGCCTAGTCACCGTGGCATACATGGCAATGATCGAGCAGACGCAGCTGCCCGATCTGCCCATGACGGCGTCAACTGCGTTGCCATTCCTCTTTCGAGAGCCGACGCAGCGAAAAAACTTTCCGCACTTGCGCGTGAGCTGACATTAGCTCAATGGAATTCATCCGAGTTCACAAGTGCATGCCTTCATACCCTGGACCCTAATTTACAGCTCCGTATTCCGCCCGAGCTTTCACGACGTAACTGCACCCTTCTAGTCTGTCTATGGCGTAGAGTAGCATTTTCAAATGCGTACTCCTTTCTTATCGGAATGGCCAACAGCCTACTTTGTGACTTCTGCGGGTGCAATGAAACAATCGCGCACCTTCTTTGTGAGTGCGCTCGTTTCAGCCCGCAAAAAGTAGTCCTCTCAGCCAGCCTACACAAACTGGACAAGCGCCCAATGACAGATAACATCCTTGGAAAATGGCCTATGCGAACATGAGCACGGTACGCTATGAAGGCGCTGCTGCGGTACTTAAAAGACACGAGACTTTCTGACAAATTGTAACTGTACACTGTGTGACGTAGGATTGTACGGTGACACTGCGTAACACTGGGAACGCCTTTGCGGGCTTCGTGACAGTGCCCACAGAAACAGCTCGTGTGTACGTGTGTGTGTGTGTGTATAGGTTTTTCAATTAATTTTTTTTTATCTTTTTCACTCTCTCACCTACCGCATCCCTTTACCCCTCCCCCAGTACAGGGTAGTCAACCGGAGATAATCTCTGGTTCACCTCCCTGTCCTTCCTTTGCCTCTCTCTCTCTCTCTACCACGAGTAGTCTTTTGTAACGAAGCCTGTACGGAGCATTTAGTCCTTTGTCATATTCCGCTAATTGAAGGGTGACGACGAAGTGTCTACTGTGTGGAACGCTGCTTTTTTGTCTCTGCGAATTTGATGCTACTTTGTGGGAGACGCCGCTCCCTTAACTACGACGATGGACGTGGAGTCACCTGGAGGGGTTCCTGGTCCTTCTACGTCAACAGCGGCCGCTCCGAGAAAGCGGTCTAGTCGCCCGAGTGACACTGACAGAGAGGACACTGTGATCTACTCAGCGACCAGTGATGAAACCTCGGATGACAGTGACTTCGTGCATGTAGCGAAGAACAAAGCAAAGAGACGACTCGTCAGGACATCTCCTTCCACAAGTAAGGCAACTGTGATCCCGACCGGAAAGCCATCAGGCCTCACAATTTTATTTGTGCCTGTGGCTGCTAGTGACAATCTAAACCGGATCAACCGCCAAGCCACATCTGTGTCGCTCGAGGCACTTGTTCCGGGTCAGAACAAAGATGTAAGGATCAACGCCCGTAAGAACATCCTCGCTATAGATGTCACAAACCGCAGCGCGCTAGACATACTGAGCAACGTTAAGGTGCTGGATAGCATCAACGTACGCTGCTATAAACAAGACGATCACGACTGTACGACCGGCCTTGTGTATAACGTAGATAATTCCATAAGCGATGCTGACCTGCACATACTCATCAAGCCGGCGACAGAGGGAATTGCCATATTGCAAGCCCGTCGCCTGGGAAACTCGCAGTGTGTGAAGTTAACTTTTAAAGGAGACAGCCTACCGTCACAAGTCAAGATCGGTCACTTCCGACACATAGTACGGCCTTTTGTGCCAAAGCCGCTTCAGTGCAGGAAGTGTCAAAGGATAGGGCACGTTAGTGCGGTTTGCACAAATGATGCCGTGTGCTCACGTTGCTCTGGGTCGCACAGTTCCGACGCCTGTCGTGCAGAAAACAAAAAGTGCGCCAATTGTCAAGGCTCTCACGTTGCAACTTCAAAGAATTGCTCACATGTGAAAAACGAGGCGAAAGTCTTGAGGCAAATGGCCAGGGATGGTTCCTCACACAGGGAGGCTGCCGCTGAGGTGCGACGTCGACGTTCACGTCGCCGGAGATCTAGGAAACCCACTGATATTGCTAAGGATGCACCGCGTCTACTGACAGTCCACAAACTTCCACATACAACTAGCAATAGTAGCAATGAGGATCCTAAGCGGAAAGTCTCCAATGTCATTGCCTCATGCGAGGAGTGGCCGCCGTTGCCACGGCTAGATCCACCAGCGGAGCGACAAGATGTAGCATGCTCGCCGAATCGTGCTTCACCTTCTGGCAGCAACTAAGACGACGACAAACAAGTTGTCACCATGATAAGGGTCCTTATGAACACGCTACGAGTACTACTGACTGCCATACACACTCCAGTGGCTCGAGGCGCACTTCAAATACTGGATGCCCTGAATCCGGTACTGCCCGGTCTTGAGAAGCACCATGGCTGCTTCTCTACACTCCTTCCTTAAAGAGGTCAAGGAAGCGTCCAATGGAATGTCAGAGGCATTAAATCCCGCATTTCGGACTTTCGTCCGTTTGTTTTTAAGAACAAATTTCCAATAAACGTCATTTGTGAACCAAACATTGACAGCGCCATCCGCCTATCAGGATATGAAGCTTTCATATCTGCCACCTGTAGCGACCGCAGCAAAGTCATCGTTTATATCAGATGCGATTTCACGTATGGGTTACACCCAGTGGCACCTGATGACGACAATCAGTACGTATGTTTGACTATAAATTGCAAGAACGCCGCACTCACGCTCGTAGGGGCCTACATTTCACCTTACATTTCATGCGTGCTGCTCTGGAGTTTGTTGGTCACAAATCATCACATTCATGGTCCATCTTATGTGACTGGAAGGCAGCTCTCCAGTGTCTGATGTCCCCTTTCAACCACGGACCATATATGCAACTAGTGGCAGACATCCGACTACTCCACCATCACGCAATCAACAAGGGGCACAACATAATCTACCAGTGGATACCGGGTCACTGCGTAATTTCGGGTAATCGCAGTGCGAATGACGCCGCCCGATCGGCCCACGATGGTGCCAAAGTTATACCAATACCACTGTGACGAACACACGCAGCCACAAGTCTTCGCTCCCTCGTCCGCGAGCTTACGCAGAATCTGTGAAACACCAATGAATTCACGAACGCACGTCTCCGCAGATTGGATCCACGTCTGCAAATCCGTCTACCACCAGGGTTACCACGAGCGGAAGCAACACTTCTGTGCCGCCTGTGGCTCGGCGTGGCATTCACGAACTTCTATTCATTCCGCATTGGAATGGCCGAAAGCCCTACTTACGACACCTGCGGCTGCGAGGAGACGATTGAGCACCTCCTTTGTGACTGTCCCCGTTACGAAGTGCCAAGAAAAGCGCTCGTGACCGCGCTCGAAAAACTGCACAATCGCCCCTTTACAGAGAAAAAAGCTCTAGGACACTGGTCTAGACGGGCTTCGTCACTCAAGGCCTTAAGGGCTTTGCTGAAGTTTTTAAGGACATGCGAATTGTGCGACCGTCTTTGAGTGTTGTAGCGCGTAGTGTCGCGTTACTGCGTGAAATTTCGAATTTTCTTTTTTTCCTCTTCTTCTTCTTTCACTTTTTATTCCATTTGCCCATTTCCCCAGCACAGGGTAGCCAGCCGGTATTTACACTGGCTAACCTCCCTGTCTTTCCTCCTCTTTGTCTCCTCCCCCTCCCCGCTAATTCTTATACTTCGCGTTGCCTCACAGAAGTCTTCGCTCCCAGTCAGGCTGCTCCCTCTTAGAACAGAACGCTTTGAGAGAACTTGTTATTTGGTTTTGTAAGACGAAAACTTGACTATTATCGGCCGCGAGTTTTGTTGAGTGAAGCGACCAATCCTATGTGCGCGCGCTATGTGGTCGCACGTTAAACTGAGTTTGAAAGTGTTATTTACCAAATCTCGGGCTTTCTGCTCTGACGGCATAGAATTTTCTGTTGAAGTATCCGGTAAGCCGAAAAAAGAAAACCAGATTGTCGCGACGTGAACGATCTTCCGTGTCATCAAGTCGCGCACGAAGCGTTCTCGTATCAGCTACTGCACCTTCAATCTTCTCACGCAATAAGCTGACATCATGTTTCCATTCATGAAGGATGGCCGTCTGGCTTTCTACGTGCTCCAGTCTCTGACTGATGTCGGATATAGCATCTGAAACGGTTTTTTGCTGTTTTTTCAGCTCATGAATTGTCTCCGACATAGAATTTTGTACAGATTCCATTCTAATATATCTTTCATTTCAGTCCCTCACGGTTTTGAGTACTCCAGCAAGTACTTCGGGCTTGGATGGGCTAGAATTGCTTTCCACATCAGCGTATAGTGAAAGAAACAAGGAACAGAACGGGTCACTCAATGCTTCTGGGCACAGAAGCACGACAATGAAGCGATTACTAGATTTGCAACGAAGTGGCAGTTTGGAAATGTAGCCTGCAGCATGAAAAAAAGACTAGTGTGAGCCTGTCATCCTGTCGGTGCCTGCCTGCCCTCTGACTGTCCAGAGCGTATTGCTCGACTTTAAGCGTCCCGCTGCTGGTGCTGTCGATAATACGAATCGGGTGTCGTCCTAGATGTAGATTTGGTGATGACTTTGATCCGGGCAAAGTGTGGCGGGAGCAGCTTCACCGAATTTGCCGGCCACGGGAGCATGGACGATAGGCTCGCCACGCGAATTCAGTGGAACAGCGCACCGGAAACTAGGGATGAAGGTAGCGAGTAACTGCAGCGTGAAAAAAAGACAAGTGTGAAAAAAGACATGATCTCCACGAGTTCTTGGAGCGCGGCTGGGTTAGAGTGCTCCTGTGCATGCACTCGATAGCGGTTAGATTATTTCCAAAGTTCAGGAAGACGCTAGAAGAGCTTCGCCTAGAAAGAAAGAAAGAAAGGAAGGAAGAAAAAAAAGATATTTGTTGGGAACTCAAGATGTATAGTGGAAGGCTACAGCGCGACAACCTGCCCCACACAGACACAGCGCTGTATGCCTTTGTGTGCCTCCTTTGTCTTCGTCGGTTTTTGCACTGTAGCCTTCCACTATGCTCAAGATGAATGCGCCTGCGCGATTTCGATCAAAAACATTATTCCGCGCCTGCCACGCGATATACGCTTGCAATGACGAAACAATTTCGTGCAGCGCCGCGGGCATGGGTCACTTTTACTGCTGTCAGTAACACGATCGCGCAGGCACATACGAACAACGGTTATGAAAGGCATCAGCACAAATCGTGCTGAGGCAGGAAAGCAATGTTTTTGCCGCTCCTGAGAGAGCAACTGAACACGACAGTATAACGACAACAAAACGCCGTAGCAGTGAGGGGGATGAGGAATAAAAAGGACAAAGAGGAGCAAATCGTACGCCAGAAGACGACGCACGGAGGCTACAAGCAAGTCAGGCAACAAATATCAGTCATCACTTTATTGATTGAAATGCAGCGTCGGTGTATGGGGGGAAACACAGTGCTAAAAGAGAAACAAAATGACATGCCGGGGCGCGAAGACGAGACGTCGACTGGCCTTCGGGGATTGGGAAAGAGAGGCGGCGCTGGATTTGAGGAGGAAACGTTGCAGGCTGCGCGACACGAGGTGTACAAAAGAAAAGTAACAATAAAAAAGAAAAGAAAGAAAAAGGAAAAAGGACGGTGGTCAGGGCTCTCCGCAAGAGGGAGAAAAACGGGATTTAGAAGGTGGGGTGAGTGTCTCACGGGTTTGTCGGGAGCGTCCGGCCAAGTGCGCGGTCCAGACCCGCTTTTTACGTCTTTCCGACCGCTCACATCGGCGGCACCTCGCACCCTCGGGAAAGGAGACCCTGGAAGGGAGTGCTGCGAAGGTGAATCCGCAGGGCTCATCCCACGGATTTGCAACAACCATGCGTAGCGCGAATAGATCGCTGCCTGACAGAAACAATAACGCCGGCTTCAGCAGACTGGTCGGCTGGCTGGCTGGTGCGTGCGTGCGTGCGAGCAGGCGCGCACGCATGCATTGCCAGCGCTGACGGATGACCCCGTCAACCTGTCTGCGCTGGCCCCACGCACGCTCGTTTCTCAACCAACTTTCTGCAAGTATCTCTCTCTCTCTTTCAGGCGAACAGCAGCATCGGTGGTGCTGCAGTGCCGCGCTGGCGTTCGCAAGACCAATTCGAGAAATTCCAAGCAGAATGACACGCAGTGGGGTGAATTATTGCTCAATTCTCTTTGTCGTTCGACTCGAAGTTTTTGGTAGTTTCAATGCTGAAGCTTGCGCGACAATATTACGTGGCAGTCGCGTGGCTTGAGCGCTAGGGAACATAGGAACGCGCAGTCACAGGGTGGCTGTACGTCGATGTTGTAGTTTCACGGGTTTCTTGTCCCACAGACAGCTGCGAACACGATTGGGGAAGGGGCCAAGCTACACGCGTGAACTAGTCGCACCATATATGCAGGGCGTCCTGCATAACTTGAGCCAAGAATTTAAAAATGAAAGGCGCGTCGGAAGCGAATTGAACCGAACGCATACTACTCGCAATAGCCTATACCAACTCAGACATTTTGTTTTGTTTTCCCCATAACTCACTACCTAATGAAGTTTAATTACCCAACTTTTTAATTATTGGCTTAGGACCTCAAGTATGATACGCATATTTGTAAAGCACCTTCAGAAACTATCGATCGAGTTATTTCCTTTTCGATACGTCTCACGTAGTCCTTTTTTCCGGGTTGCAAAGAAAGCCCGCGAAAAAGAAAAAAAAAACCACGTGACGGAACGCTTGCGCAGTCGTACCGTGCTTCTCTCAAGCGTGCGTTCGGCGAACAAGCTCGGCTCCCGTCGGATGACGGCGAAAATGCATGCTGCTGGCCGAGCGCTGCCGATGGGATAACGAACGCCCTGCCGCACCTCGTCGCCAGTCACGATGCAGCCGACCTTGTTCACCGAACACACGCTTGAGAGCAGCACAATACCACTGTGCAAATGTTCCATCACGTGGCCTTTTTCATATTTCACGGGCTTTCTTTGCAACCCGGAAAAAAGGAGTACGTGAGACGTATCGTAAAGGAAACAACTCGATCGGTGGTTCCTGAAGGGGCTCTACAAATCTGCGTATCATACTTGGGGTCCTCAGCCAACAATTAAAAAGTTGGGTAATCAAACTTAATTAATTAGTTAGTTATTAAGAAAAATATGTCTGAGTTACTATAGGCTATTGCGAATATTATGGGTTCGATTCAATTCGCTTCCGACGCGCCTTTCATCTGTAAATTCTTAGCTCAAGTGATGTGGGACACCCTGTATAAACGAGATTGACGCTAAAGCACTAGACCTCTAGCACTCGACTAGAGATTTTGTGGTTCACTCAACATTGAGTAACCTTGCGAGTACTCGGTCGTCATTGCCTAAGCGACAAGCAGGAAGGGGTGTTGTTTCAATCACGTGAATATGTACAGTTTTTCTTTGTTTCTTTGTGTGTTCAGAAGAGCAAGGGCGTGCAATCTGAGGGAGATGGGTGAGTAGTGGTGGGTGGGCGAGTAACGTGGTTGCTATTTATTGCCTACAGGAAGCTCTGGACGCTGGCGTTCATCGTTTTGCAAGTCTGACTGGACTCAGAACGCAGTGCTCGTGAGAATTTAAGCGCATCTCGCATTTGCAAAAAAATACCGCGCTACTGAAGGAGGGCAAGTCACAGGGTGCGAACATATGAATATCATTGTCATCAATGGCAGGAGTCACAGCACTAGCGCAGCACCTGTTACGGTGTGTAATTGTAACAGGTGTCTTGGCCTATTCGTCTTGATGAGGGTGTTATCGTGATGGCTAATGAAGGCCAAGCCAAACCGCTCGTGCTCCTAAAAGAATGCTGTATTGTAGCGTTCAAACAACATGCATGTATTTGCGTTTGATTGAACGTCATTAAAAGCGTTCCTTTACTTTTGTAAAAACGGCTAGCCACGGCTAATCGTCCGATTCAGGTTACTTTTTAAGCATGAAATGTTTTTAGCTCCCGGTGTCACCGACCTTCAAGAGAACTTGAGCCACAATCCAGAGCCGTTCTCCGCGCACTCAAGACGAGAACGGAGTGAGAACGAAACGAGATCATCTGGGCAACCAGTCAAAACTTAAGAAAATGCGGTCTCTGGCCCCAAACCGCTTGTACAGGACCGCATTACATACGCTAGTTACTGCCCAAACAAACTACAAAAATATTGGTTCAGATTTCTTCCTAATGTTTGTTCACAATATCACTCAAGCTATAACTTCCAGTACGCTGAATTTTTACTTGTCATTTCCAATAGGGGGGAAGTGTCTGCGAGCCAGGACGCTATTTCTCTAGCTCAGCCGTTTTCTCCTTATTCTGCGTACATCTTTGGAGAGCCGGCATGGTGCGTGGCGCGGATGCAAGTTGACGTCCCCGTGCCTCTGCCGGGAATGGCCATTTCAGCGGCGGCTGCGTCTGGGAACCGGACTGGTCTCCAGAGCGACACCGACGGCGATGACACCAGCGTCTACTCGCTGTTACGAACGTCCAGCAAGGGTCATCATCATCATCAGCCTAGTTACGCCCACTGCAGGGCAAAGGCCTCTCCCATACTTCTCCAACTACCCCGGTCATGTACTAATTGTGGCCATGTTGTCCCTGCAAACGTCTTAATGTCATCCGCCCACCTAACTTTCTGCCGCCCTCTGCTACGCATCCCTTCCCTTGGAATCCAGTCCGTAACCCTTAGTGACCATCGGTTATCTTCCCTCCTCATTACATGTCCGGCCCATGCCCATTTCTTTTTCTTGATTTCAACTAAGATGTCGTTTACCCGCGTTTGTTGCCTCACCCAATCTGCTCTTTTCTTATCCCTTAACGTTACACCCATCATTCTTCTTTCCATAGCTCGTTGCGTCGTCCTCAATTTCAGCAGAACCCTTTTCGTAAGCCTTCAGGTTTCTGCCCCATATGTGAGTACTGGTAACACACAGCTGTTATACACTTTCCTTTTGAGGGATAGTGGCAACCTGCTGTTCATGATTTGAGAATGCCTGCCAAACGCACCCCAGCCCATTCTTATTCTTCTGGTTATTTCAGTCTCATGATCCGGATCCGTGGGCACTACCTGCCCTAAGTAGATGTATTCCCTTACCACTTCCAGTGCTTCGCTACCTATCGTAAACTGCTGTTCTCTTCCGAGACTGTTAAACAATACTTTAGTTTTCTGCAGATTAATTTTCAGACCCACCCTTCTGCTTTGCCTCTCCAGGTCAGTGAGCATGCATTGCAATTGGTCTCCTGAGTTACTAAGCAAGGCAATATCATCAGCGAATCGCAAGTTGCTAAGGTATTCTCCATCAACTTTTATCCCCAATTCTTCCCACTCCAGGCCTCTGAATACCTCCTGTAAACATGCTGTGAATAGCATTGGAGATATCGTATCTCCCTGTCTGACGCCTTTCTTTATAGGGATTTTGTTGCTTTCTTTGTGGAGGACTACGGTGGCTGTGGAGCCGCTATAGATATCTTCCAGTATTTTTACATATGGCTCATCTACACCCTGATTCCGTAATGCCTCCATGACTGCTGAGGTTTCGACTGAATCAAACGCTTTCTCGTAATCAATGAAAGCTATATATAAGGATTGGTTATATTCTGCACATTTCTCTATCACTTGATTGATAGTGTGAATATGGTCTATTGTTGAGTAGCCTTTACGGAATCCTGCCTGGTCCTTTGGTTGACAGAAGTCTAAGGTGTTCCTGATTCTATTTGCGATTACCTTAGTAAATACTTTGTAGGCAACGGACAGTAAGCTGATCGGTCTATAATTTTTCAAGGCTTTGGCGTCCCCTTTCTTATGGATTAGGATTATGTTAGCGTTCTTCCAAGATTCCGGTACGCTCGAGGTTATGAGGCATTGCGTATACAGGGTGGCCAGTTTCTCTAGAACAATCTGACCACCATCCTTCAACAAATCTGCTGTTACCTGATCCTCCCCAGCTGCCTTCCCCCTTTGCATAGCTCCTAAGACTTTCTTTACTTCTTCTGGCGTTACCTGTGGGATTTCGAATTCCTCTAGGCTATTCTCTCTTCCACTATCGTCGTGGGTGCCACTGGTACTGTACAAATCTCCATAGAACTCCTCAGCCACTTGAACTATCTCATCCATATTAGTAACGATATTGCCGGCTTTGTCTCTTAACGCACACATCTGATTCTTGCCTATTCCTAGTTTCTTGTTCACTGTTTTTAGGCTTCCTCCGTTCCTGAGAGCCTGTTCAATTCTATCCATATTATAGTTCCTTATGTCCGCTGTCTTACGCTTGTTGATTAACTTAGAAAGTTCTGCCAGTTCTATTCTAGCTGTAGGGTTAGAGGCTTTCATACATTGGCGTTTCTTGATCAGATATTTCGTCTCCTGCGATAGCTTACTGGTTTCCTGTCTAACGGCGTTACCACCGACTTCTATTGCGCACTCCTTAATGATGCCCATGAGATTGTCGTTCATTGCTTCAACACTAAGGTCCTCTTCCTGAGTTAAAGCCGAATACCTGTTCTGTAGCTTGATCCAGAATTCCTCTAGTTTCCCTCTTACCGCTAACTCATTCATTGGCTTCTTGTGTACCAGTTTCTTCCGTTTCCTCCTCAAGTCTAGGCTAATTCGAGTTCTTACCATCCTATGGTCACTGCAGCGTACCTTGCCGAGCACGTCTACATATTGTATGATGCCAGGGTTCGAGCAGAGTATGAAGTCGATTTCATTTCTAGTCTCACCATTCGGGCTCCTCCACGTCCACTTTCGGCTAACCCGCTTGCGGAAAAAGGCGTTCATTATCCGCATATTATTCTGTTCTGCAAACTCTACTAATAATTCTCCTCTGCTATTCCTAGAGCCTATGCCATATTCCCCCACTGACTTGTCTCCAGCCTGCTTCTTGCCTACCCTGGCATTGAAGTCGCCCGTCAGTATAGTGTATTTTGTTTTGACTTTACCCATCGCCGATTCCACGTCTTCATAAAAGCTTTCGACTTCCTGGTCATCATGACTGCAAGTAGGGGCATAGACTTGTACCACCTTCAATTTCTACCTCTTATTAAGTTTCACAACAAGACCTGCCACCCTCTCGTTAATGCTATAGAATTCCTGTATGTTACCAGCTATTTCCTTATTAATCAGGAATCCGACTCCTAGTTCTCGTCTCTCCGCTAAGCCCCGGTAACACAGTACATGCCCGCTTTTTAGCACTGTATGTGCTTCTTTTGTCCTCCTAACCTCACTGAGCCCTATTATATCCCATTTACTACCCTCTAATTCCTCCAATAACACTGCTAGACTCGCCTCACTAGATAGCGTTCTAACGTTAAACGTTGCCAGGTTCAGATTCCAATGGCGGCCTGTCCGGAGCCAGGTATTCTTAGCACCCTCTGCAGCGTCACAGATCTGACCGCCGCCGTGGTCAGTTGCTTCGCGGCTGCTGGGGACTGAGGGCCGGGGTTTGATTGTTGTATTCATATAGGAGGTTGTGGCCAAGTACTGCACCAGGGTGGCCAATCCTGCTCTGGTGAGAGAGTGCGTTACCGGTTCTGGTCACCGGGATCAGGCCGCACTCCAGGCCTGTTTGTGCAATTTTCTTAACACACGGTTTTTTTTGTATTTTCCGGTGGAGAATTGCGCGGCACCGGGATTTGAATCACGGTCCTCTTGCACTGGAGACGGATACTCTACCGTCTCCGCAGCAGTTAAATTAAAAATCGAATTATGGGGTTTTGTGTGACAAAACCACTTTCTGATTATGCACGCCGTAGTGGAGGACTCCGAAAATTTCGACCACCTGGGGTTCTTTAACGCGCACCTAATTCTAAGTACACGGGTGTTTTCGCATTTCGCCCCCATCGAAATGCGGCCGCCGTGGCCGGGGTCCGATCCCGCGACCTCGTGCTCAGCAGTCTAACACCATAACCACTGAGCAACCACGGCGGGTCCCGCAGGAGTTGTACGCCTCATTTAACCTACAGTGGTGCCCTATTTGATCAGTCAAGGTGGACCAATCTGAGCTCGGTTATACCGCATGGATGGCACTCGGCTAGAGAACCTGGTATTTATGACCTGCACATGTGTGGCCACACATAATTGAGGATATATAATTTTTTTAGGAGGGTTTCCGTACAGTGATAAAAATGAAGGAAAAGACATTAAAAAAGAAAGAAAAAAAGGAACATAACATGTGATTTGAACTCGTGATCCTTCAATGTTGCCCGGAAAGGTAGCTCAGTCGGTTGGTTCGTCAAGCCAACGGTTACTTTCAAGCGCCATAGCTCCTGCTCCGAGCCTCATACTTATGTGGAAAGGGACTGATGATGTCCGCGACAGTCGATTCTGAGTGGTTGAAAGGCATAATTTCTTGGAAAAAATTACCGCCAGAGGAGCAGCGTGAACTCGAGCGGCTTTAGAGACTAGGAAAAACTGCCTTAAAAATATTTAGACTTGAGGGTAAGCTTCGTTAACAAACTATAACACGGCAATCAGCACTCGAATACGACGAGAGAAATTAATGAGACGTGGAAAATTCCCTTGAAAATAAATCTGGTTTGCGAGACAAATGCTTGTATGTATTGAATCTCTTAAAAGATGAGGGGGGAAATATGCGCTCCCCGAGAGGGCATCGTCAGCACGAGACCACCACCAGGCACCTTACTGAGATGTGGAGAGCTTCGCGGCCGGAACGAAGCCTCCCCTCTCCGCCGGCCAAGAGTGGAAAACGCGCTTTCCGATCGCTCAAGGTTGCGTGGGCATAGTATAGCTCTAGCGTCTAGGAAAAAGCTTAAACAGGTGCGAGGGCGGCACGCATAGCGTGGGAAGCTAGCCGCCGGAAGCCGCCGGAAGCTAGCCGCCGCTGCAAGGGTACCGGCCTATAAAATATTCCCAGCCAGCCGGAGCGGCTGGGTGCGGCGATATTCAGAGAACCAGACCTTGGAACGCGCCCGGCCCCTCTGCGATGACTCGCTCTGGGAAAACAACAATACGCCGAGTCAGCAACTCTTCGTCGCCGGAATGCCGAGACGAGGTCGGCGAACCAGGCTTTGTTAGTGAACTCGCCATCACCGAGCTGGTCTGTCGGGAGCGGGGGAGCTCCTGAAGGAATGTATTTGGCGGCGCCGTCTCACGCGCCTTTCAAGACGCAAAACAATGGAGAACCACGGCGGCCACTCTGCGGGGGGTCAGCTCGGCGATTAAGAGGTGCCTCCTTAGGGCAAGACCCAGTTCAGCGAAGGCCGTCTCGCCTCTGTGGGGGCAGTGAAACCTGTGCGGAAGTGTGTGTGCAAGCCCTCCCGCTCAAAGGCGGCTCAGCTACGATGATTCTGGTCGAACGTTTTTCCCTCACCTAGGGAGGACAGAGTGTATTTAAAGAGCTGTTGCGCGGCTCATCAGCTGCTTTCTCTCGCAGTCATGCTAGACTGATGAACTGCAACGTCCTTATGTAGATACTGTAAACAAACCTATATTCCTCGTTCTCGATGAGAAGCAGTCCTTCCCTTCAACAACGTCCACAGCGTGGATAAGTTGGACGACAGCATGGGCCAGCTACCATCTGATTCATGCCAGACTCCAATCCTTAGATCACTCAGCAGTGAGGACTTCTCCGATGACGCCTTCGAGCTTGTGCGGAGCCGCAAGGCGAAACGAAGACACACCATCAGGGCATCCATGTCTTCGAGCACGCCAACGGTAGGACCAACTCAGGATACCGCAGTCAGCAGGATTCTATTTGTACCAGAACTCGCTACCGACAACCTGAGGCGACTCGACAGTTAGTCCGTATCGGTGCAAGTTGAAGCGGTGGTGCCAAATCAGATAGCAGACGTTAGAGTCAACACACGAAAAAAATGTGTTGGCTATCGACGTCACACATGAGCCTGCGTTGAGAAATTTGACTAAAGTTACAGAAATAGGTGGCGTTAAGCTCCGCTCACACATCCCCGTGAACAGTGGTTCCACTACTGGTGACATTTACGACGTGGACGTCTCCATCTCCAGCACCGACTTGCCGACTCTAGTGAAGCCTGTCGTTGATGGCCTCGCCATAACACATGTGTATCGCCTCCGCACATCCCGCTATGTGAAAATTATATTCACGGACGAGACTCTCCCTTCGCACGTCAAGGTGGGCCACTTTAGACACCCTGTACGACCATTCATCCCAAGGCCACTGCAATGCCGAAATTGTATGAGGCTGGGACACGTGAGCGCCGTGTGCGAGAACACGAGAGTTTGCTCACGCTGCAGGGAGCCCCACGCTGCAGAATCTTGTGCAGCCGCGGTTCTCAAATGCACCAATTGCCTTGGGTCCCATGATGCTTCCTCGAAGGACTGCCATAAAATGAAGAAGGAAAAGGAGATCTTGAAGCAGATGGCGAAATACCATTCGTCTCGGCGGGAAGCTGTTGCGGCCGTTAGAAAGCGACGCTCCCGACGCCATCCGACTTCAAAGAACGCAGATGCCTCTGTGAAGAGTACGCTCCATCCTACAACACCTCCTCCTCTGCCCCCTAGGCCTGGGGCAATGCAATCTAAATCTGACAAGGTCATGGCGAAGAACAATACAAGGTGGTCCTCACTACTAAAGCAACAGCCAAAGCCAGAACAGCGGAAGTCACAACCGAAGCCACAGCTGATGCCACAGCCGATGACACAGTCGGTGGCAGAGCCGATGCCGCAGCCGATGCCACAGCCGGAGTCACGTCAAGTGATACAGCTGGGCACGGCTGTAGAGTGCACAGCGCGGGTTCCTGACAAATCGCCCGAAGAAGACCGGCAAGTGGTTATGATGTTCCGGTCTCTGATGAATATTTTTTGAATGCTCTTAAATAACCTGCACACTCCGTCAGCGCGAAGTGCAATGCAAGTGCAGGGTGCTCTCAATTCAGTACTTGCAACTCTTGAGTAAGCATCATGGCTCATCCGTATCATTATATTCGCCCTGAGGCTGTGGTTTAGCTTAAGATATACTGCCACGCACTACAACGTACTGCTGACGCCAACCGGCTCCTTGGTCTTCACTGACGACTTCAACGTGCATCGCCAGCTATGAAGCACCAAGATCAGCTTCAGACAGCAGAATGACGGCAACCTAGCGTATCGATGGAGCACTTGCTTTGACTCTACTGATTTCCAGGCGCTTTGCTGCGTGCACAGCCAGTGTTCCCGCTATCCCGCTTTCCTCTTTCTGTTCCCCTTTCCCTTCCCCCAGTGTAGGGTAGCAAACCGGACGCTCGTCTGGTTAACCTCCCTGCCTTTCCTCTTTGCTATCTCTATCTCTCCAAAAGGGGGGGGGGGCGTTCAAAAGGCAGATACAGTGCACCATACGCTTGAATGTCATCTTTTGGCGCTGAAACAGGGTTGCCTGTGCCTTTTCAATGCCAGCGGTCCGTGAGTTCCGCGGCACGGGTTTTGCGCCGCTTTCTTCGAGAAATGGCGCCACATTTCATGACCAGGCCGGCAGCGTTCGGCGCGCCGCGGGTTGTTTGGCCGAGACGAGACTTGCAACAAGGTTCAGTTCAAAACAGGTTCGCTTCGGCTCAGTAAGCTTTCAGGCCTGCGTGGCGTCGTGGCCGCATACGGTTCTGCGTCGTTCTTAATTTCAGTGACGTTGCCATCACAAATGCTTAAGCCCAGCAGTGCAGCCCAACGAAATGAGAGGTAGGAAGTGTTATCCGGAAACTGACCGCTTAGCGAGTTATACGCAAGAGCAGAAGACTCGACTGTGCCGACAACGCCAGGATTATGCGGCCGTTTATGAAGGTGACAACAGCGCCACGGACCGCAGTCATCTACCTAAGGCCACACATTTGCAGCCGACTACTTCGACGCGACAAGAAGAAAAAGGCGTGCTGCACTGTTGGAAAAAGAAAAGCGGTGGAAGGCGGCGGCACGGTACCTTTAAGGTATCTACCATGCCTCAAGCTGCCAGTCGCGCTGCAATTCTGCGTGCATTCGCGGGCTTCTTTCACGCTCGGAAAAACTCTTTTATGTAACATGTATTGAGCAACAGAAAGCTGCATCGGGAGTTTTTCATGTTGCTCTACAATTTTCTCATTCACCTTTTTCATCTAATTATAATATTCGAGAGGTTGATTACCTAATTAAGACTAATTATGTAATTAGGCAAAATGCAAAAAAAAGGTAATCGGAGTATCTCCAACCGACGGCAAAAAACATCACATTGGTTCTGTCCAGGTACGTGGCATTTGCATATTTTTAAATGTTGGTGCATGATAGTTGGCACATCCTGTATATTATTTCTTCAGCAGAACAAATACTGATCCTCTAATCTTTCTTTAATGATACGTGTTTAAATATTTGTGCATTATGCACAACAAACTAACCTAGCAGTTCTTCTTAGACGAATATGAGGTTGCTAATTAACAACGTACTTGTTGCATGACGAAAAGCACCTTCTGTGAAAAACTTCACAAACTTCTACCTGAACGCACAGG